>NW_026606555.1:3737500-4337500 GCF_029890125.1 Rhinichthys klamathensis goyatoka
CTGGACCATCTGACCAATCAGAGCAGAGTAGGCTCTCGGAAAGGAGGGGTTTAGTAACGAAAAGTAATGATGCTGCAATGTATATAATGAGAAAAAGTGTTTTTTGACCTAGGATTCATGTAAATCGGTTGTAGAACCTTTAAAATAGCATAATAGGGGCACTATAAACTCACTTCCTTTGCATTAAATGTAGCATGTAGGTCCACGGCCACTTACCAATTGCATAGACGTGAGGTGGCAGAGTGCCCAGCGATCGGCCCCGGTACTGTTTGATGCTCTCTGGGGAATACAGCTTGGGAATCTCACAATATGGATTCACAGCAATCAGGATGTTGGCAACAAATGTCTAGAACACAAAGTAACATGAGCAGCAAGAAAGGAACCAATGAATTCATTTTTATTCTGCAGACAACCATTTTCAAATATTAATGAACACTGAAAATTTGTACATAAAAATACATTTTAGGAATTTCAGAAATGAATAACATTTAAATCATAGAAGAGAAGTATGCATGAAGGGGGCATAAAGAATAGTGTCTTAATGACAACAAAGAATATACTCACATAAATCTTATCTTTACTATAGCGCACACGGACATTATTTAGAAGCGTGGCTTCATTTAAGTACATCAACGAGCCTGTAACACACACACACACACACACACACACACAAAGCCATTAGTGAACAATGGTGTCATTTTATCCAACACATGACCAACATGTTCATCTCAAACACATTGACACTTACAGTTGTCCTCCATATGTTTGTTGACATCATCTTCAGCAGGGAAGACTTGATTGACAGAAGCTTGAAAGGTCTGGAACACAGAGAAATGACTATCATTAACCGTACAGCGCGCTAAAAGCCTGTGAACACTTGTGTAAAGTGCCACATGCACAATCACACAACTCTCTGCTTGCATTGAACGTTAATGAGCACTTTAATAATCTGCATTCTGCATGTCAGTGGAAAAAAAAGTGGAATCATGAAGCTAAGGTGTTGCTAGGGAGTTGTGGAGGGTTGACAGGGTGTTGCTAGGGAACTCTAGATATGCATAGCTTAGATGTTGTTTACCGTATTAATTGTGGTGACTAATTAGTGGCGTTCACAGTGTTTGTAGCATGTTGCTATGCTGTTGCTAGGGGGTTCTGGACGGTTTCTAAGGTGTTACTATGTAAGTCAATTCTGAATGACAGAAGAAAAAAATAGCACATCTCTTCAAAAAGCTGCACACTTTATAAAGTGTTATTTATTTCTAAAGCACAGATGCAGGATTAGTTGCATGCTGAAGTTTAAAGGGAAAGTTCACCCAAAAATGTTAATTCTGTCATCATTTTCTCATCCTCATGTGGTTCCAAACCCTTTCGACTTTCATTCATCTTTGAAACACAATTTTTGAGAAATTTGAGAATCCACTTCACCAAAACAATGATGACTCATAAAGTTTATAGAGACATGGTAGAGGACATTGTGTGTTTGCCACATAAAGCACATCAAACACAGTAAATGAAAGCTCAACCGTATTTGCTTGATGTGAAAACAAACCTCAGAAATTACAGCAGAGCTTCTGTTGACTGCACTGCATGTGCTCACAAAAGCCTACACTAAATCTGTTCGCCAGATAAAGTAGGACTGGCCATTGACACAATTTTCACAATTAAATAAAAGGTTAAGAAAAAATATATAATGGATATGTAATATTGTGCACATATTTAGCAAAAGTGTTAATGTTTCTAGTTATTGAGCTATGGTTGGTCACTGAATGGCTTTTCTGAGGTGAAAAAGATATGGGAGCCATAAGCTGTTTTATTGACATCTTTCTGCAGTTGAAGCACTGATTGAGACATGATACAGATTTTAGTCAGTTGAACTGTACCTTTCCACATTCCTTCTGATGTTCATTCGTGTTTATTTGGTGCTGTAACTAGTAGTAAAGAGGAAGAGATGATCGGTTCAACTTGCTACAGCGATCTGTCACGCCACATTAAGTGGCATTTATTGTTTCGCGATACAATTGATAGAATTTGAAAGCTGACACTTTGTTTCATATCAAGAGTAACAAAGCTTGTGATTTATTGGATGGCAGGTGCTCTACAAATAAGGTTTAATCAAGTTGTGTTCACGCATCAACTGAAAACAGCTAAAAGATCGACCATTAGGATTTAAGAATTGATATTGATTCATCAATATGAGAATCGATTAAAATCGAGAAGCCAATATTTTCAACCCAGGCCCAATGCAGAGCGAGATCGAGTCTCTTCTGAAGACTTGGATTAAACCACTTACGGTCACTTTATGAACTCTTTGAAGCATCAATCATCTTAAATCATTTGTGTTCTGAAGATGAGCGAAAGTCTTACGGGTTTGGAACGACATGAGTGTGAGCAATTACTGACAGAATTGACATATTTGGATGAACAATCCCCTTAACACTTGGGGACACTGCAACACTGATGCTTGCCTTAGCAAACAACTAATTATCTACGGTTCCCACTTTATGTATTCCACCTCCATGCTTCTGTTGTGATATTAGACAATAGTGTGTCTTCCACACACACACACACACTTGTAGCGTGTAAACAGACAGCCCATTGTGCTTTCACAGCCCGGCGACATCACACTGCACACAAATCACATGGGCGAGATGTAATGCTGCACACAACACGCTGTCTTGTAGTTGTCAGACGTGAACACACACACACACACACACACACACACACACAGAGTTATTGCTACTGTAATGTGTGTAAAGCTCCAGAGAGGGCCGGACTCCATATGGGCCACAGGAAGCTCAGTGAAAACACAAGCATTCATCCACAGATTTAAATCATTCTGCTCCTTCTGCAAACAATCTGTGAAGTGCAAAAAATGTTTTTGACAGAAACATGACAAAAACGCAAGTACCTCATTATGAGATCATATTAGCAGTTCCTTGTTTTGAAAGCACAAGCTTTTTACTAAAAGCCCTTTAAATCAACAGAACTTTCCCTTTGGAATGCGGTTTTTAATGAGATTTTCACTGGCGTTCCTTGACAACCAGTAAGAGAGTGAGCGGTTTCATTTCCACCCTGAACTAGAAGTCCTGTCCGGCTTTGTTTTCCACAGAACTGTGGCTCCTATTCACCCTTCCACACTTCAGTCATTTTAACAATGACCACCTTGAAATGAAGTACATTTTGTGTGCTACTTTGTGTACTTAAGGTTTGTGAAACATACACATTTGAATCATTACTAACAGACCGCTCTTAGTTAAAGATACACTTTTTTTTAAAAATCTTTATTTAATAAGAAATACAATTTACAGACCCAAATCCACAGAGACACTACATGCTTATACATTCATCCTCACATTCATACCCCAAAAACATACATGAGAAAAGGTTTCATATAGTTATAATAAACATAGAATATTATTCCATTTTTTCTTATATTCATCTAATTTATTGTTGCTTTCTGCTATTAGAAGAAGATGTGACCTTATAACATTCTTAAAGTGACCTAAACACAAGCATGATGATACTTTTGTTTTAAAAATAAACATTTTCCCTATTAATAAAATGGTATTTATCACAAGCAAACTACCTGTAAAATGACCAAGTACAATAGTTTGAGGTGTTATGGTAAATTCCATTCTAGCCGTCTTTAACCAAGCTTGGACACTTGACCAGAATTTATATAGGGCCTACTACTGGAAAAAACTAAAATAAGTGCCATAGGTCTTCCTCTTCTTCCTCACAAAATCTGCAATATGGAATATTTTCAATGTGATATAAATATAACTTCTTTTTAGTTGCAATTATCTTGTAAAAAATTTTTATTTGGAATATTCTTGAATATGAATCTACAGTAGTGTTATAAATTTATCTAAAATATTATTTTAAAAGAAATTAAAAAAGATACACATTTTAATAGTACATTAAAACTTACATTCAGATGAACAATTAGTCAGTTTTTGATGGGAAATTGTATTAAAGTTCAGTTAAATGCAAAACTTCCTTTCGGACAAGGCTGAAAGCAATGACAACTTGCAGCTCAGTGAGTCAGTTGTTTAATGATTCATTAACCGCTCTAGTTCAGGAGTTCAGGAGTCATTAGAATTATTTAAACCGGTAACGTGAGTTTTTTAACGCGAGTTCAACTGGCTCATAATCAAGCACAGTCATTTGTTTGTGTCAGTGAGAGAGAGGTTTTCTGTACACAGTCTCGTCACAACTCATTTAGACCGCAAATTCACATCACTCAAGTCAGGAGAAATATGATTTTGTTTGCAGCAGCAGATTCACAAAGCCGAGCAGGAAATACTGGTGTCAGTGGTTCTTAACTGTTGAGCTGCAATCTAAAAATGGCCACCAGGTCTGTTCTCAACGGGTCAAACTAGATGCAAATTATAACATGGACGTAACTATAGAATTCTGCATCGTTATGACTGCAAAATCATAAGCAGGCTTATAAACTTTAACACCTGAGGAGAAACTAGTTCTCATATAAAAGGTTGTCCAATCCAAGATGCAAATTCGTCTGTCACTTATGAATCTCAAACAATTAGACAGATGTTAGCATGAGGAAGTTGTGTGACACGAGCCTCAAAAACCACAGTACGACACAAAGTAGAAAAATAAAGAAAAACATGGTTTGTGGCAAACACAATGCGTACACAAGTTTTGCGTTTGGTAAGCTAATAAAATAACTCGGTCGAATCTAATAATTATATCTGTGGTGAAATGCCGTGTAATAAGTGGTTTGACTGTACATCGTATCTCTTAAATGTCCGTCTAGTTTGGACTTGCCGCGCTGCAACTGCTCTCTCCGCGGAAGCTTTGTGTTTAAAGAGCTAATAAAATATTTCGACTCAGATCAACATTTTGTGTCTAAATATTTACTTATGTGGTAAGTAGCCGTTTAATAAGCGGGATAATGCACATCCAGCCGGTTGTTATATCAGAATAACCCCCTTCAGTCTGATGCAAGACCTGATCCTGATCACCCTGTGGGGGTTTATTCTGAGATAACAACCGGCTGGATGTGCATTACGCTTACTTAAAAAACATAGATTTTTAACTAACTGCCATTCCCCGTTTCATGAATATCTCTCACTAAGCCCTTGGGACTACAGCATGTGCTTCCATTGGATAATGAACTACATTTTCTGACACATAATATGTATAAAAAGAGCTTGTGTAACTGGAAGCATTTGTGTTCGTGTATGTTTCAGCTTTAAACGTGGCGCTGTGTATTTCTGCAGAAGCTCCTCCTCACCTTCCCTCTCTGGTTGAGAGGTTCGATGGTCAGACTATCGGCACTGATGTCGATGATTCTTCCCAGCTGGAACCCATCTGTAGGGTGGGGCGCCCACACCGGCTTTCCATCGTCCATTTCACCGCTGAGGAAGAAAAACAGGAGAACAATCAAATGCCAATGGAAGAAGAACAGAGAAAACGTTAGTTTGCCTCTAGCAAAAAAAATTAATTTCTTTCATTCAAAGTAATTAAAACATTTTATACTATGGGGCTGTTGAATGCTTGAATCTGATTGGTTGAAGGTGGGCAATTATTTTCAGGTAAACGCATGGATAAAGTAGTTCCAGGAAGGTCTTGACCACATTACAGTTCCATATCACTTCGCCAAATGATTTCAGTTATTTCAAAAGGTCCTTACAGCTGACAACAGCAAAAGAACCAAAACCCACAATGACACTGACTCAGCAGATAAATATAGTAAACAATAAGATTAAAACAACTTATTTCCATGTTTTTTGCCACAAAATTACGTTTTTATTATGGACCAGAAGCACATACTCTCTTTCTCCCACTCAAAGGCACACACACACACACAGGACGGACACACCCTCGCACAGAAACGTGTTGTCAGCGCTGCTCTGATCATTTTATCAGTAAAAAAGTTTAACAACTAAAAAGCCACATGACATTTCTCACTAGTGAGGAAATTACACCGCTGTTCTTGAAGCAGATCAACTTGCAGCTTCGCTATTAGAAGTGATGCTGCTGCCAAACACTGTTGAGATACACACTTAATCTCTCCCTCTCTCTCGCTGCATTAATAACTGCATTAGACTGCTATCAGTGGCTCAAGCCCATGTAACGGGCTCTAAAATGACGTTTAGCAATTAGCAACGGAGGCTTGGGATTAGATGCGTCAGAAATGAGTCTTACACACAATAGCTATTTAAGGACAAAGACCTGAACAATGTCTTGAAATAATGCACACCTGATGTGTAACATTACCAGCATTATACCACCTCGGGACTGTTGTCAAATTATTCCTTACATAATAATGGTTTACAAATAAGTACATTGAAATACGAAATTACATAGAAATGCCATTAAACTTTGCTTTAAATATGTTTGCAACTATTTCAATGTACAGTTCTTCTATCGGGTCCTATATGATAAATATTGTAAATCATGTCCAAGCAATTCTACATTAAAAAATATATATATATATAAAGATTTTCTTTTTTTAAATCATACTATAAAGATGATCAAAACATTGCTGGAGATGTGTTTGTATATTTGATTTGATTTTTCAATTGACTGATTCCAGTTTTCAATAATGAACAGTTTAAGAAAACTAAATGCACTGACAAATTAAAATGTGAAAATTATGTGGTTAAATTATTCACAATTTCTATTCAACAATCTCAAAGGGGCGTTTAAGACATTTAGAAGCGATTTATTTAGTTGCATAGGATAAATGAAAAGTAAAATTTGTGGTCATTATTAGGATGGGTTTCATTAGAAAGACTAATGACTACTGAGGGAAAGATAAATGGAGCAAAACACAGAGCGGTGCTTTATCCAGATCACTTAACTCAGATTTCAGAATGAACACAAATCTTTCTGCATGACATCAAGCCAAAGTACAGCGAGGAGAACAATAGAGTGACTGTGGTGCAAGTCTACAAACGTCTCAATACAACATATTTTAAAAACACCGTCTCATTATTCTCACTATTATCTATGACTTTTACCCCAATAAACTCCTAATTACTGCTTATAATTACTGGGTAATAACTAGGTACTGACCCTGAACCTACCCCTAACCCATTTACCTTATTATATTAGCCAGTACTTTCTAGGTAAGTACACTGTAAGTACACGTAAGTACTGTACTGTAAAAGGAAGCATTACCAATAATAGTTAGTAAGGTAGTTGTTAAGTTTAGGCATTGGGTAGGGTTTCAGGATGTAGAATATGGTCATGCAAAATGCAAGATGTGCTTTGGATCATTGTCATGCTGGACGATTCAACCACGGCCCAGTTTAAGCTTCCTGACAGAGTCAGTCAGGTGTTGATTTAATATCTGCTGGTATTTGATGGAGTTTATGATACCGTGTGTATCATAAGTTGTCCAGGGTCTTTGAAAAAAAAAAATTAGCCCCACAACATTGGAGATCCACCACCACCATACTACACAGTTGGGGTGAGGTACTTTTCCACATCGCTGTGTTTCTGTCTATGCCAAAGATAAATGGCATTTACTTGATCAATTGATTTACTTGAACTAAAAATGAAAACAAAAAAACAACAAAAAAAACAGCAGCAAGTTTAAATTTTCCCTTTTAGGGAATTAAGTGCTCTGGTCTTGGCTTCTAAATGCGTTTGCATTTTTTGGTTTACTGTATTAGTATTTTATACACTTATGATGAATGTTGTGTAACTAGATGATTACTTGTCAAATAAAAGTGATCTTCATCTGTAAGTGCGAGTCCGTCCTGCCAGTAGTTTCGAACTGTCGATGAAGAACTCCGGCTCTCAACTCTTCGTTAGGCGACTGTACATTTTTCAAGGCTGTTTAATTTGCCAGATTCTTGATATAGGAACTGTTGTTATCTAGTAAGTTTGTTCATAATGTTCCTCTTTTTTTCCCAGTAGATCATTCCTTGTACCGAGTATAACTGGAAAGTAATGGAGGTTGTTTTAAATATCCAGCTATGGCAAGTAGGACTCTAGTACTAGACACATTTTAATGCTAGCAAAAACACGTCTTGCTATTTTTACATTCATAATCATTAGACTACTTTATATTCCGCCCTCCAGTGGCCTATATGAGTCTTTGAGTGAGTCTGTAAAAAAAAAAAAAGTCAAACTGAAAAAATAAAACCAAAGTTTTTTTAAGGGTAATGTGTAATGTAATCTTGTTAAAATGTATTTCATTAAATTGGTATCGGAAAAAGTATCGTTCAGGAACCGGTATCGAAGTCAAGCCCTACCCACAAGTTCTTCTAACTGGCTGTGATTTGTGTTGCTTTTGTTGCATCTTGCCTTGTCACTTTGGACAAATAGCTTGTCGCTGAAATCTCATCAAATTGTGACTTTCTACATGCGGGGAATTTAAATCGCTTTCGAATATGCGCTTGATTTTAACTTTCACTTTCTAATTCGCGATCACGCTGTGTATCAGGAGTGGCGGTACTAACCTCACATTTTACAAGATAAGATATTTAATAATCTAATTATAAAATTCAGCTGTCTTGCTTACTACACCTCGAGAAGTAAAGGAAATCATTGTCAATGTGGCACACTTGGGTCAGGGTTAGGTGTATAATATGGGTTAGGTGTGTCCTTCCTGACATGACAAGAACAACCCATATTTTTCACAGTTAAAAGTAAAGAAAGGAATTCTTCAGGCAAGCGTCCTGGACGGGTAAGTCACAGAGTATCAGCCCACATCCAGGTCAAAAAGATGGAGCACCGCTGACAAATTGTGAGCAGACGCCAGATGCTTATTGTGCAAGTCCCACATCACGTCTCCCAAAACCAGTTTGGCAGTGAAACAGCCTCTGGGTCCAGGATTGACATGCCAGAGCAAGATCACTACAAAGCTGTGGACTTGCTACCTTCCCTGTATCACCACACTCATCGCCTTTCAGACTCGCCTGGAGACTTTAACAACATCCACTCTCTGTGTTTTTATTTGAATGAATACACTCTTCTGTGTATTACAGTGAATGCCACCGCTACACATGCTCTGAGTGACGCCTTTAGATGCGACACTTGATTAGTGTTTGAAATTTTGCCCTCTTTTCTTCAAGCTCAAGACCAGAAAAAGACCAAAAAAAGGCCAAAGTTCACAAAGTAACTTATTGTCCAGGTTGTAAAATTTATTGAGTATAACTGGATCTAGGCAAACTGAACGCATTATTTCTTCCTGGTCTCGTGTTGCTGTATAATCATTTCCGTTTATGAGTCAATGACATAAGAGTGTCCATAATAAAGATAAGGCAAAATCTAGTTTAACAATTTCTTTGTATGTATTCATGTTCATTTAACTCGGTTTGGAAAAACCTTTTTACTTGATGGTTACACTGAGGGGTTGACATTAAGGCCCTGTCCACACCGACACGGGTATTTATAACCGTGACTTTTTTTACGCGGTTCGGCCGTTCGTCCACACGAAAACGCACTGAAACCGAACATTTTTGAAAACCCCTGCCAGTGCCAGGGTGAGGATTTTCAGAAACGCCGGTTACAGTGTTGTCGAGTAGACAGTGAAACCGGGGTTTTTGCCTTGCGACGTCAGAGTGTGCGCCGTTATCCGCTGTGTTTGACGTCAGATTTGCGCGTCTGATTGGCCAACGTGGCTTTACGGTTAAGGTTTATATCGCCGCCTGCTGGCGTGGCATGCTCTTGACCGCGCTCGATAGCGTGTTTTTGCGTTTTCATGTAGACGGAGACCGAGCATGTGTGGACGGGATTTTTTTTTAAAAACGCTGTACGAAAAACCCGTGTCCGTGTCCGTGTGGACAAGGCCTAAGACCCGCCAACCCACCAAACGCGGGTGGATTTCAGCTGTGGCGTGTAATGCGGTCACTCCTACTTGCCACTTTGGTGGGTTGAATTTTATATAATGTACATTTTTCAGTTGTAATTGAACACTGGCTGGTTATGTACTTGCAATACATTTTTAACCAAAAAAAAAGTTACTAACTGAAGCTATAAGCAGGAAAAACATGGTTTAAAAATATTTCCTGATAAGTAAATCAACATTTTACAATGATTTCTGGAGGATCACATGAAACTGAAGACTGTAATGATAATGATACTGTAATGATATTTCACAATATACTGGTTTTGATGTATAAATAAATGACCAGTAAAGAGTGGTGATGGGAAGTCAAATTCTTTTCTGAAAAATGGTTCTTTTGGACAGTTCACTTCAATGAACCAGTTTAAAAAAACCTGTTTGTTTACCTTATCACACAATGACATCACGTATGCAATTATGTTATTAAAGCACCCAATAATGATGTTCTACATGTCTATAAAGGTAATAAACTAGCCTTAATCAACTCATCCTTTTACATGAAGCATGAAAAATCATAAAAATCAATCAGCTGTATCAGCAGCTCATCAGTTCTTCGAGGACATGTCAGAGTCCGAACTGCCTCCTCATTTCAGCGTCCTGGTGACTCGAGATCTGTTGTATCCATTAACCGTCTCTTGCTATCAGTACTGCCGTTGACTCCAGAACTACTGCCATCGGATCACTGCTAGATTTACTATAGGTTTGATTTATCGTGAACATACTCCTGGATATTGGCTCGTTTCGAGTCGGAGTGACCGTCAGGCACGTCTGAAAGTGACTTGAGTAACTGTGCTGATTTGAGCCTTGAACGGTTTCAGGCGGTTCAGTCCGATCGGTTGAACTGGTTCAATCAATCAATTTCTTGAAGCGGTCGCTCAGATTGGCTATTCCAGTAATTCCAGTGAACACAAACCTGAATGCTACACCTTACAATGGGATTATAGAAGACTCCAACATGCAGTAATCCCTTCCTCCGCTGCTGTAACAGCTTCTGTTGGTCTGGGAAGGCCCTTCTCTAGGATGTTTGAACATGGATGCAGAGCTTTGCTCCCATTCAGACACAAGAGCATCAGCTTTGCAATCCAATTCATCTCAAAGCTGTTCAGTGAGTTCAAGTCAGGGGTTTGTGCAGGCCAGTCAAGCTTTTCCACAATAGACTCAGTAAATCATTGTAATACAGACCTTGCTTTGTGCACAGGAACACTGAATAGCTGAAATAGAAACTATTGCCAAAAAAATAATTTGCTATTTGCTCTCTCAGAAATTACTGGAATAACTAGACATATGCCATGTTCATATCCTGCAGTTTGATAGTTCGATATAAAATGAAATAGATTTTCAGCATTAATAACTTAAGTTGTGTTGTAAGTCTTAAAATAGTTTAATTACCCCTAAAATGTCCTGCAGTGAATTTTTCTAGTTGTATTACTGTGTATGCGGATTAAAGGTGAACTAAGTAACTTTTTTACCTTAACCGAACAGCTTTGGAGTAATTGTAATGTTTATATTACTGATTTCGTGTTGAATGGTGGTCGTCTCGCACCCCCCTGGTCTGTGAGCCGCAAAACCACCCTTGCAACTTTGGGCCGGCGAGCCGCCGGCCTGAGTGTTAGGAAGTATCGTGTGATATGAGGTCTCGCGAGGTAACGAATTGCTTTACGGTGAAAAAACAGATCTGATAAAATTCTGATAAAATGAGCATCAAACAGAAATAACCCGGCGCCGTATACATGTGGTGTTCGAGGCGCACATACAATACAGACTGCCGACAGTTACAGGGCGCGCGCAGCTCTTAAAGGGGCCACACCTTATTTCCACTCGTTACAGCGTCCATCCTACTGAACAGGTACCGGTGTACAGGGGGAGGGGATCCGGCCGTGAGTGCAGAGCCATCTCTGCGTGAGTGCTATTTACGACAGTACAAGCACTCCACAGCGACTCTAGGGGTCGCTGTTTGACAAAAACAGAATTCCTACTTAGTGCTGCTTTAAGTGCAAAACGTCAAAGAAACAGTGATCAGTTACAAGATCTGAATCCAACCATCTTCCCTTTATACGAATAAAAACAATTTAACATGAAATCTTGATGTTTGGGTTCAGCTGGGGTCCATTAAATTCACTAAATCTGAAGTTTGTTACACAGAAAAGAGACACATTTCTCCATTGAGAGTAGAAATGTAAAAAAAAAAAAACATCATGTATCATGATTATAACATTGTTGGATGAGATCCCTACGCCATGTCTACAACACTACCATTTGTGAATGTGAATAGAAGCAATCCTGTATTTGAACAAAGGGTTCAAGGTTTGGCTTGGTGACTAGTTGATGTTAACTATTCCACTATAGACCTTAATCAGCCTGTTTACACTGGTATTAGGATGTGTTTTGGTCAATCGGATCACAAGTAGACACTCTTTTGTCCACTTTCAACCACTTCTGTCCTGATTTCTTTGAGGGAAGGGTCTGTGAGGGTCTCATTCTTAAAATGAAAAAGCAACAACAACAACAATTTGTTATTTTGTGCCCAAGACCAAAGAAGGTCCTATTCAATTTAGTGCTGCACGATTAATCATATCGCAAATCGCAATCGCGATGTCAAGCCTATGCGGATATATGAGTCTCTGTCAGCAGCTCTTAAAGGGCCAGCAGCCAATAAAGCTTTCTGTCAGTAAAGTTAATCAAGGAACAAAGGGAACAGAGAAAATGACTCACTGCTCTTGACTAAATAACTTTTGTAGCTTTAATACGGATTAGTCTATATTTCATTTATAATTTATGCAGTGCATACCGTTTGATATTTCTGTATGTCCTACCTGTTAGGGCACAGGTAAATATGACATTTATTTTATACTATTGAGACAATAACAAGTTTGCAGTAATGCAAAGATGTCACTATTTAATTTTGTAAAACATATTATTTTAATTTAAAAAACACTGTGCATTTAGTTGTTGTTGCTAGTTTGAGTTGAGAAATACACATTTCAGCATTATAACTAATCCGTGCATTTTACATGAGAACCAAGCAAGTTGACTCATGAAACCATGTGTTTATCATATCGCAATCGCAATATTGACCTCAATAATCGCAATATGACATTTTCCCCAAATCGTGCAGCCCTAATTCAAATCATGTAATTCCAGGGTTCTTGTGCAACTGAGCAACTGCCTGTCCAATGAATGTGAAGACTAAAGGCACGTTCACACCAAAGACGATAAAGATATTTGTCAAAAAAAAATTTAGCAGAGACCACAACACAAACAGCCAATCAGAATCCATCCTACTTTGAAAGGGCTCAAGCATTTAAAGCGGCAGACGACAAACCTGCAACACGCTTATAATGAACACAATGATATCATGCAGTGCTGTGAAGCTAATGCGAGTTATATGGTTATAGTTATCATTCTTGGTGTGAAACAGGCCTTAGTTTGGGCTGGGCGTTAGGGAGCTGCAGGAAGCTGCCCTGCACGCAGTTTAGTTATGCAAGTCTATTAGAATGGATCGGGGAGGTATTGATTCAGGATGAGAAGTGAAACATGATCTTGGATGAATGAAACGCAGGACTAGAGAAAGTGTTCTGATCTTGCACACGTCTCAGTTTCTCAGACTGTTTGAATGAGTCAGTGATCTTCTTGTTGCACTAATGACATTTGAATTATTTAGAAGCCATTCACACAGCACGTTCTCGCGGTGTATTTTTTGGGAATATATTAAATATGTTGGTCAATAAACAAGTGCCAGACTGACATCTTTGGCAAGTACGTCATGGTTTGGCAGTGGGTTCCTCTGAGAAGAACACTAGTCACTAAATAGCAATGCCTGTCAACCACCCAGAACAGTAGCATTATGCAACATTTAAGATAACTAATCTGAATATATGTAATTCAGTGATGCAATTGTGTATTTTCTCCACTGTCACGTGATCCTTCAACAATCATTCTAATATGCTGATTTGATGCTCAAGAAACATTATTTTCATTTTCACTGTTGAAAACCGTTGTGCTGCTTCATATTTTTGAGGAAACCGTGATACTGTGATTCTTTGATGAATATGAAGTTAAAAAGAACCATCTACAATAGTATCTAGTATCTTTACGGTCACATTAATATGTGTTTATAATAGCAACAATGCAATGAAGAACATCAACTCTTCTCTTACACAATGTGCAGTACATTAACCATGTCATGTCTGTTTAAAGACTACCATAAATCAATTTGGTACAAAATTCCTACAAATATGTAAACTAAACTAGTCAATGTACAGTTGTGGTCAAAATTCTTGGCATCCCTGGTAAATATGATCAAAGATGGCTGTAAATAAATCTGCATTGTCTATCCTATTGATCTTTCAGTCAAAAAAATGTCACAAATCTAACCTTTTATTGAAGTAACAACAATTATTGGCACCCCTAGAATTTTTAAAATATAGGCTATCGGAAGTATATTCACATTAATATTTAAAATTTTCAGCACACCAGGGTGACTAGGAACATGACATTTTCTAGCTATGACTTCTTGTTTCACATGAGTATAAATATGAGGAAACAAAGCCAAATTCCCTTGATCATAGCAAAAAAAAGAAAGAAAAAGTTCCCCATGCCCCGAGGCGCCAGCACGGATCTGGGAATCTGCAGGATCTGGACAGATTCAGTATGGAGGAATGAATGGTCTCTGATCTCTTGTCAGGTGTTCTCCAAACTCATCAGGCATTATAGGAGAACACTCAGAGCTGGTATCTTGTCAAAAGGAGATTGTGAAAAGTATTTAATAAAAGGTTGCCAATAATTATGGCCAACATATTTTGGAGAAAAGCATTTATTTCATAATGTGATTTCCCCCCATATTCAATGATGTTACTTAAAGGTCAATAAAAGGTCAGATTTTTGCGAATATTTTATATGAAAGATGAAAAGGATAAACGATGCAGATTAATTTTTACAACAATCTTTGATCATATTTACCAGGGGTGCCATTAATTCTGACCAACTTTATGAGATTGCCAAGGAACGAGTAAATCATTTATAAAGAAATGATTCCTGGAATATAATGGTGCAGCATACAAATGTCCTTCTCTGTGGATATCATATTTCCCGTAGAGCTTCCCACAGAAGCTATTACTACAGGCTTTGTAAACTGCAAGTAAAAGAGGCATTTGGTTATCAAGATTTGCATATGTAAATTTCCACGTATTACGGAGACAATGAGGAGCATTTAAGCCTTTCTTTAGAATGCTTCAAATAAAGGGTTTTCCTTTATCATACAGATGACCACAGGAAAACTCAAAACTAGACATGAGCATTTCCCAGTAGTGGTGACAGCAATGAGATGGTCTTAAACGAACACATTATTATTGAAAAGTCATATTTCAAGATGAAATTAATGTATCCGCACTATATTTTTAATGGATGCATCAAGACAACAAACATGTTGTTTCAGCCAATCACCCAACAATGTACTGGCTAATTTTGCAACAAGGATTAAATGTAAATTTCCCATCAACGTTACATGCATCCACTTTATTTCTAACATTATTTGTTGTCCTCTAGGTATTACAAACTATAATGTGTGATTGTTTGTGAGTAGCTGAACACTGCATAACTGTAAATTGTGTTTATGTTGTGCATTAGAGCAGCACGGTTAACCGGTAAAAGATGGTGATCTCCATTCACACAATATTTTTCCTAAACGACTACAATTCGGCTATGATTATTAAACCTTCGACAAGTATGACAAGTACAGCGGAGCATTCAAATATGTGTTTGACTGTCATTGAATCATTCATTTTAAAAAAAGCAGATTCATCCAATAATGAAACAAATGAAGTCTTTATGAGTGAGTCATTGAATCTTAATAGACTTTTATTTTTCAAAATTAAACATTTATGTTAATCTGGACTACAACATGCCCACTTGAAAATGTTCTGATTTTTTATTATTGTTCGGTAACACCTTATTGTAAAGCAATACCTTATTATTCTTTTGCACTTTCATCTGTTTAACTTTGCATACTTTATACACTTTGTGTATTGTTTTATTGTATTTAAATGTTGTTCTTTTTGTTATTAAAACGGTTATAGTATGACAACACTTATTGGCAACTTATTTCAATATCATGATAATACCGCATACCATGATGAAAGCTTCAGCAATTATCACAACATGACACGAATGCGTACTGTACATGTACAGCTTTGTGTTTGTACTGTAAACATACACACACACCTATAACTGTAAATAAGATTTATTCATTTAGCAGACACTGTAACCCAAACTGATTAGATCAATTATTGCCCCTGGATGCTAGTGTGGTTCCAGTAAAGTGCACCACAATGCAGATTTACTCAAATGTATTAAAAGTATAAAATAAAAACAATTTTATGCTTATACAAAAATGTAATGTATACATACATTAACCGAATACAAGTGAAATGTACATTATTTAAAGCTTCACCCAAAAAAATGACTTTAAGTTAATTTAACATTGTTTGTAAAAAAAAAAAAAAAAAAAAAAAAACCTTACCACAAAATGTCACCATAATTCAAAGCCATATGCTATGACATCACTCTGAGACGAGACATACATCTAAAATCACTATAATAACTCACAGATTCATGAGTCCAGCGTGACCATGATGATCTGGTGGTAGAACTTTAAGATTTAAGATAATGCTACACCGGACCAGAAAGCATCGAGAGAAGAGAGGGGGACCGAGGGAAGTGAAAGCTGCTGTGAACTGACATTTCAGCAGCAGAAAGAAGAGTCGAGTTATTCGACTCCAGGCCCACTCTTCCTCCACACACACACACACACGAGAGCTGTCAGAGGACTGAGGCTCACTGTCACCGCAGCGCATGAGATCATGAGAGAACACAGAAACACAGTCCAGCAAATCCTATCAGAACCAACATAAAGACATCGAAAGCTAACATCAAAACACTTCTAACAAAGCGTTTGCTGAAACTGAAATATTACATATAATTACATATTACAGATAATATTAAGTGATACACATTTGTGTACCTAAATTATATTTATCCAATAAACAAACTATAAATAGAAGAGTTTTATGACTATCATATTATATTTTATGAAAATCAATTCATAGAATTTTTCACTTATGAATGGTAAAGAAAAGAAGCTAATAGGTGTACGGTTTTTGCATATTTTTTAATAGTACTATACATTAATTGTGCCTAAAATATATTTCTCCAAAAATCGGACTATAAATCTTAGAAGCAGTTTTGTGACTTTTATATATTATATTATATTATATTATATTATATTATATTATATTATATTATATTATATTATTACATATGGCTTTTGCATATTTTTCAGTAATTGTATTCAAGTCCCCCTGTGGTGTCAATCACGTTTTTAAATGTTGTTTATGTCTATGTGGTGTTATAATATGCTTTAATGGCTCATTTCCACCGAGCGGTACAGTACACTACAGTACAGTACGATACGGTTCGGGACGACAAACCCTAATCTGGCTTGCGTTTCCACCGCCAACAGTACGCTTACTTGATAGGCGTGGCGTACGCCGGAAAGTAGCGACCGATGTCATTCTCGAGCGAAGAAGAAAGCGACACAGTAAACAACAATGGATGACATATAGCAGTAGGGGTGTAACGGTTCACAAAATTCACGGTTTGGTTCGATATGATTCGCTACAGCAAAAAGAAAGAGAAATTTCCTTGATTTTTTTTTAAAAATTATATTTCTATTAAAACTAACATCATAAAGTATGATATTTTTTAACTTTGAGTAATGATGGAGCTATACTTGAATTTTCTTAGGAGCTTATAAAACAAAACAGCTCCTTGGACAACATGAAATGTAATATTGTAGTAGTTATAAACAAAGGTTCTCGAACTAGCGAGAGATGAAAGGTTATCCCGCTATACCGGTATTATTCTGTTGATATTAAAAATCGGGTAAATTTATCAATATAGCGGGTGAATTTATATGTATGATGTGACGATGTTATGATGAACTATATGCCTTTCTCCACTGACGTTCTGTGATGTTCAAAGCGTTTCTGATGATTGTTAGAAGGCAGCGGTCTGACTCTGAGATGAGGGACGGGAACAGACTTTGTCCAACACATTATAAGCTGTTTGATAACATAGCAAAGCAAAAGACTAATCATATTAATTACCGTTATGTGTCCGACGTTGTAAAGAGCGATACATAAAACGCATTACCATTATTATAGACGAGCCTGTATAATTCACTCTTTCACTTCTTCTGGTTCAAACACACATGGCTGGATTAAACCAGTATTTCCACTCGCCATTGTGCAGCCTTAGTAAAGTTGACCGAGTGGATCAGTTATTCTGAGCTGCTGTGAGTGAGTGGAGGCGGGGCTCATTTGCATATTCAGAGAAACGCGTAGTAAAATGAGGCACGGGTGTCGAGTTACATTCAAGCTATTTTAAGGCATAAAGACATTTTTTCACAGGATGTCATTTTGGTGATCAAAGATGAGTTATAAGGGATAACATGATTGACTACAGGGGGACTTTAACATCACCTTGCTAGACTGAACACAAACGGACGGTAGGGTGTCACTACTGTATATGAAGGATGAAGGTTGTTCCCACACAGCAGGTGCAGCTCATCATGACACACTCAACACAACACACAACATTTTCCAACTCTTAGCTTCCATATTAGTTCAATCTGAGCTGAAGAATTTCGAGATTTAACGCCGGATTAAAGATTGACTCTTTACCGCGATCACAGGTCAAACTCTCAGGCTAATGTAAAAGACCTGACCATGGTGTGACAGCACTGGTAAAAAAGTTAATCAGTGGCAGAGGTTTCTACATCGGAAGACACACACATGACAGACAAGCATTTCTCTAAATAAGTGTACTACATGTTTGACAAAGAATGGTTAATGATTTTAGCTCTTAAATAGACAACATGAACATGAAAGAATATGAAGTTCTTCTAACCCTCAACAGTCTGAAGTGACTCAACCTGTTAGCCGATAGAAAGGTCACACACGAGCATGTCAGTTCATCCAGACACACAAAAGACTTGACAAGAGCTACACAAACACTGCTGTCATTAATGTGGAGCCGTTCCAGCAAACCATACAGTGGGTCTTCACTGTACACCAATGTTTTGCTGTATGAACAAGTTGAACGTGCAAGAATTATCCAGCAAGTGATGCGACGCTGTCAGTCTCATGCTCCTGTCAGAAAATATTGAACATTTAATAAACACGTGGGACCGGATTTTGGATGAGTTGAAAAGTGAGTTGGGCGAGTTCAGCACGACACAAACGGCTTTTCACACACACGGTGGATCTGTTCCTAAACCTAATAATGCTGTGTTTTAAAACATGGCCTATACGGCAGAAGACAGAAACTGAACTCTTACCAACTCTGTCTATATGACACACTAAAACATACTAGAGACTCAACTCACAAATAGGCTAAGCTGCGTCCCAAATCACAAAGCCTATGTCTATTGGCTACAACATTGGTCTTGAAACTTACCTTGAGACCAACCATCTTTACACCAGTAGGTGGCGACAAGTGACTGTTAAAATGAATTTGTCATTGATTTATTAATTCAAGAAAATCATTCAAAAACGCTGATTCATCCATTAATGAAGCAAGTGAAGTCTTTATGATTGAGTCATTGAATCATTCACGCAAACCAATTTTTTAAATAATGGAGATTGATTCAATATTTTAAATAGACAGCACAGCAGCAAATAACATTTTGTCAGAACTAGGGCTGCACGTTTTCAAGTTTTTCATTAACCGTTAACCGAGGCCCTTAGCGGTTAATACTCGGTTAACCATAGTGTGCGCGCCGCAACCCCGAGATACAGACACACGAGAAAGGGGTAGTCCATTTTTAACACCTTTAATAACTGGTTGGACCACATTTGAAACGAAATTAATTTATAGAAATAAAACGCAGTGGTAAGGACCGAACGCGAATTTAATTATTTGCGCGAGTGATTACATACAAAGTCAATGCAAAGACGCGAATAGACGCATCATTCGCGCCGGGCGTTGCGAATGACGCGAATTGGGCGACGCGTTTGCCGCGAATGTCTTCCGCGCAAGTTGAAAAATTTGAACTCGAGCGAATGTTCAAGCTAGACGCGATAGACGAATATTTGACGCTCTATTCGCGTTCGGTGTGAACACACCATAATGATGCTCGGGTGTTGGCTGTTGAGATGGTATAACAACGAGGTTGTACTTGAAGTATAAGCACTGCATTGCAATACTTGCATTTTGCCCCGTCGTTCTCGATTTTAAAGTGCTCCCACGCTGTACTTTTCTTTGCCCGCTTCATATTAGAAAACTGGTCATGACCATAGACTGTAAAAAAAGATGGACGACGCCCCTTCGCTCTTGTCCATTGGAGAGAACTGAAGCCGCCAGAGTCCCGATATGGCGCTGACATATTGGAATTTGAGTTTGTGCAGTAGCGTTTTCGGGACCAGTCAGGCTCAGTCGTGAGCAGGAAGTAAAGCCGCGAAATCAAGGCCCCGCCCTCACTCTCGCTGAATCAATCGCTAGCACACGCCCTGCACTTTTCTTAAGCGGCCTTGTCTGCTCCATTCCTCTCCAATGATGTCTGCTGATTGCAGTACCTCGTTAAAATAAGGTAAATACAACTACTAACCACATAGTCAACATTATGAAAAAAAGTCAGTTGGTGTTTCAGTGACTACTTCGCACAGAGAAGCTGTCAATCACAGCTGACAATCATGATGTCACAGCACCGTTTTCATAGCATCAAATAACTAACTAAAAACAAACTTATTTTAAAAACAAACACTTGAAATTACATCAATGTGATAGAAACTACAGTAAATGACAGAAACTATCTTTAGAAAAAAGATATGTGAAGTGTAATTTAATTGACCGGCCTCTGGGGGGCGATCGAGACGTTTTGGCTTCACTTTTTGAGGGCTTGTGCGCATAGACAGTATAAGAAGTGGACAGAGCCATCTCATTGGAACTCAGTTGAGACAGTTGAAGCCCATTTTTAGCGATTTTTGAGCACTTCCGTTCCTGACGCGCAGACTCAAACCGACTCAAACTAAGCTTGATGACGTGAGCAACCTGTCTGACAGACGTTACTCTTCTAGTAGCTGTGCGTGAAAACTGCCAACGTTAATCTTGCAGAGACGGGGAACTTGAGCAAAGAGTTCTTTGGCGTGAGTGAGCAGGAGTAAGTATTCTGTTGCTTTTATGGACTCATTATCTATGGGCTTCTCCCTTGACGGGACGTCCCCCCGATTGCCTGCGAGCTTCTCCTCCTGTCTGTACGGTAATTTCTGTACAGCGCGACAGAGAGTCGAGTGGTTATGACGCAATCGTTAGCCTATTTTTACAATATCTGTTTCTACGGGGCCATAATGTAACATAGAAGGTAATAGAGCTCTGTATACATTGTCGTGTTTCTTTAGCAATAAATAATGGACAAATGGAGTCTTTAAACGCCTCAGATGTAAAGTTATTCGCTGTCAAAGTGACGCCAAAATGAATGGGAGTCAATGGAAATGCTAACGCAAGTGAAGTTCTGCTACAACATGGCGGCACCCGGCCGGCTTCAACTTCCGGTCGATGGATTACCCCCTTGCTTGTGCGGCACGCTTGGTCATGACTACTTCTTGTGGACATTACAAATGTATGGGAGCCCTCTAGCGGTCTCTGGTGGTGCAAAAATGTATTACAACTAAATTCAATGCACGCCATTGACGCCACTTAACCGAGCAAAATGTTTCACTCGGTTAAGCAATTTTTAACGGTTAATCGGTTAATCATGGACACCCCTAGTCAGAACCTCTCGTAAATGACATGTTATTTTGTTTAGTTGTCTGTTCAGAATTGTGGGAGAATCTGTTTAAAAAAAAAAAAAAACGTGATTCTCAATTCATCCAGAATCGCGCAGCTCTACCACGGTTTTAAGTCTTCTTTCGGCTTTCTGTGTTTTCACTGTTACACAGCTCTTCTGAAAGAGTCCTGAATCTCCTGATCAAAACACAGGCATAGAAGCAGAAACAAGTGCCAGCATATGTAAGCAGACGCGTACAATAAAGCAATCATCAACATTAAAGCGCATATAAATCAAAACTATAGAACGACGTTACCCAATGAAATGTCGACCCAGGACCAGCTTTAGGACTGTGAAGCTTTTCTCAGCTTTTTGTTCAAAATGTTGCTTTTTTGTGTGTGTGTTGATAAAAGTAGAATGCATTAAGCTATAATAAAACAGAAAAATAAATTCTGTTTAAAAGCAGAGGATCTGTTCTTGCTTTTGATATATTGCATGTTCAGATATACAACTAAATATTCTGGGGGCCATGAACATTTTTGTGAAAATGATCAAAAATGCTGGCGGTGGATGGCAACTTTTTTTTTTTTTTAAATGCTGGCGGGGAAAGAGTTAATAAATACTGTGAATTCAGACATACTACTCTTTTTGCATATTGTTTTTCACATAAGTTTTCTCATTCATTTCAATAGAGATACATGTATTAGCATATTTCAAGGCAAAATACTGCAAGCACAAAAATATATATATTTTAGATTAAACTATTGAGCTACATTGAGACTTTAATTCACTACTGACGTTCATTTAAATAAGGTAATATATATTAATTCACTACTGACGTTCATTTAAATAAGGTAATATATATTTATTCACTACTGACGTTCATTTAAATAAGGTAATATATATTTATTCGTTCACATTGCAATCTTCAGTTTCGTTTTTACACAGATCATGTAACAACGCATTCTTCTCCACGAAGGACATGTGCAAAGTACTAACCTTTAAAATATAGGCATCTTGGAAGGCAGGGTTATTATGCGGCCTACCTTTCCCTTTATGAAGGCAGCATGTCTATGATGACTTAAAGCGCTGCCTACGTAGACTGCCAATGAGGATTGGCACGTATCCACTGTTCAGCATAAGACAAAATGAATGCAACGAAAAGTCTTGTGTGGGTTGTATTGGAGTCCTAATGAGTATAAGACACTGAACATACCTTGAATGTGTGAAGGTGTGTACTAGTTATGTACAGATGAACAAAAGCTTGTCATGAAAATATGACACCAGGACAGGAGCCAACTACAGCCGAGTTGCTATGGTTATCCTCTACCTAGGGTGGATATATTTGAATGCTGTCAAAGTTGAACAATAGAAGTCAGTAGTACACTATGAACTAGGTCATAGTAGCTGACGTCCACTATAACTGTATAAATAATTATATCTATTCCTAAAACACTTCAACATGTTCTGATAATAAAATTACAGTAGCTTTTGTTAGAAAATAGCTAATAGAACTTTTAGCCACATTTCTTCCCCTTTACTGTGGCTCCAAAACATGTCTTTTGCTGTGAACTATGGGAATCACCAATACATTTATTACAGCTGATGGAAATATTGCTTTAGAATAAATGCTTCATTAGTGATAGAATCCTATTTTTTCCCGGACAGGCAACTTTTTTACTCGGACAAGTGAATGAGCGATTTACATTCACATTGCAAGGCTTAATGTCGAGCCCTGCTATATCTGTGAAACTTTCCAAGGTAATTACAGCAAGCCTACAGACTCATTTATGGTACAAATTACAGAAATTTCTTGAGAATGAAAGTGAGGTGAGTCATGACTCTCGGCCAGCCGCACCTGTAGGTGTGTCGTTGTGGTCAGACTGTTTGACACACACACACACACACACAC
This sequence comes from Rhinichthys klamathensis goyatoka, assembly GCF_029890125.1. Classification (NCBI taxonomy): domain Eukaryota; kingdom Metazoa; phylum Chordata; class Actinopteri; order Cypriniformes; family Leuciscidae; genus Rhinichthys; species Rhinichthys klamathensis. Next base: position 3,761,060 of record NW_026606555.1, read on the forward strand.
ACTATGTTTGTGTGTCCCTCTCATATTTCTTTCATTATAATGGATAGCCAAGAGCATAACAACACTGTTTTCTGTCAGCTGTTCCCCAACGATCGATTCCTTAGATAATGACAGGTGTGTGACTGTCCTATATGGGACAAGTGCATGTGAAAGTTCCCAAGGAGCAAAGGGCATTTACAACTTCTTGTGACACAGCAGGAGCAATTTACTGTTAAGGCAACCTACTTATCAACATCCATGGATATATTCGAGCTTTTACAACCGTTAAGGCGGATAAAAAAAACAATACAACTCAACACATACAATAGTCTGGAAGTGAAAGTTTGCCTTGTGTTCGACATTTGAATTCCTTACGCACGCACAGCACCAACATTTGCAAGGTAAATGAGGTTTGAGTGACCAGGAAACAGGTATTTCTAAAGGAAAGGCCTTATGGACACATACACAGACTAAAAAGATGCAATGAGATGATAGAAAGCAGCCTTAACCATCAGCTGATCTCAGAGATGTGGCAATCAATGCATCATCAGTCACAGAATCATAAAAGCACGCGCATGAACACACAGTACACACACACACAGCACGCGCACACACACAAGAATACACTTATGTTGGGAATGAGCTGAGCTCCTATGTTTTCCTCCGCAATATTACCCGGAGTCTCCGCTAAAACTAACAATAATCCCAGTCCGCTTTGTTCAGCTGAACCAAACACACTCACATCCAACTTAATAGCCAAAGCGAATATGATGTAGAGATGAAACTCACCTCTGTCGCTCGCTGCCCGTGCAGTCAGTCGGTGTAGTGTGTGTGTGTGTGTGTGTCTGTAGGCATTCACATGAACTCAGACCCGGTGTCCCGGATGTTGATCAGCCTCCACTCCCGGGATGAAGTCCACGCTCCATTGTGACGTCACGCGCGTCCATGGGAAGCGCGCCTGCCTCCGCTCCTCGGTGTGGGACGGGCTTCATCTCATGTGAATTACTTTATGAAACACACATGATGAGTCTCTGATTAGCTGAAAGTGATGCATACTGTATGTGGTTGGACTGTTGATCTTTGTAAGATGAACGGAAAACATCGCACTCTGGTGGTTTCCCATTGAAAATGCATGCACTGCTGTAAAATTGGTGATTAAAATGCGAATATCGTGTGATTTACGCTCATTTCCTATTTTGATGCAGTTTAAATTATTTTGCTTTTAAATGAAAATAGAAAAACAAGACAGCTAAATTACTGGTTATTTAATCTTCCCACAATGTGTTTTCCAACCATTTTTAGCTTAAATACGCGTTTTCTCTATGCAGAGAATGCACTGGCAAAAGTGTTTAGAATTAGTGGGTAAGTTACTTTAAACAAGTAATTAATTACCAACAACTAGCTAATTACATCATCAACGGTGCAAATAGATTACTGTACTAATATTGCATTAATTATTACTTTCTATTCCATATCCCATATCAACCTAGAACAGTTGAACAACACAAAGACAGACATGAAACTGCTCTTTTAATTTTCAAATAAACAATAAAATTACTGACCAAAGTATTTAAAGGAAGAAGGTAACATTAAAATATAGCAATTGCTGTATTGTTAAATTCTGTTAACAGAAGCACTGACATTGAGTCATGTCACCTTTAATTTATATAGCGCTTTTTACAATACTGATTGTTTCAAAGCAGCTTTACAGAGATAACATGAAATTAATGCAAAGATTGTTTTGGCCGTACAGCAGCTGTAGAAGAAAATCATTTAAGTAAGTTTTTAATTGATTCATTTTCGTTGAAAAAATCATTAACTTACACAACTGAAAACAGAAAACATTTAATTTACACGACAATGGCGTTTTGGTGGCCTCAGTCAGAACGCAAACTTTGAAGTAGGTTTCAAAGTGCGAGTTTTTGAAAACAGGTTTTGGAAGAGATACTGTTATCATCACAGTGTAAACTTCAAAAACATGAATCAGTGGAAACGGTGACGGCGTGCACATGCGTATTAAGTGTTTAGTCGTATGTGCGTTTGAATGTGCGCGGGGCGTAGTCTTTCTTTACAAAGTGACATTGCCAATTACTTGTCTGGGATGCATAATACAGCGTTTTTAGTAATTTCCGCGGATGCGTGTGAACGGGAATCATTTTGATAACGGTTTCATCTGTACAGAGGAACAATGATTGTCGTGAAAAAAAAAAATTGTCGTGTCGATGAGGCCTTCACAGGGAGAGTCTAGTTGACACAATCTCAGCTGACACTTCAGGACTGCGTTGAGGTCGTGTCTAGGTGCAGGTCCACCATCTGGTCTGGATATGGCCCGGATCCGGCTGACTACAGTAAACCTCGGGATAAGAGACTAATATTCGCGTAGATGTCATTCTTCTTATGATGTAACGAGTACATCAGGTGTTATGGGACGTGTGCCCGGTTATGGCTGACCTAGGTTATGCAGCCGAGCCTATAGGTAGTCTATAAGTACATCTCGGAGATGTCTTTTTGATGTCTGCATTTACATCTGCAAGATGTATTTTTTAGAGTGTTTGCTCATCTGCAATATACGTCTCTAGGACGTTTCCTGTTAGATGCCATTTAGACATTTAGAATATGTCTTTAAGATGTTTAAGATTTAGAATGTATGTAAAACTGCCTTTTATAATGTTTATCAGATTTTACACAGCAGATGCTTTCCAGATTAACATATCTTTAACAGACATCTTACAGACGTACCTGTGCTATAATAATCATTTTACATGATTTGTATAATAGAAATTGATTGTGTATGCCAGGTTGAAGAGGTGTGTTTTTAGTCTATATTTGAACTGACAGACTGTGTCTGCTTCCCGGACAATGGTAGGAAGACTGCTCCAGAGTTTAGGTGCTAAATAGGAAAAGGATCTACCGCCAGCAGTCAATTTAGATATTCTAGGTATTATCAACTGGCCGGAGGCAACTATAATGCGTTAAGAGCTCACGCAAGTACTGCGGAGCTAAACCATTTAGTGCTTTGTAAGTAATCAGCAATATTTTAAAATGTATACGATGTTTAATAGGCAGCCAATGCAGTGTTGACAGAACCGGGCTAATATGGTCATATTTCCTGGTTCTGGTAAGAACTCGAGCTGCTGCGTTTTGGACCAGCTGTAGTTTGTTTATTAAGCGTGCAGGGCAATCACCCAGTAGAGCATTACAATAATCTAGCCTTGATGTCATGAACGCATGAACTAACTTTTCCGCATTTGTCATTGAGTGCATAAGTCGTAATTTAGATATATTTTTAAGATGGAAGAATGTGGTTTTACAGATACTATTCACGTGACTTTCAAATGAAAGATTGCTATCAAAGAACACACCCAGGTTCCTAACCGACGACGGAGACTTAACAGAGCAGCCATCAAGTGATAGACAGTATTCTAGGTTATTACGTGTGAATGTTTTTGATCTAATAAATAGAACATGTTTTTTTCAGAATTTAGTAGTAGGAAATTACTAGTCATCCAATTTGTTATATCAGCTATGCAATCCGTTAATTTTGTGAATTGGTAAGTTTCGTCAGGGCAAAAAGAAATATAAAGCTGAGTATCATCAGCATAACAGTGAAAGCTAACTCCATGTTTCCTAATGATATCTACTAATGGTAGCATGTACAGAGTGAACAGCAGCGGTCCTAGTACTGAGCCTTGTGGTACGCCATACTGAACTTGTGATCGAAAAGACATCTCTTCATTTACTGCTACAAACTGATAACGGTCAGATAAGTATGATTTAAACCATGCTAGTGCAACTCCACTAATGCCAACATAGTTTTCGAATCTATTCAAAAGAATGTTGTGGTCGATGGTATCAAATGCAGCACTAAGATCGAGTAACACTAATAGAGAGATACAACCACGATCGGATGATAAGAGGAAATGATTTGTGACTCTAATAAGAGCTGTCTCAGTACTACAGTACGGTCTAAATCCGGACTGGAAATCTGTACTGAAACCGTGACCCTAAAACCGCGATACAACCCAAACCATGAGTAATTTGAACCGTTACACCCCTAGTTATTTATGTCCGATATTCAAATACTTTTTTGTCAAAATATGTAATGTTATGATTCCCCTTATAGGTGGTTGGCCAGGTTCATGGGTTATAACACTTTGACGAAGAAATTAATGGAAAAAATCAACGCCGCTGAAAAAGGGGGCGGGGACTGTCACACTCTATTTGGCGAGTACAATATCACTTGTTGTCATCCGGTAATTATGGTTATTATAACATTCTGTAAATGCAGCAATAGATCATCCCTAGGGTCCCCAGGGAAGCGTGTGTAGCTGCAACTCATGACTCTGCCAGGTGTCATGGTTTGGTTCACGTTCATGTTTTCAGTGTTTTTTTTATTTTGTAGTTTTCAGATGCAATGTGATTCCCTTATTCCTGATTGTTCACATGTGTCAGATTGTTATGTATATATAGCCCTCATGTTCCCATTGTCTCTTGTCTAGTTTTGTTGGTTGTAACATGCTTTTGTCGAGTCTTGTCAGTTCAGGTAATGAACTGGTTAATGTTTAAGTTATGTTCTTAGTCAAGCCAAGTTCTAGTCATTGCCTATTTTATACAAAATTGGATATATAAGTTTGTCCAACTTTATCCGCATACATACAGAATCACGTAGGGCGATTTATATCATATCGTATTTCAGTTGCTTTATGCATCATCGCAACAATCTAACTATATTATCGCCCAGTTCTAATCTGCTAAATGCAACTATAAGATATGAAGACATTTTCTGAATATATAAAGCATGAACATGAAGATGATTTTCTGTAAAGCTGCGTTAAAACAAATAAATTTGACTGGTTATTTTTCTTGCGGCTCTAGAATCATTAATTGATGACACTTAGGCTCAGGCGATTGGTGACAGCCCATGAGCCACTAAAATCAGACAAGTGGTGCTCAGTGCAGAGCCTCTCTGGACACAATGGGTGGAGCTTGACCTTGTCCAGCTCCACCTCAGTGGACCCAGTGGGTGGAGCTTAACCTAATTAGGTTTAGGGTGTGGCGTACCAAAACATCATGCAACCCGTTGACCTCCACTTGAGTTTGAAGTTTCTAACAAACCTGTAAATTAGTACAAATGAAATGAAATTTGTAATATAATTTGTTTCTTATATGCCATTTTAAATTGTTTTCCTTGTCATTTTGTTTTGTTGAAAGGCATAACCAGGGACATAACCAGAAGTCTATGTGCAGAGCATCTGCTTTTATGTAACGGTAGCTAAGTTTCCATCCAAACCTGTGAATTTAACTTATGCGCAAAATTGGAATATGGCATAAAACATTTGCGAGAACAAAAATCAGAACAAAATCGTCACTTCCTTAGAAATTGGTTGCCGCAATTGTGGAAGAAACCATGGCTCTTTTTTTCCTCCATCATAAATGACTTGCACGCAGATGCTGTCTCAATAAACGCCGTCCTGTTCTCTTGCGTTCGGATGCTGGTGTTTGGGAACACAATCGTGTGAGAAGCTTCTGGGGGGGAATTAAACCAAATCACTCTCGTGACAGAAAACAAAATAAAACGTTAAATTACGCAGACAAATTGAGAAAATTAAACAATTTGACCATTTTAAATAAATATTGATGTTCCTTCAACTCAACGCATCTAGATACACACAGAAACAGCATCTTCTCCATCTTTTGCTTTTTCATACCATGTAACAACACTTGATCACCGGCTACTCCCTGACTTTAAGCTTCACAGGTCTGACCTGCTTAAAAGTCCGACACTTTGCGGGCCGTTTACGAATCATGTGATAGTGCTTTGAAAAGACCTATACTCAAATGTTGTGAATCAATTAAAATAAAGTAAACTAGATATTCATAGAGAAGCAGGTCTAATTTGTGACATAATATTCTTGTATTAGACAGTACCAAGGCAAATGTGCACTCTTGAACGGCAAACAGCAGAACATTGAAAAATTATTTCTATTTCGTTGTAATCACAAAGTTTGCTTTGATACTGATTTTACAAAAAAAATGCATTCATTTCCTTCAGAGGCATTAATTCCCAATGGAACACTGAACAGTTCTGCATTTAATCCTCTAGGCACATTAGAGTAAATCATCAAAGATGAACACATGAACTTTTATTTCACAGATGGTGCAAAATTGAAATCCGATGCATTAACAATAAATGAGAGGCAAAACTCAAAAGGCATTTTAAAAAAAAGAAAAAGCCTAGCTTATGTACACTTCAATACAAATAAAAAAACAACTTTTTTTCATTTTTCGCATCAAAACTATAAGAAATAACGGCAGAGTTGTCCAGCAGTGAACAATCACACAAGGCCCTGATTGGCTTTTAGTGTTTATAAGTCATGTGATGGTAGAAGCGTAGCAGCGTGGGCGGAGCTCAGGAGCTGATTGGAGGGATGAGGTCAGCTGACTCTAACGTGTCCTCGTACGGGCTGTGGCCGGCGTCCGCATGTTTCTCGCACTCCAGACTGAGCTGCTGCTGAGTCTGAATCTTCAGAATGAGCTCCTTGATCTCTTCCCGCTTGGTTTTCATCCTTTGCTGGGGAAACCAATCCAATAGGTTCATCGGCAGATCAAAGCTGGGAAGAGGATTCTTTGAAAGAAAGAAAGAAAAAAATCGATTATTGCAGTAGTTACAAACGAAAAAGCCTAAACTAAACAGTCAATTCAATATGGATATGAGGGTCATTAAACAGCTGTAATGTATATTTCTCTTTTGACACTCTTTCATCTGCATCCTGAAGCAACTTTTTAATGATATAAGGCAGTGTAAGCGGAGAATAACGTAACCAATAAAGTACCATCATGACACTGTTGTAGGGCTGCAACTAACGGCAACTAACCGATTAATCCAAATAGACTATCTCTTTAAATAATCAGATGGAAAAAATTTATTAATCAGATATATAATAAATATTAATTTAAATGTTTTTAATTGTCCTCCAAATGATGAGCAATTTGAAAACAAATGAAATTGCTCATAAGTCATTCTGAAAGGACACAACACATATTTATAAAGCCAACTCTTGAGAGTTTACAGTTCAAGATGCTGAATTACTGAAAAACATAGAAAAAACTAAAAATATTAAGAATATATATTTTTATATGTAAAAAAATATGTGTATGTGGTATAACAACTTATATTCACAATTAAAGTGAAGCTACAAGTCTGCTCATACTTCATTTCAACTCTGAGGATTATATATCTAAAACTATGCATTTTATGAAGCATTTTGTAAGACCATGTCATGTGAGTTTTTAGAAAAGGCTGATAAGATGCTAATAAAATATTTTTTGCCCAGTAAACACCGATTATTATCGGTCTATTATAACACCGATTATTATCGGCCTATTATAACACCGATTATTATCGGCCTATTATAACACCGATTATTATCGGCCTATTATAACACCGATTATTATCGGCCTATTATAACACCGATTATTATCGGCCTATTATAACACCGATTATCATCGGCCTATTATAACACCGATTATCATCGGCCTATTATAACACCGATTATTATCGGCCTATTATAACACCGATTATCATCGGCCTATTATAACACCGATTATTATCGGCCTATTATAACACCGATTATTATCGGCCTATTATAACACCGATAATTATCGGCCTATTATAACACCGATAATTATCGGCCTATTATAACACCGATAATTATCGGCCTATTATAACACCGATAATTATCGGCCTATTATAACACCGATAATTATCGGCCTATTATAACACCGATAATTATCGGTCTATTATAACACCGATTATTATCGGCCTATTATAACACCGATTATTATCGGCCTATTATAACACCGATTATTATCGGTCTATTATAACTATTATCTGTCTATTATAACACCGATTATTATCGGTCTATTATAACAACGATTATTATGGTTCTATTATGACACCGATTATTATCGGTCTATTATGACACCGATTATTATCGGCCTATTATGACACCGATTATTATCGGCCTATTATGACACCGATAATTATCGGCCTATTATAACACCGATAATTATCGGTCTATTATAACACCGATTATTATCGGCCTATTATAACACAGATTATTATCGGCCTATTATAACACCGATTATAATCGGCCTATTATAACACAGATTATTATCGGCCTATTATAACACCGATTATTATCGGCCAATTATAACACAGATTATTATCGGTCTATTATAACACAGATTATTATCGGTCCATTATAACACAGATTATTATCGGTAATACCAGTCTATTATCTAACATACAGCGTCTGACAGTTGCTGGTGGTGTGAACGGGGCTTTAGAGCTCCCATGATGCTTTTGGCATCAAGCTACATAACACAATTTAAAAGATGAATTAAAACAAGCATGTCACGTCCACAAATGGAGGGAAAATAGCAGACTAAAAGTACAGATACATCGCTTGAAATGTATTCAAGTAAAAGTACACGATTTTGAAACTACTTAAAGTAAAATTTCGGATAAAAACTACTTGCATTAACGTGAGTATTTGTAAGTCGTTACTCTAAACCCCTGGAGCTTGGTTATTCAGTCCAATAAGAGACTCTGAACTACAACTCTTTTATTATACAAATGTGTCATTAAATGTCTACAAATGTATAAAACGGATCTGAGATCAGGTAAAAACTATGCAGTAGGGCTGAAACGATTCATCGAGTTACTCGATTTACTCGATTACAAAAATGCCTCGAGGCAAAAACTCGAAGCCTCGTTAAATTCCTATGACGCGCACTATACGCGCAGGGATCTATATACTATTATAGCGCGTGATACAATTTGAATTTAGTTGGCGCGATGGCGGGGAGTAAAGATGTCCATAAACGGCAGAGAATGTCTAAAGTTTGGGATCATTACATACTTAAAAGGGAAGAGAACAAGGTGCAATGTGTCTACTGCAAAATAGACCTGGCATACCACAACAGTACGACTTCAATGATTCAGAATCTGAACCGAAAACATCCACTCCATGCTGTCTCACCAAGCGTCGCTGAAACAAGGTAACCCAAATGGTGTGTTCACACGAACACGAATAGAGCGTCAAATACGCGTCTATCGCGTCTAGTTAGACGCTTGAACATTCGCTCGAGTTCAAATTTTTCAACTTGCGCGGAAGACGTTCGCGGCAAAAGCGTCCAAAATTCGCGTCATTCGCGACGCCCGACGCGAATGATGCGTCTATTCGCGTCTTTGCATTGACTTTATATGTAATCTACTCGCGCAAATAATTAAATTTGCGTTCAGTGTGTGAATCCCTTCACACACAAACACACACGCATGCACCATCATCTCTCTCACGCGCCAGTCAGATCAATTGGGGCAATGCATCACATATGATTAAACTTTTATGTAGCCACGCAACAATAATTTCAGCATGCCTTCACTGTATACACCGGGACGTGATGGAGGAACAAATATTGTATTGCAGTTTTTGCGAGACCTTGTTTGTATGTCCAAATAGTTAGACAACAACAAAAAAATGAAATTCCCCAGCCAGCTTCTACAAATCCACTCGTACTTTTGGGGAAGACATTTTAATCGGCTACCAAAGTAATTGAGCATAGAACATTGTTGGCACTTATACTAAATGGGTAAAAAATTGCAATAAATAGGCTTAGTTTTGGAGCCAAATGTTGAAGTTGGAATAAATACCAGTTTGTTTTTGTTTTTTTTGAGAAATAAAAGCCAAATGCTTGATAATTTTACAGCCACATCATTTTCGTTATGCATTATTTGTTTTGGTTGTTTAAAAACACACACACATTTTTTATCCGATTACTCGATTAATCGATCGATTAAGTGCTAGATTAATCGATTACAAAAAGAATCGATAGCTGCAGCCCTACTATGCAGACACTGGTTCATGATTTCACAGGAATCATCGCCCCTAGTGGTGAACCAATGTAATCTCGGCAACAAAGCCTTGTTAACTGAAATCACGTGACTTGATCATGAGGCATGTTTCGGAAGCACCCATTGCTATATATGCGCAAAATGGAAATATTCATAAATGAATCGCTATGTGCTGAGGAAAACGCATCTCAAATGCATAAACACAAACACATCCGTTGAAGCAAGTGACAGGCCACCATGTTAAACTCCATGCTTTAGTTTTGATGCATTCTCATGTTAGGACATCTTGGAGGGTGCACTACTGTCCCGCAGCATCTCAGTCCGAGGCGTTCTGTTCATATAACCGCATTATTCACTGGTGTAAATCAATATAACTGGCAGATGTTTTCTGGGCACAGCGCGCAATCAAATTAGTTGATTATTTTAAATATTGATTAATAGCAATTATTTGTTGCAGCCCTATATTGTTAAATGACTGATTCTGATCATAAGGTTTGCATAATTATGAGGGACAGAAAGCTTAAGGAAGTCAATGCTGGTCCGCATTCTGATCACGGTTACAGGTTCCTTTAACGATGCTTTTATAGTACTTCAGTACAAAAAGCTACTTTTTTGCCAAATGTCAGGGTCATTTAATACAATTCTTGCAAAAAAAAAAAAAAAAAAAAATATTTGCTCATCTCTTTTTCCACAGCCCATTTGACAGCTCGCAAAAGTCCCGGTTATATGAAACTTTTCCCTATTTGATATTAAATCCTGGAAACATTGTGATGTCATTTGTCTGGGATGTGTGTGAATTATACGAGTAAACGGATGTTTGGGATGCGGCTCAGTCTCACCTCGAAGAAGCTCTCCACATACTGCAGCACGTAGACTCCACAGTCACTGAAGTTATCCTGCTGGGGCACACGAGGACTCGAGCCCTTCATCACCTCTTTCCCGAAACTCCTCTGGGAGCCCTTCTTCACCTCCCACTCCACCTCTAGATACCTGCACAAACACACACAATACTCACACCAACATAACCGAGACCTCAAGGCCACTCGTGCGACTCGCGCGGATGCTCCCTGATTCCCACAGGAAAAATACTTTTCTTTCAATATTATATGCAAAAACATCTGGTGATCATGAACTCACACATCCATGTCGAATAAAGGTTTTATTTTCAAGCAGTAACTCACTGTCGCAGCGTTTTCACCACAGTCGAGCGTGTGGGTCCACGCAGAGAGTCCATGATCAGAATGCAAGGCCTGAGGATTTCAAGAACATGACAATGAGTGCGGAAAAATATACACAACCAAAACAAACAACATGTATTGTAATCAGTCGGTCCCGAATTATTTTTTAATTTTTTAATGTACTGACTGAATCTTTCCCGCAGCTTTAACTGAAGACAAACTGCTGGATGGTTTATCGGACAAGCAGAGTTGACACGCTAAAGTATGCAATCCCATAATATGCTTAACCCTCTAGGCGCCACGGTCGAGTTTACTCGACAAGACGCGGCACTGAAAAAAAAGGCCGATTTTGTCAAATTGGGTGTCAAATTTCGTTCGACCTCCCCTCCACTGGATGGCAGACATGTCATACTTCATCCCCGAATCAAAAAAACGTCATGTTTCTATACAAAATGTTCGAGTTAGAGCGCATTGAATCAAAAGCGGAGCTAGTGTGCGAGTAAGCCATTTTATCAGATCCTCTCCGCAATCGCGGCGACAGTATTGTGGTGGAGAGTTTGTCTAATACCACTGGGTATGTTAGACGAGGTCGAAGTATTCATAGGACAGTTACGAGGCAACGTGGAGGCAGGGTGAGGAGTCGCAATGACAATGACAGCAGTCCGAGCTGTGCACACTCGGCGCGCGCGCGAGGCAGATCTGGCCGCGCTGCTCGTGTCATCTCACTCATGATCTGTGCGAGTGAGCGTTTGAACTAAACAGGTCTTGTCTACTTGTGTTTGTATGTCATATGAATAAAATATATTTGCCCCATACATGGAATCAGAGTGCCTACTGTATTTAGTAAATGGAAAATCTCTACAGCAAAAGGCCAATCACTACATGCATTCGGTTTGTTTCTACCATTTATTAGTAATGATTTACACAGTTTGTTTACTACTTACTATATACCTGAGCATTCAGTATTGTGCAATATAGCATACAGAAGGTGATGGACATTTTGGGGGGAAAGAAGTGCTGCATTTTATCATTTAAACGTGACTTTTCATGAAAATTCTATAATCCAAGATTGCCACCACCATATGACGTCATAATATGCAAATTAGATGGGAAAATGTAATCCCTACATAAACTTTGGGTCATCCTTAATATTTCTCTAATTTACAGAAAGTCTCTATCTTTTTTCACTTTTAAGATATAGCCTTTTGAAATTAAGATGTCAAAATCGAACGTTTTAGGAAAAAACCTCTGGCGCCTAAAGGGTTAACATTGATCCTTTTTCCACACTGTTGACACATCTGATATAACGGATTCACTGTTCTGTGACATTTAATTACCATATTTGATTTGGTTGACTATGCAAATAGGGTAATTATCATTAAATAAACAATTAAAATATTGTTAATTGCAAAAAAAAAGCTGAAATAAATTAAAATATAAAAAAAAAAATCAAAAAGTTTGTAATCTATAAGATGTTTTGTTTAGTGGTTTTGAAAGAAGTCTTCTGCTTTTGTAACGTTCAAAAGTTTGGGGTCAGTTTGAATTTTTTTTTGTGGAAAGAAATTAACACTTTTATTCATCAAGGATGCATTATAAATGACAAATGCTGTTCTTTTGAACTTTCTCTTTCCTGGAAAAAGAATTGTACACAATTGTTTTCAACATTGATAATAATAGTCAGAAATGTTTCTTGAGCAGCAAATCATCATATCAGAATGATTTCTGAAGGATCATGTGACACTGAAGACTGGAGTAATGATGCTGAAAATACAGCTTTGATCACTGGAATAAATTAACTTTTGAATAGAAAGTTATTTTGTGATAATATTTCACAATATTACCGTTTTATCTGTATTTGTGATCAAATAAATGCAGCCTTGGTGAGCAGAAGAGACGACCTTTCGTATCATTAAAAAATCTTACCAACCCCAAACTTTTGAACGGTAGAGTAAATATTAACCCCCTGGGGTCGGCTATCGCGCCGGCGCGATTGTCTCCCTTTTTTTTTTATCAGTGTAAAAGAGACTCAAAATACTCGGTTAATTTTGATCTTACATATAAGTGTTGTACATCATTAGATCCTGTTAAGTTTCTATTTTTTTTGTGGATACTCACAATAAAAACAAAGTGTTGTGCTTTTCACCAAATAAAGAAAAACAAACATGATGCGAGTTCTGCGTTCTCTCTGTCAGTGAAGTCCATTCTGAAACGCGTCCTAAGATTAACTGTAACTCCGCGATTACTTGTCACACAGGCACGAGAGGTTTTTCTTTATGAAGCTTAAATTCTCTTCTTTTAAATGAAGTAATTTATATAAAAAACAAATATTCTCAGTTTATGCAATCTGTATGAAAAGAGAGTGCTGTCAGTATTTTTTCCCCAGCTCATTACACTTCATTACGCGTTAATCTGACACGCCCACGGAGGACGCGCGCTATTCAAACGCAAATGTCGAGGCAAGCCATGACAATGCCCACATCAGCCGTTCCACCGCGGCGGTAAAATGTGTGGTGTATTTGCTGCCGTTTACCGCTAAGAGGCGCTACAATCATAGACTCTGAAAAGTGTTCGTTTATTCCGGTTTATTCTCTCTAATGCGTAATCTGCTGCCGCACCGCGCTGATTCAGAGCGATTGAAAGCTGGTAGCAGAAGAATTCAACAAGTGAAACGTAGTTAAAATAATTCATAATCACAATACTGAAATTAGGCTACTGAAATGTAATTGAATAAATAATGAAAACATTTCAACATAAAACATTGCTATAAAAACATTTAGGCTAGATGACGGAGGCTTTACAACTTTAACAGCGTACAGACGGTAGCTCAGTGATCAACGCAACGACACGAGCTTCGAGGAGCTTCATTCGACCCGAGATCGAATCTCAATGTAGCATACATGTTGTTAACCGATGTTGTCCTACGTTTATATTTTCCCACCTTGATGCTTAAATAGGTAACTGTTTATATCTGTTTACTTATTTAAAGTCCAGAGTTTTGTTTGATTATCATTACAACATAAATTTGCAACATTCCTGTAGAACCGCAGCCGCTGCACAAACGACAAAAACTGATGAAGGAAGATTGTCAGCCGATTGCATCAGAAAATGAAAAAGAAGAAGCTCGTCTTTAGTCTGCTAAATTATTGTGTAATGTAAAAGAACACAAAAATTACTTATGTTTGAAACCAAGTTCGAACATTTCAAGGTTTAAATAAAGGGTCGGGACAGTTTTTTTTAATTTAAAACAGGGTTGCATCGGTTTAGAGTTTATTTCTTTTGCGATGCAAAATAAGAAACACTAGGCTAATCTTATTCTTGCGACATTTTAAATTCGTATTGCCAAAGAAATTACAGCTAAATTAAACAATTAAAACAGTACAAAACGAAAATTGTCCAAAGAAACATATTTAAATTAAAAACATGGGTTTCTCTTTGCCTCTCTCGCGCTGGATCTCTTTTTAACAAGTTTATTTAGTCTCCCTCGCTCTGATAATACTACTGTATATGTCGCTGCGTGTCAGCCATACAAATCACGGAAAAATTATTTAGCCTTTAATTGTTGCTTCAAAGACACAGCATGCCTTGTTGAATTCACCTTACAATAACTTCAATTGAAATTTTGTGTGAAAAAAAACTTTAAATAGGCCAATAAATAAACTACAATATTTATAATATACTAAAACTACTATTATAAATTTATATAAAATATGGGGCCTACATTTGGACACAGATTTATCCTTACAATAATTTTGCCTGCTCATCAGGCTGGCTATCCGACACTCTCCATATGAAAGAGGAACATTAACACCTTTGTTCAGCAACTGTCCCTCCAACCCCCCACAGGCTATCAGAGTCTGAGGCTGACTTAACACAAAGAGAAGTCGCAATTCACACTTAAATCGCTATTCTAGATAGTGTTGATAATGAAGGAATTAAATGGAATTACATGTAGCCTAGTGATATTTCTGTCATAAAAGTTTATTACTAAATATTTCATTATTTCAATAATTGATGAAATAAAACTGGTTTGGGGCAGCTTTTTCCAAGCAAAACTAAATATAATCTGAAAAAAACGCTTGTTAATTTGTTGTCATGAACAAAATGTTCAACTCAATATTAAATTCTACAGGGATCTTTGGATCCTTACAACCAGGCATGCAATTTGTGAATTAAGTTTTTATTTGATTTTGTATTATTCAAATAAATATCGAAACACGGTGCTTCGTGGTAATGCTGCTAAATTAAATAACATTTATAGAACAATTATGAACTTAAATGAAACAATATCGCAACATTTCGACAAATACATTATTTGATCTGTTTTTACATTTTAATTCAGGGCGATTTAGCCTACATTTAATTAGAGCGAGATTTTCACCCTTGTCATTTTCTCATTGGGAAGCGCTTACAGGCTACATGTTTGAGTAGATCCTCTGTTCCTCTAGTTTTCATATGGATTAGCCTATAATCAGATAACATTTATTAGCCTAAATATTTAGACATTTAAAGGCTTTAGACATAGCCGATTTCTTATCGTGACTGAGCTGAAGTGGCTTTCGGTTCATTTTTGTGACGCGCAGTTCCCGGAGACAGAGACGACAGATAGCCTATACTGTTTTTGTCGTTAGCCTAATATGAATACAAGTTTACAGTTTTGAACGATGTAAGCTACTCTACTCTTATCTGTATGACCAAAAAATTACGGAGTCGCCTACTAAGTTATTTTAGCTGTAATAATGAGAAAAATAAATTAATCTAAATGAACGCGCCGCCGCGTTTGTCGAACACTAACTCACCATGCCAGAATAAAACCCGACTTTAGAAAAATGCATAGGGCCACTCGGCGTGGTGTGCCAAAACACTTAATTATAAACTTCAATATTTCATTCAAAATAATCTCAACACGCTTTGTGAAATTTGAAAAGCCGTGCATGCATTAAGGCCACTGGAACTAATGAACAACTGAAACGCTGGTTTTGATTTTATTGTTTGTCGTTTAAACGTGCCTGTTGCATATCTCTATTTTATATATTTGATATTGGTGAAGTAGCCTATAGCATTGATTAGCTGTGGAGGGAGGGGTGTGGGGATTAAAATAATTCAGCAGAAGCAGGGATGCTTAGACCAGAAGGAAATCCCAGTCCCCCCTGGCAAATCACACTTTACTTAAAACAATGTTTTTAAAAACTCTAGGTTAGGGAACAGACCTCTCTGCCATGCGCGCGCACGGTTTGGAGCACAATATCTGTCTCGCATGCACGCTCGCTCTAGATAGATTACGGGATATTTTAACTAATTTGCGGTATAATAACTAGTCGATCACGAGTGGCTCAACAGGTATCTATAGATAAACTATATCCTTCAGGAATTTGACCGACCGGGTTGACACTTCAGCGTGAGAAATCGGGGGTGTGGCATGAGAGCCTGGAATAAAAAAAATAATATATATATAGCCTATATATATAGGCTATATATAATTTATTTTTTTACAGAACTGCTTTTGAAATTACGATTGGTAGCCTATTATTATACAGATGCAAAGTCGTTCTGTTGGATACTATTTTGTTTTTTTGTATTTTTACTTTTCATTTCATCCTTAGGCTACTGTTAATAGACATTAGCCCCACTTACGTTTTGCTAAATGTCCCTTTGCGCCACCTGGCGGTCATTTCGCGAACGACTTTGCAATGCGACTGGTTTATTTTTACCGCGGTGGATGGCTAAAAATGGTATGTGGATGGCTAAAAGGTGTGACTATAAATGTGCTTTTGGCTTTCATTTAAATTTTGATTGTTTGTATATATATATATATATATATATATATATATATATATATATATATATATATATATATATGTGTGTGTGTGTATAAACATTTATTTATTTATATACACTACCGTTCAAAAGTTTGGGGTCGGTACGATTTTAAATACTTTTAAAAGAATTCTCTTCTGCTAACCATGGCTGCGCTTATTTGATTAAAAATACAACAAAAATCAGTTATAGTATTAAATATTATCTCCAGTGTAAATCAGCTGTTTTCTGTGTGAATATATAGTAAAGTGTAATTTATTCCTGTGATCAAAGCTGAATTTTCAGCATCACCAGTGTCAGTGTCTTCAGTGTCAAATGATCCTTCACAAATCAGTATAATATGAGGATTTGATGCTCAAGAAACATTTATTATTATTATCAATGTTGAAACAGTTGTTGGTCTGTCAGTTGTACAGTTTTTTTGTTTGTTTTAGGATTCTTTGATGAATAGGAAGTTCAAAAGACTTTTGTAACATTATAAATGTCTTTACTGTCACTTTCGATCAAATTAATTATTCCTTGATAAATAAAAGTATTGTTTTCTTTCCTCCAAAAAATAAAAATAAAATTCTCACTGACCCCAAACTTTTGAACGGTAGTGTATATATATTGTCCTTGCATTCTTTCTTGTGTGACACCCCTGCATGAAAGGCTCATTAGTATGCAGACTGCTCAGGTGAGAACTGCCTAATTATTCATGAGGGGGTTGGGCCGTTCCGCCCATCCGCATATTGCCTTTGCAAACAAAAAAATGTTTTTCACAATTTAAAACAATCTATTGTTTTATGTGAATGATAAGGCAGAATGATTTTCAGATCAATTTGAAGAAAAAACTCTAGGCGACAACATCCACTAGTCAAAAGTCTTGTGGACAAATATTTAGTATGTTATTTGTGGCCTTATATTATAAAAATCTTTATTTTTTAGTTTTTTCAATAACCACGCATAAACAATATTCTCTCAAAAATACAAACATGTACATACATGTTGCTCACATATTATGGTAGCCCTGTGTGTGCTATATAGAGTGTAATTTCAACTGTGCCATTAATATGTTTATGAGCAACTGAAAAAAGCACAAATGTCAGAGCATGCCAAAACATCTCAAGGACCCCGAAAACACCTCAGACCCCAGAGGGTTAAATGAAAACCCTTCACTAAATGAATGTTGCCTTGGCAGTAGTGTTCATTTTACCAGCTATTTTATTTTTATTCCTGAGTCAAAAGTATTTTATAGTTATCACATTTAGTCAAACTTGTTCTGCTTTTGTTTAGTTAGTAAAAACCGTAAGTAATTTTGTCATGCAGCATAATAGTTAAATCAATTATTTGCTAAAAATTATAATTGCAACTTTTTTTGTCAATTAAGAAATTAATCAGAATTATTGCACTTTTTCCATTTAAACAACAGCAAGGAAAGATGTTTGTGTTGTCACAGAGGTTGCGTATGCAGGACCGTGACCCTCTGGGAAAAGGTTTGGACAGCCCGTCATAGAGGATTGTACAGAAGCCTGTTCTATTTTTTCTCCTCTTTTTTTTGGGATACAAATAAAGACAAATTTTGGTTTATTTTTACCTACATTTTTGTCTCGTCTTTCTTTGTCAGCGATACTGCATGTTGATATTGCCACAGTTATCGTTTAATGACGTCATTGAAGAAAAGCTCGGCGACCAACATTTTTGGTCATAGTTTTCATTAACAAAATGAACCACTGGGCAACTAATTCAAATAAGTTGAAGCACTGAAATTACTACCTGTAAATGAAAACTAAAACTGAAAGCACTGAAATTACTATATATATAAAAAAAAAGAAAAATGAAAAACTAAAATGAAACCCCCTCATTTCTTTTTTCGGCTACGTACTTCCAAAAAAGCTGGTAAGCTTTTCTTTGACTGTTAGCCTTTTTAAGACTGGCCATCTTCTGACATTACACTCTGACACAGTGTTAAACGTAGTTGGCGTTACCCATTGTTGCGGGTGTATTATTGACATGTAAAAGTCTAGACCCTGAATATAAGACAACCACATTTTTTTCAGATGCATATACAAGAAAAAACCCACTGTCTTCTATTCGGAACAATACAGTGATATTATGTTCGTGATAAGCGAGGAATATGTGCGCTCACTGTTTGCAGATGGTGGGCTTGGACGTCCACTCCGCTCGGTCAGAGCTCCCGGTGTCATCCACCAACGTGCCGTCATCGCTGCACTCATCCTGAAAACACAGATAACAAGCCACACATATCAACGTGAGAGAACTCTTGGGTGAAGAAAAATAAACAGCAATGTTGGAATCTAAAATATGTTCATTACAATTTCTGTTAGTCAGAACAGCCCAATGTTACCAGCTGTGTGCATCAATAACCTTTTCCTTAAGCATTTACACTAAGAGTCAAAGAGTTTACGACCGGTAAGAGTTTGTAATTATTCTGAAAGATGTCTCTTATGCTCACTAAGGCTGCATTTATTTGACCAAAAACAGTGAAATATTTTATTATAATATATTCCTGTGATCAAAGCTGTATTTTCAGCATCATTACTCCAGTCTTCAGTGTCACATGATCCTTTAGAAATCACTCTAATATGAGGATTTGCTGCTCAAGAAACATTTATGAATATTATCAATGTTGAAAACAGTTGTGCTGCTTCATATTTTTGTGGAAACCGTCATATATATTTTTTTCATGACTTTCTGATGAATAGAAAATTCAAAAGAACAGCCTTTTTTTGAAATATAAATCTTTTGTAGCATTATAAATGTTGTTACTGTCACTTTTGATCAAATTTAATGCATCCTTGATGAATTGAGAAGTATTAATTTCTTCCAATCTTACTGCCCCCAGATTATCCAAACTGAAGTGAGTTACCGGACATGAGCTTTGGTCATCAGAGTATTGGGAGTCGTCTGCTCCGTAACACTCGATTATTCTGTGTAAGCCATCTGCAATAAAAGCCAAACAGAAGTCAAGCAGTGAGACTCGGGCGCGACGGCCTCCGCTGACGTCTGCTCACCCGTGTACTGCTGTCGGGTCACGTCCGCGGCAGATCTGTGCGGGACGGCCTTGTGCTGGCTGTGGTCCTCCAGCTCGTCTGCGCCTGCAGCTGTGGGCGGCCCGCCGGACGCCGCAGGGCTGGGGACTGGAGCTTGAGGCTGGTACAGTGGGTTCGGCTCAACATGAGCCTTCTCAAGACCCGGAAAACAGATTATGGCCAGATACCAGTGAGCACTAGACGGACATAGAAAGACGGGTCATGAGATTACAACATGATAATATGGGAGTATTATTTTTGTATCATTGGGATACTGTTATAGTTTTTAGTACTATTTTTTAATTAGATTTGGTGTTTATATTTCAATTTCAGTTAAAAGTTTGTCACTTTTTATGTTTTTTTTTGTGCAAGTGCCCCATTTTGTTGAAGTGCTCCATTATGCTTTTCCCAATATTATCCTTTCATGGAGTGTGTAATGTAGCCGTTTGTGAATGTAAAAGGTCTGCAAAGTTTCAAAGATCAAAGTGCACGAAGAATAAAGCTTTTGTCTCCTAAAGAAAGAATCGATTCTGAACTGTTGAAACGATTCGTCAGTAATTCCAGTCTCACTTCCTGTTACAAATCTACATAACAAATTTGCATAACGCCAGCCTATGGTCTTCATTGGCTCCCTGAAAAAAAAACAAAGTCTATTTTGACACTCAAACACTGTAGTTGTATCAGAGACTTGAAGAGTTTGGTTCGTGTTGTCGACATGTCGAGAAGACCAATCACAACAGACTGAGCATCCACAACCATTCAGAGACTGAGCATCCACAACCATTCAGAGCAGAGTCGACCAATCACAACAGACTGAGCATCCACAACCATTCAGAGCAGAGTCGACCAATCACAACAGACTGAGCATCCACAACCATTCAGAGCAGAGTCGACCAATCACAACAGACTGAGCATCCACAACCATTCAGAGCAGAGTCGACCAATCACAACAGACTGAGCATCCACAACCATTCAGAGCAGAGTCGACCAATCACAACAGACTGAGCATCCACAACCATTCAGAGCAGAGTCGACCAATCACAACAGACTGAGCATCCACAACCATTCAGAGCAGAGTCGACCAATCACAACAGACTGAGCATCCACAACCATTCAGAGCAGAGTAAATTAATCACAACCGACTGGGCCGTCTGACCAATCAGAGCAGAGGCGGCTCTCGGAAAGGAGGGGTTTAGAGAGACTGAATCTACAAACGAACCGTTTTCAGACACTGTGATACAATAGGTGATGTGCAATGTATATTATGAGCAAGTTTAACATGTTTTCTGAGGTTTGATGCATGTAAATCTATTGTAGGAGACTCCTAAACAAAACTGGGAACCTTTAAAATAGCATAATAGGTGCACTTTAAAATGTCTATATAGTTAAAAAATATATATATTTATGTTTTAGTTTGAGCTATTTTACACATCGAGGTAAACTGAATGAAAATGGGAAAGTTTGCCTTAGCAACCGACTGAAATGAAATAATTTTAAGATTTTGGTAACACTTTACAATAAGGTTAATTAGTTAACTACATTAGTTATCATTAACTAAGAATGAACAATACTTACTAATATTTACAAATACTTTATTAAAATCTTGTTAACATTAGTTAATGCACTGTGAACTAACATGAACAAACAATGAACAGCTGGATTTGTATTAAGTAACGTTAACAAAGATGAACTAACCATGAGCAATACATTTGTTACTGTTTTTGTTAATGTTAGTTAATACACTAACTAATGTTTAATAAATGAACCTTATTGTCAAGTGTTACCAAGATTTTATATTTTACTTTATATCAATTGACTTATTTTATTTCAAGTGAAACCATAAAAAAGTTACTTGTTTAATTAGTTTTAATGAGCCCGCACATCACAAACACTAAGCATTTGAAGCAAGGCTATTTAACGTTAAAAATAACAAAACATTCATGCAAACAAAAAGCAATTCATGATATCCATTTGCCTTCTGAGCGATTTAAGCTTGAAGTACTACTTTCATTTAAATCACAATGAAAGACATTCACATGTATCTTTCCTCCAAGTAACTGATGGTCAAATGTAGATAAACACTCACGACTCATTGATGGGCACAAAGATGAAGTCTTTCTGGAAGAGATCCACGTGACGTGT
Source organism: Rhinichthys klamathensis goyatoka (assembly GCF_029890125.1). NCBI lineage: Eukaryota > Metazoa > Chordata > Actinopteri > Cypriniformes > Leuciscidae > Rhinichthys > Rhinichthys klamathensis. Next base: position 3,783,121 of record NW_026606555.1, read on the forward strand.
CCATGTCTTCACCCTGTTGTGTTTCCTCTTCTGAATGCTGAAACACATGAAAATGAGTCTCAGCACAGTAAGCGAGCTCCGGGAACAGGCGAATATCTGAGTAAATGACGTAAGCTCACGGTAAGCTGGACGTGTCGGCTGCGTTTCTCCGCTCTCTTTGATTGAGTCTCTTATAGAAGAATGAGCTAAACACATGACTGCGGACAGCATCTTCCTTCTTTAACTTCTCCAAAAACAGATATCTAGTAGCAGACAGCACACATGCTGATCAGAACATGTCAAAGGTCATACTAGATCAAGTACACCCCATGAGAAGTCTATTTCTGGAAATCAAGGAAATATAATTGAACTTTTACTCGCCAGCGTTTAAAAAAAAGAAAAGTTGCCTGTATTTTTGATAATTTTCACAAAAGTTTCATGGCCCCCAGAATATTTTGTTGTATAAATAACTGAACATGTCATATATCAAAAGAAAGAACAGAGCATCTGCTTAAAAACAAAAAAACAAACAAAAGAAAAGTTTTTTTTTTTAATCAACACTTGAATGTGGATAAGTTTCATTAAATCTTGTTTTTGTCAGACTACATCTGGATCATATTCAGAACGATGATCAAACACAGATAGAGTATATCGAGTCCATCAACACCCCCAAAGCTTCACAGTCCTAAAGCTCGTCCTGGGTCGACATTTCATTGGGTTTGACGTCACAACTTTACATTTTCCGTCGGTCTTAGTGCACGATGTAACTACAGAAGAGTCAAGTTTTAAATAGGAAAAATATCGAAACACTTTGGTCATTTTTTTATGAGAAATGCTAATGGTCTTGTCCACTTCAATGATGTATGCTAAGCTATGCTAAAAGTGGTACCGCCAGAACCGGAGATCGGCTGAATGGATTCAAAAACGGTAAAACTCAAGAGTTTAACTCTGGGGGAGTTGTAAAATGAGCCTATTTCCAAAAAAAGTGGAGTATCCCTTTAAGGAAAGACATTTCAACCGTACATCTTCGTAATGATTTCAGCAGATTAAAAGACACTGACATTTCAATTTCTTGTGCAGAAAAAGTTAGTACACCCATTCACCACCCATTAATCTCTACATCAACTGCCAAATATTTGGCACATGCACTGATTAGTAGAACACCCCTTATATAAACCATTAAAAACTCAAGTTGAAGCCGAAATTTGAAGTACATAGTGGGAGTATTATGCCCACATCAAACAAGCTGCCTGAGAAGCTCTTTAAGAGAGATTTAAAGACACTTCTAAGGGGTCCTTTCTTTGTCATCTGTATGCGAAAAATGCAAAGAAAATTCAAATTTTCTGTTATTTAGTACATTGCTGTCATGCAAGCGTACCCGAAGATTGTAAAAGAAGAAAAGGCACCAAAAAAGGAGAATGTTTCAGACCACTGGCAATCTGTCTAAACCAAATATTCCCCAGAGAAGTTCTCCAACCACTGTGAAAACCAACCCTGAATCACAATGGTGTGATTGTTATGGATTGGTTGCCACAACTATCAATTCCACAGTACCTAAAGGGCTTGAGAAGAGCGTAAGCCCATCTCTAAACAAGTTGAAGCTGAACCATAAGTGACCTTTTAACAGGATCATAAATATTCAAGCAAATCCACAAAGAAATTGATAGTTTTGGAATGAACATGTCAAAGTTGCAATATCATACAGTTAAAATACTGCTTTAAACCTCTTCAATATCACACAAGTGATACTTCTGCTAGTTTAAACACTCATATGAGACGCCTACAATAAATTAGGCATCTGCCAAAGGGATCAATATTTTTTGCTGAATTAAACTATCACTTTCGCCAATCAATAGCAATTCAAATGAACCAAAAGTCCCTGAAATTCAAATGTCCTAATAAAACTTTAGTATTAATATGAAATGCCCACATGGGACAAAACCTTTCATGGGGTGTACTTGTTTTTTCAAAGCAATGTATTTAATCTGAACACTCAATATTGATTGAAATAAAGATAATGACTTTAAATAGAAGTCAATGATGACGTCGTTGAGAAACTCTCCATCGTTCAGACAGTGCAGGTCCTCATTGGTTACAGAGATTCCTCCTTTAGCAGGTGGTGGGGGGTAAACCAGCAACCTACAGAAAAACAACAGTAACAACTTAAATGCGGCTTTTACTGGTTTGTAGATGTATAGAACATTTTATTTGTTTCACGTGGCATTTGAGCAAGCCAAATATTTTTTCCCGGTCCGGCCAGTGGAACAGATTTTCACTTGCAATAATGATGATTAAAAAAAAGCTACCGTTAATGTCTTTCTTTAATCCATGCAACGCTGTATTGCAATGACTAAGGTTGTTATGACACCAACATTTTAGATAACAGTGAAATTTCGATACCGCAGCGAAAACTACTAGCCTGTTAAACTGTTATAACGTACAGTTTATAACAGTCATTCACGTAGGACAAAACAGACTGTTTACATGAATACTCCACACAATGTGCATTTCGACATAATTGTGTGTTAATTTGACCATTCAAGCGCAATTACATGCATCTGAGAGGCGGCATCAAGTCATTTTCACCAGTGTTAATTTCGTTGACGAAAATAACGACGAAAATTATTCGTCAACGACATTTTTTCACAGACGAAAACGAGACGATAACTAAATAAAACCTAGTTTTGAATGACAAAGACTATGACGAAAATCTATTGACATTTTCGTCAACGAATAAAAACTAGACGAAAATGTTAGATAGTGACGATTTGGGAAGCGATCCGTCAGAACTGATGTCCTGCGTGTGTGGTAGATGCGCACATTTGTAGGCTACTGTAACGTGATCTACCCCGCGGTCATAAAACGTTAAAAAATGTGAACGTCTGGGAGAATGAGTAGAGCAGACATATAGATCTCTGAATAAGAGTGACGATGCAAAAAAGAGCTCTATTCGGTGCGGTTTTCTGTGCGCACACACCTAACCCGAAGCGTGCAGTCATGCACAATACACCTACAGCGCGCGAGTAGGCTACTGAATTGAGCTCTCTTTCGTGTCTGAATGGAGAAATACACAACAGTATGTCTAAATGTCCTTTTTGGAGAATATTCATGTAAACTATGCTGCTTATGTCTTAAACTGTGAGTGTGTCGGATGTGCATCAGTGCAATTGTATCCGCATGTCATTGGACATGATCCGACGTCTTAAAGTGACAGTGGCAATAAACCTAATGCGGTCCGTGTCCTTAATTTTGATCAAGCAACAAAAGAAAAAGAGAAAAGCATTCACTGTTTGTTAATAGCTTTAATAAGGATTAATTATATTTAATTCATACAAATAAATATGTCTGCTTGAAAGAATAAAGAATGATGTGTAAGTAGTTATAAGGAATGAATATATCATTCATTGTAAAGAAGACTGTGTTGTACTTTAGGAAAAGTGGTTTTATTTCCTTTTAAGATATTTTTTAAGTAACAGCAGTTAAATCTGTATCTGTATTGCATGTTCAAACTTAAAAATCATTCATATTAACAGGTTAATAGATGTTTTCTCCGGGAGTATATGGGTTTGGAAATTTTAGAGAAATTCTAAATTAACGCATTACAATTGAACTAAACCCATTATATTTTAGTCGACTAAATCTACTGTAGATTTAGTCGACTAAAATGTTATTGTATTTCGTATGACTAAAACTAGACTAAAACTAAAACAATTCAGATGACTAAAATATGACTAAAACTAAATGGCATTTTAGTCAAAAGACTAAGACTAAAACTAAATCAAAATTTGCTGACAAAATTAACACTGATTTTCACCAGAAAATCTAGTTAGGGACCGGTCGGTATTTATGGAAAGGTCCACCGGTGGAAAATAGGGGAGGGTCATGTCTTTTTATTCTTTGTTGAGGGGAGGGTCATCCAACTTTTTTTTTAGTCTAGGGGGAGGGTCACCCAACTTTTGTATTCATGAAAACAGCTAAATTTCAAAGTGGCTTGTTTGGGGCATATTTTTTCCATGTAGCTCTCTCGGTCTCGGCCCCCCATCGCTATCAGATGGGTCTGACCCAACAAAAATCCAGTTTGGCGCTGTTTGACAGTGCGCGCGCACTTCAGTACGCGCTCAGAAAAAGTGCATTAGAACAGAACGCCAATGAAATGTTTACCCGGCAAAGCTTTAAAGCTCGAGCAAATAATGAACTTTTGTGATTGCGAATAAGTGCAGTGTCCTGTGATTGTAACTCTACCGCTGCATTAACATGTGATGTGAATGTACGTCGAGTTTTACAGAATTGGGACTGAGGCGCCAGAACTGCAGCTGATATAATGTGCGCTGTAGCACGATACTACCATATTTCAGTTTCCATTCTTATTGTGTTTCCACAACAATATTAGTGAGTAAATCTACTGAAATTGCCACCATAGCAGTGGAGTGTGATGTGTTAGACGTAGGGCTACCACATTTTTAAATTACTATTAGTATTATTTGAAGTTAACGTAATAAAATACGTAGACCTACACCAAAAAAACTAGTTGAGGATAAATTCTTTAAAATTGGGCAATTCCAGCATTATTGACGTGACATTTGCAGTCAAAACTTGAAATATAAATTCTCAGAAAATGCATTAAATACCGAAACATTTGATATTTTTCTAAGTATGAATATATAAATAGTCTACACATTTATACACGTTTTATATTCGTGGCCAGCAGCCATATCACCCTGTAGCCCAAGACTGGTTGCCCACTAAAGCTAAGCAGGTCTGAGCCTGGTTAGTACCTGGATGGGAGACCTTCTGGGAAAACCAGGTTGCTGCTGGAAGAGGTGTTAGTGAGGCCAGCAGGGGGTGCTCACCCTGTGGTCTGTGTGGGTCCTAACGCCCCAGTATGGTAATGGGGACACTATACTGTCAAAGAGCACCGTCCTTCGGATGAGACGTTAAACCGAGGTCCTGACTCTCTGTGGTCACAAAAAATCCCAGGATGTCTTTCGAAAGAGTAGGGGTGTAACCCCGGCATCCTGGCCAAATTTGCCCAGTGGCCTCTGTCCATCATGGCCTCCTAATCATCCCCATGTATATACCAATTGGCTTCATCACTCTGTCTCCTCTCCACCAGTAAGCTGGTGTGTGGTGAGCGTTCTGGCGCAATATGGCTGCCGTCGCATCATCCAGGTGGATGCTGCACATTGGTGGTGGTTGAGGGGATTCTCCCTTCTATGTGAAGTGCTTTGAGTGTCCAGAAAAGCGCTATATAAATGTGATGAATTATTATTATTATTATTATATTTAATATGAGGGAAATACACATGTGATGTGACACAAAAAATCTTTAACTTTTAGGTGGCAAAATATTTTTTAGTAATTCTATGAACTACGCTGCAAAAAACAAAAGTAATACTACCCACTGGATGAAGAAGGGTCGGCCTCCACATAACATAAAATATTTGTTTTATTTTATTTTTTGTGTTCGCATTTATGAGGGGAAAACATTTTTTATGGACGTGACAGTTCTCCGTTACGGACATGACCGCTCTGAAAGTGACATTAAAACTTTCACAGAGACCTAACAGAAAGCACAAAGCCTTTCTTTAAAGTGCAGTGTTTCCCCTACCATTGTTTTGGGGGGACGGCCCGCCCCCCCCAAAACGACCCCCCGCCCCCCCTAAATTGCTGACGAAATCCAGTCATAAAAAATAAATTTACTGTATAACGCGGAATTTCATGGAATTTGTCAATCTTTTGAGGAATAAATAGAAAACAGTTCAGTATACACTTGAAATCAAATCGCGATGTAGACTAGTGTGTGTGGATATTAAACCACAAAGACAATTTAAATACGAATCCTGCTTGTTCTGTGTGAATGAATGGTGCAGCCGACGCGCAGTTTCATTTACCACACACACACACACACTAGAGGTCCGCTACCCGACCCGAGCCCGACGGGTCCCGAAAAAGGTGCGGGTTTCGGGTCGGGTTCGGGTTAATGTTTAATGAACAGCCTCGGGTTCGGGTCGGGTTCGGGTTTAACTAAGAAAAACTAAATAGGCTATATATAGTTTGCGTGCCGTGTGCTTTGCCTGCTTGCTGTGTTGTGGTGACCGGCACGCGAGAGAGAGAAAGTACATACGTGCGCAGATGTGCAATATGTGCATACACACAGACACACAGGCTCTCTCTCTCAAATATAATGATAATGATAATGATAATTTTTGTTTTATTTTATCATATGATTTGCGCATGAGCGCATGTAGGCCTACCGCTCTCGCGCACTATTTCAGTCACAATACAGACAGACAGCAGACGTGAAAAAATGGTATTTGCTGTGAGAAACAGAATGGACCTCGCGGGTTCGGGTCGGGTTCGGGCTTAATATGTAAATGTAATTGTCGGGTCGGTTCGGGTCGGGTTAAATGATCGCGGGTACGGGCCGGGTTCGGGCTTCAGTTTAAAGCCCGTGCAGACCTCTAACACACACACACTGAAGCACGTGTGACGCTTGCGCTGTTTTTTTGCCTATGAAGACACAAATGCATAAACTTCCTCTCCAGGCTCTAGATCCACTCTGAAAGTCACTTCGTGATCATTTAAAGTAACAACAGGTCGTTTTTTGCTCTCGGGCTCCCCCTACAGTTGGGAAACAGTATTGTCCTCTACTACTGTCGTAAACTGTCATCCTACATGCACGTGCATTTGTTGACAACCATGATAGCCCTGAACACTGTAGGAGGAGGTCACATGCAGGTGTTCTCGCGTGTGTGAAATGTCTTCATCCCAGGTACAGTGGCATATATTTCAGCATGTCATATGAATATAATTTCATGTGTTTTATTTTTTTTATAACGACAAATGATCGCGTTTACAAGCCAGCGTCATTATAGTAGCCTAGTCTATTGGTTACCGTTTTACTGAATCTATATGATACTTCAATGCAATGTTTGAGTGGTTGATAATAACCATATAGCGTCAATATTATAATATCAAGCTACCATAAATGAATCTGCAAATTTTACAAATCGATTTGCATTATAGCTTGAGGCAAGACAAATAAACAAATATCACAGACATGTTAGGTATCCTAAAATATGATTTTATTAATAATCTTCCTCCTTTCTTTGTACATGTTGAGTAGACTACACTTTTTAGGTCAAACATTTGCTATTTGCATTTCATCGATTGCAAAGTTCAAATCAGAACGAGAATACTAGCGATAGCTAACCATCAAAAACTAGAATATCGTTTACTAGCTACCAGATTGATAATTCGCTACTACTCTAGCGAATTAGAGAGGTTAGAGAGAGGCATTCTTTTTTCGATGGGGGGTTCGATGCTCCCTGCACACGCAAGGTCTCTCGCTCGCTTTCTCTCTCTGCCGTCCGCGCGCGTTGGAGCACAGTCTCTGTCTCGCGTGCGCGCTCGCTCTAGATTCCGGGAGATTTGAACTAATTTGCGGTATAACTTGTCGATCACGAGTGGCTCAACAGGTAGATCTATAGATAAACTCATCTTTCAGGAATTTGACCGACCGGGTTGACAATTTAGCGTGAGAAACCGGGGGTGTGGCGTGTGAGTGTGTGAAACCAATCAAATGCGGGTGTCTCACGGCCAATGCGTGAGTTGGCAGCTCTGCAATGTTGATCCTCGTTCTGCCTTTAACGCGATCACTTTCTCTTTTTCTCTTTTTGCTTTGCTACGATAAAACCTTTGCTTTCTTGTTTTTCTGTGCTGCTTCGGCCATGACTATAACATTTGGCTCGCACGTCCGATTTTAAGGAAGTGGGGGTGGTGGTGGAAGTGACGTATATGCCGTAAAGCAGTCGAATTTTGTAGTTCTCTTTGTTCGCCGGTTACTACCCGAAACCCGAAGTTTAAAAGTACGATTAAAAACGCTACAGACCCCGTCAGGCTATGGCAGACGTGTCATTCAACCTATTGTAAGTCGATGTACCATCACAAGAGACTTGGAAATATATTATGAAGGCTGAAAAGTTACCTGTTGTTACTTTAACCGCTTCATTTGAGAAAAACTATCATTATGACAAACACACAAACTCAAAAGGTCTTCACGGCAACCCGTCAAAATAAAAGTTTGGTTTAACTTGACAGAGATATATATTACCGTTGTACAGTAGAATTTAGACATGTCCCAATGTAATAATACTAACACTAATCCAAATAAATTATCATCAAAACTGAATTTAAGGAATAATCCATGTTTTAATTTTAACAGTAAAGCTCATTGTGCAGCACGTTATTTGACAAAAAGTTTATTTAATTTCATATGATTAAAATTGATGATAAATGATAAAATTTGTGTTTTGTCTTCATTTTATTACCAGAAAAAAACACAACACAGAATTAGTGTGAAATTTTTTTTTTATATATTTTTTTTAAAATGTTGTATACGTTTAATGATTTATAATACACTATTTCAATTAATTAGACATGCTTTTTGATTGCTAAAAAATTGACACCACGTATCCGTAACACGCCCGCTCCGCAACACTAGCAGTCCCCCCCCCCCCCCCCTTGAAAAAAAATCCTAGGGGAAACACTGAAGTGAATTTAGTTTTTTATTAATTGTATCTTAATTTTAGTCAATGTTTCATCAACCAATTGCCTGGATTTAATAAATAAGAAGTAAATATAGTAGAAAATAGATCATCATGACACGGGTTGCCGGCGCGTGAACTGGACTCTCGTCTAATAAATGAAACTCAGCGTATAAGGTACTTGCCTCACAGACCTGATAAATATATAGAAAGCTTGAAATGTCTACTTTTTAACAGAACAATTCAAAACGAAAGAAAACAGACTACAGACTGCTCTTTGCTTGTGTAATCCGTATGAAATGTGCATTTCTCTCTGGCGCGTTCACTACTCAGAAGATCGCGAGTCAGCATCGTCACCTTTATATTTGCAGCCAATACTTACAAAGACTTGTTTATTAATAAACAATTAAAATGTCTCCTTGCTATATTTGACATATTCATAATCATTACTTTTGCCGGTTCTTTGTGGCAGCTTTTAGATACTTTATTGGCAGCGCCACCCTTACATTTTACATGAACGCGTCACCAGTGCATCAGCACCGAAAACATGATTTTTTTTTTCAAGTCAAAAATCGTGATACGAACCGAATTGTAGGTTTGGTCTATCGTTACAGCCCTAGTAAATTGAGAAAGCAGGAGTTTAGTCGTTTGTCATGGTTGTAAAAAAAACAATGGCTATCTGAACATCTTTGCCAAGAGCAAACCAGTACAGAAGTAATCAATAAATTATCAGGGAGGGTCATGCCTTTTTTCACAATCATTTTGGAGGGTCATAGAAAAAATTATTGCTGGCGAAGGGAAGGTCAAGTCTTTTTTGACTACAGATCTCAAATCTCCTCCGGCCCCCCCTTATGACATGTTGATTAAACATTACATGGTCAAAATATATAAAGACATAAAATGTATGCGAGGATGAATCGTTCACAATAAGATTAAAATGCATTTACAAAATAGAAGTAAACATTTGAACTAGGCCAGGGCGATTTTTCAGATTAATTTAAATGTAATGTTTTGCCACGATTTTTTTTTTTTTTAATCGACAAATTGTGTTTTTGAATAAAAATATTAGCAAATGTTACAATTAGACATGTTGACAATACATCAATGTCAGTTAAGAGGAAAAAAAAGGTATCGACTACATGATGTCGCTCTCGTGTGAAGGACCGTAACACATCGCTGAACAAATGCAAGGATAACAGGCTTCTTTTAACTTGAGCGGCGTGTTGTTGGAACGCCGTTTCGTGAGCGCAACAGCCAGACATGTCTGTCAAGAGCATGTTCACATGGAAAAACAGCGCAGTGGAACGCAAAAACCTGCAAAGCACTACTTCTGCATGTTTGATATTTGATGTTTGCATGATGGTGACAGGCTGCAACGTGCTGTTATACTTTTAGTCATTTTGAATTGCCTTAAGTTTTTGGGGTTGACCTCTAAAACTGAATGTCTACTTTTTGGCTAAGAAATATTTCGCATTTTTATTATTTTTTTATTATTTCTGAACATACAAGTTAGCTTAAAATAAGTTTGTATGATATTCGCCTTCATATTTCATACATCTTTACTGCAAAGATATTTAACAAGTCATTTGTTTACACCATGTCGATCACTTGGTGAAACGTTCTGAAAAAAAAAAGAACAAATTTTTTTTTCCCTCAGATCGCCCAGCCCTAATCTGAACCACTGGCCTGACTGAGCTAGCAGTTAAAGTGTTATTATTGAGCCCTGTCAAAGCAAAAAAAAGGAAGGCTATAAACCAAATGTGCCGCATGAAACATGCAGAGGTAATGGGTCTTACTTGACGATTGGACCAGTGAAGGTTGGCTGGAGCTCTGCCATCTCATCCTCCTCTTCGCAGAACTCCAGGAGCCGGGCAGACATGCGTGTTTGGAAACTCGGCACTGCCGACGGGACGGGGACTGTTGGGGCTGGATTTGCTGTTGCCACGGTAACCGTCACAACCGAAAAGGATGCCGAGGGTGATGAAGGTGAAGGTGTTGCTGATACTACAGTTTTGTCTTCTTTAACCTGAGGTGAGGGACAAATATTGGCACCTTTAACACAACAAACATCAAGTCAGAATTATTATAAAAGAGCGTAACATAAGTCACCTTTACTTTTTCTTTGGAGGCTTTATTGTACTCGACCAGTCTAACATTGGCCTCATCAAAACCAATCTTCTTAGGGAAATCTGGCAGTTTGTTGTTTCGGCCGATTTCAGCAAGGATATCCTCCAGAATCATTTGTTCTTGCATCGAGGGGCCGCACTCGAAAATCAACACAATATACTTCTCATCGTCTGAGCATCAGCAGAACGAGAAAGGGGAAATCAAAGAGAAAACTCAGATTTAGTCCAAATGCAAGCAGTAAAATCACCAACAAAGATGAAACCAAGAAAATGAAGTGACCTTGAAACAAAATCACTACCAGCTCTGAGCAATTGTACTTTAATTTCTCAGCGATGAAAACATGACAGAGCTCACGATTTTTGTGTGGGACATTTCTTCTATCGATCGTGTCGAAAAAACGTATACTTCTGGGGCTATAAACATCTGCACTATTGATGAATCATTAACTCATTGGACATTTACAATAAGCACATGTACAGTGGCTCCAAAAGTGTCAGCATCGGTCTGCGCCGTCAGCCCTGACCAATAGCAGGACACACTTTGTCGGATCAGTGTGCTTCCCTGTCTGCGTCTGTTGGTGTTGGTCGCCGCTTGATTTCGTAGACTGAACATGTTGATTCGGCATAGGGCTGCACGATTAAGCGAATTTTAATCACGATCACGATTTTGGCTTCCCACGATCAAATTCGCGTGATCGAGTGATATTTAAAATGCGTCATTCCGTTCACAGAACGCTCCGTATCAAAGGGGTTTTATTTGCACTGCCAATCTAGCGCTCCGTAAACCACTGTCTGATCACGTGCCTCCATGAGCCCCAGTGCACGAGAGAGACCGAGTGTGAGCATTAGTAAATTGGTACATACTACATAGTAATGTATAATTACTATATAAGAGGCATGAAAGTTCGATTAGTGGACTCCAATAATCATGTACTACAAACGCCTTGTTTTGAACTATTGTTTAATAAACAGAATAATTCGAGCACAAAAACTTTCATATGGAGGATTAAACAGATTCGATTTATGCAGCAAGACTTCACAACTAATCACTGACACTGTACCACAACATTTTACATTTCTTAAGCGTCAAATAACAATGACTCTGAATTTCCTCCATTAATCGAACTTCCATAGTGCAGTTCTGCCTTGACATGTTCTCATTTGGTTACATTCTGTTATGGACTATTTGGTTTTTATTGATTGTATATTTTGCGCGTTTTATTCACATCCATTATGCAGGTACAATGCAAGTTTATATTTTTGCTTCCTAAAATATGTTTACACAATGTAAAATAGTGCCCTGTTGAAGTTTTGCTACATTTTTTTTATTGTTTTCTCTATTTTTCTTTATTCTTTAAGGAGATGCACTGAATTTTGGTGAATAAGAGGACCTGTTTTATTTTGATGCACACAGTTGTACATTAGCAGGAATGCAGCACAATATGGATGTGAAAGCAGTTATAATTACCCTATGTGACAATAACATTTGTTTTGGTTAAAATAAACAAATAATCGTGATAATTAATCGTGATCTCAATATTGATCAAAAAAATCGTGATTATCATTTTGGCCCAAATCGTGCAGCCCTAATTCGGCATTTGTCGGGTTGTGGAAGTTAGGGCTGCACGATATATCGCTTTAGCACTGATATCGGGATGTCAAGTTTAACTGAGTTTAGTTGATCCGTACGGGCCAGCTGTCCCCCGGTTCGGAACGCATGTGATTTTCAGATTAACTACAAAGTTTAACCATCATAGAGTGAGTTTTTCATTTGCATGTGTTTTTAAAGCTGCAGTCCGTAGCTTTTCCTCTTTGTCGCCATCTCTCTGTTCGAAATCTGTAACTGCAGTGATTCGCGGAATTATCATCTTTACGTGGGTTGTAAATCGGCATGAAACAGCGCGGATGAACACAGTGCTTTGAGGCGAGTGCTGCTGTCAGTCACCGCGCTGTGTGGATACTGTCATACAGAATCACAGATTCACTTTTTGAAAGTTTGACCAACATAAGAATTTTCATAAGAAAATGTCTTCTGAACAAGTAACATCTATTTTTGTTCTGACCAACTAAGGGGGAAAAAGCATTCGACATGATAAGCTTCGTTAGATTTAATCAACGCGATTTACAGCAACCGTGCAAATTATAGCCTACTTTGTTCTCAAATTGTTCATGTTAACAACATCAGCATTGCGTGACTAATGTTAAATTTAATGTGTTTTATGGTTACCTGTGTAGTTCAGAATTCATATTCTCCATAATAGCAAAACGAGAAAGGCACAACAAAGGAAACTCCATAACTGTGTGAATTAAGAAAACGTACTGTTACACGATTGAACTATTGAAATGTCGTACTTGTTCAGCAGAAAAAAGCCGTCTCTTCTTCCGTTTCGAACCCCTTCAAAACACGGAGTTCACGCACTTTTCAAAAGCCCCGCCGATGTTTAAATCCTTGTGTTCGCATGAGACGGTTTCTTTCTCTTTCTCTAGCCACCTTAAATCCGAAGTACGAAGTCTTTTGGGTTTTATAACTGCTGAATCTCCAGTTGACACTGATGATTGTTGTTTGGATCTTTCTGGATGCCATAAGTTTAATTATGTAAAGTGCTGCGAGAAAAGCCTATACATCTAAACATCTCGTCACGCGCAGTATAGCCGGCTAGCCGAAACTCCTTCTTTATGTGTACGGGTGTGACGTCATGACGCAAAGACATGCTCGAATTTCCCGCGGAAACCCACCAGTACCACTGGAATTAAAATCATTATTACAAGCTAACCGTTTTGAATCTAGCTATGGCAAGCAGATAGTTTTGACCACTGGCAGAATAAGTTTTTTTTAATATAATTATTTTGGATTATTTTTAACTTAAAAAAGTTACGGACTGCAGCTTTAAGTTGAGTCAGGGATCAAGAGCAAGAGGACTCGCGCGCTGTTTTCTGTGCGCACACACAGAGCCGCGCAGACAGAAACCGAACTGAATTCGTCTTTCACATGCTCTTTCTTTTGAGCATATACGGTCTCGGCGAGTATCCTCTTGAACAGTCGGTTATGGGTTGTAAACAAAGAAAACAAATGCGTGTCATTTATATTATACCCGTGCATTCGTCCTTAAAGTGACAGCAGCCTAACGTACCCGCAGCCGTTTGTGTCACCAATAATGATCAACCAGCAAAAGAGAAAGAGAAAATGACTTGTAGCTTTAATAAAGATAAATTATATTAGTTATATTTCATTTAGACAGTGAAGACTGTTATTTTACATTTGAGTATTCAATTTCTGTCCCTGCAATTTGTTTATTTTCTATGCAGATTCACCTTACAAAACCACCCCAATTATTCTAGAATGATTCATTCTTTACAAATAGAGCTATTCAAATCATCTGGTGAAATTGTTTTTATATCTCATTATATATCGCAGAAAAACAAAATATCGCAATGTAAGTTTTGTCCAATATTGCACAGCTCTACTGAGAAGTGACACACTATAGTTTGTCTGTGTTGGTCAGTGAAGTGTGAATGGGCCTTTAGTCTGTTGCTGCATCTACAAGAAAGTGCTGCCAAAACCCCAAAACTAACTTTTTATGTGTGCACTGACCCATACATTAACATGTGATGCTTGTTTGATATGATTTAGTTCCGATACTCACTGTTGCCATTGCAGTCGTACCATATTCCTTCATTGTCCTTAGACATCTGCAGCTCAGCCTGTAAACGCTGGCACTCCTTATTGTTAGTCTGCAGAAAGAGAACCGGCAGCTTCCTGACGTTACACCACTCACATAAGGTCAGCTCAGACGACTTCAAATAAACGCTCTCCAACACGTCCTCCTCAGGACCTCCAAATCACAACACCACAGGGAAGAAATGACAAATGAGACTGGAGCAAACACGGAGTCTTATTTTACACATCACCAAGTCATACTAGTGACCTTTGACAACATTTTCTTTCTACTTTACTTTTATCTTACCTTCTGTCTCCAGCTGAATGTAGTCCACTGTAAACTAAAGGAAGAAAAAAACACTTCTGTCATGTCAACTCTCGGTGTGTTTGGCATGGTAATGGTAAATGAAAACAAATGTAACATTTGTTAAACAAAAATAAATGAAAAACATGCAGCTGCTGCTGCACAACATAGCGTTCATGAATTACCCGTAGCGGATTTATACAGCTGGGGAAGGAGGAGGGTTTCTGAAGTGCGCTGCACTGCTAAGGCAAATGCCAACTAAGTATTTGAAGGTTGAGCACGCAAGCTCATTGGCTACTGATATAGCAGGAACCAATCAGCTGTGCCCCTTAGACTGAGTTCACACTGCACGATTTTTAAAGTAGTCAGGTCACTGTTCTTTTCACACACTGCACGACGGTCTCAGTTGCTGATGTGTTCACACTGAACGATGGGTCGGCGACAGGAGGTTTCACACTGCATGACTTTACAAAAGAAAGAACTCGACAACTTCTGTTCGGTCCGCAAACTACGTTTCACAACCAAACACACGCGAGAAGTGATGAGGAAATAATGCAAGATCACGAGTGCGTGAGACCGGAGTTCTCGTGCGAGACTGAAATATTTGTCAAAAATGAATTCAAATTGTCTGCGCGCTGATTTGCAGCGAAAAAGAAAAACAGATTATGCAGGAGGAAATGGTTGGGGAGACGCGGGGAGCAAGGATTGCGAGCGAAAATCGAGCCAAAAATCGTTGTGCAGTGTGAACTCGGCATTAGAGATTGATGTGATTGCAAGCAGGTTGAGTTAAGGACCTGATCATGACAGAACTTTGTATTTCAAGGGATAGTTCACCCAAAAATGAAAATTGTGATCATTTATTCTTGCTCATGTCATTCCAAACCTGTAAGACTTTTATTCATCTTCAGAACACAAATGAAGATATTTTTAATTCATTGACAGCTACACAACCACCACTTTGACGCTTATAAAAGTGAATTAAGAGATCGTGAAACTAATACATTTGAATTGAGCAGTTTAGTCCAAATGTTCGGAAGAGACTCAATCGCTTTATACTATGAACAGACTGAATTTAGGCTTTTATTCACGTATTAAACGTCCCCAACTAAGCTATTAAAAGAACTGAACGTCAAGATCATCATCCAATTTGAGTATTAAAAAAAATCAAATCTAATTTCCCAATCCTGCAAATGCTCTGAAACAGGTGTTTGGTGTAAGTGATCTCACCACGACAGGTTTGGTGACCATCCTGCGTAGTGTGCCAATCCTCACGCTCCTGCACTCCAGAATAATACTGCCCAACACCGGCACCTGCTCCATTTTCCTCTTCTTAGCCGGAGACGGGTCTTCACACACAGTGTTCCCAAACTGCAAGAGAAATATACCAATGAAAAATCCAAACACAACACGAACAACAAGTGAACACACACTCTAAATCCTGTTTTCAGTTTTACAGATCTGCATGTTTCTTCAAATATAAACAACTTCAACTGCTCAATTCTACATTTAAATTGCACACATGGCTGTGTATGGCCCAAAAGGGCATTTTCGGTTTCCGGCCGAAAGACTTTTATCACCGAAACAATACGTTGTGATGACGCAAACAGAAACCGCGACCTGCACGTGCTTGTCTGAAGCAACATGTCTGCGGTGAGGACGTATATCAGTATATCTGAAACCGCGAGGAGACGGAAGCCTTGTTTATACTTTCGCCCGCCTCTGCAGCGCGAGTCTCCACAGACAGCGCGCGCACCTCTCCAAACGGTCGAGGCGTTTATACTTGACGCGCTCGCCGTTGTTCTATTCTTTGAAACGACAGAAGACGACTCAAGTAACTGTCCTCTAACCATCAGGAATCGGTGAGAAGAAGAAAGATAAACACGTGACAATGCTTATTTTTTAGTAAGTTATACCACCACCAATACAAAAATCATCATGTAAAACCCAGTAAACCCTGAGATTATTACTTGTGACATTACAAAAAAAATATGTACGGTATATGGGAACATGTATGTATACAACTAAATTAACGATCTCTTAAATATTTTGGTAACACTTTACTTGAAGGGGTGTACATAAGACTGACATGACACCTTCATAACCATGACATGACATATGTCATGAATATGAAGTAGGGTTTATGCATGTTTATGACAACTGTCATTAAGTGTCTTTCGCTCAATAATGACATTTTTAATGCAAATTTGACATTGTTTAAGATGTCTTTGTTATGACACCTTGACATAAACCATAACATCATAACCTGTCAGTGTCTTTGTCATGACAACTTGACATTAAATTAAGTTAAACTGTCATGTGGTTGGTTTTGACATTGGCTGTCATAAGTCCATTATAACTGTGTCATGAATATTTTTCGTGACCTCAACTACAGTGGTACAAATTGAATTTGTCATTAAACAGTTATAATGGCCTCATGACAGCCAATGTCAACACCAACCACATGACAGTTTAATGTAATGTTAACCAATAATTAATCTGCTATGTCATGTTTATGACAGGTTGTGTTGTCTTAGTAATGTCAAGTTGTCATGACAAAGACACTGACAGGTTATGATGTATTTGTTTATGTCAAGGTGTCATAACAAAGACATCTCAAACAATGTCATATTTGCATTAAAAATGTCATAATTGAGCGAATGACACTTAATGACGGTTGTCACAAACATGCATAAAACTTCCTTCATATTCATAACATGTGTCATGTCATGATTATGAAGGTGTCATGTTAGTCTTATGCACACCCCTTTAAGTAAAGTGTTACCAAAAGGCTTTTTATGCTATTGTATGCTCATTTTTTAAAATGTAATCAACTAATTTAGACGTGCAAACCGGGTGCTGGTGTGATGAGAAGTTCTGCTCGGCTTTGTTTTTATGAGAGAACATTTAATTTGAAAACCTTTCTGCAGGCCAGTAGATTATTATTTAATGTACACATGAGTGGGGTCAAGTTAAACATTTTAGTTTGAATTTTAGTTTATACTGTGCATTGTGCTAAATAAATATTTGCATAATTTGTAATTGATTTATTCTTTGAAAATGTTATATTAATTTAAGTAAAGTTTGTACACAGTCATAGCCATAAATGCAATGGTACTAACAATTGGCATAATTTCTTTCGGTGTTTCGGTTTTCGGCCAAGAATTTTCATTTCGATGCATTCTTAATATAAACATTTAATTAGTGGCTATCATAAAAACTTGTTTTCATGACAGATTTATTCAAACATACAATAAATGAGATGTCACTAACAGGTTCAGTAAAAATATAATGAATATGTAATATAAAAGAATGCATTATAACGCTCCCCTCTAGTTTTATTTCTAGGTACCGAGCTATGAACATTGAATAACTTTCTTGAGGTAAATGCAGCATTACATGAGTTTAAAAGCGGTGTTATTGTCGTCTTTCTGCAGTTGATTTGTTACTGATTGCTGTAACTAGTAAAGAGGACGTGATGATCTGCTCAACTGAGGCACTACAGCGATCTGTCACGCCACATTAAAGAGCGGCAAAAAGTTTTTTGTTTTTATTTTGTGATAAAACTGACAAAATTAGAAAGCTCAGATTTATTTTCATATCAAAAGTATCAAAGCTTATTGTGAATATTGGATGGCAGGTGCTCTACATATAATGTTTACTGAACTTTTGTTATTGAAAAAAAAAAAGAAAAAAAGTAGCAAACATGTAACAGTCCTTACTGAATCTCTCATTCGACTCCTCCTGGGCAGCGGGTTTCTGTGGTTCGCCTGTGTGAAAAAGTCAGCACTGGGGTCCTCGTGTTCCCCGGCTGCTTTCACCGCTGCTTCCACCCGGCCACCGGAGGGCGCTGGAGACGAGTGGGCAGAGTCCGCTGGCCTTGGAGACACGCTGTCTAAACGATTGACCGTCCCGGTGCTGCTGACATTATCACTATCTTCATCCTCATCACTGGACAGCACAACTGCATTTCATCAACACACACACACACAACACAGATCTGGATTACTGGTGTCATCTCATGACATTTTTTGGTTAAGCCTGATCAAAAATGCCTTTTAACTCATGATTAAACAGTTCTTGAACACAAAGAATATAGTATAATATTTATTCTGGAACGTTTATTATTATCAGTAACATTATTGTACGTTGCTTTGTTGCAAGTTGTATGTTCCTCTTCTTTTGTTATGCACTTGGGTCGATTCAGCCTTTTTGAAAGCAGGCGCATGCGGGAACACAGTCGGCTTTCTATCAGCGCTAGTTCTTTGGCGTCTTTTTGGTGTGTCCCTACTAGTATATCGCCAAGGCCGATAAGTTCTTCTGATTGGCCGATGTGTTGGAAGCTGGACTTCTAATCACACAGCGCTCACTCGCCTTTTTCCACCTTTGTTGCCATTGGCTTGGCTTGCTTAGTTGGGGACATTAAATTTAACATTTAATTTAATATTCAACAATAATATTGATCTGTCTGCATTGACACTATTATACAAGAACTGAACTGAGCTGGATGATGAAATCACGGTTTACTCCAGAGTGGCTATATATATATATATATATATATAATATAAATTAACTAAATTAATACCTTTTTTTCTTCACAGGAGACACCGTCGAAAAACTCTAAATCCCTAATTTTAAAATATGCTGTGCATCCAGTGTCCCACTGTGTCATATTCATATCGTTTTCACTGTGTGCTGTATGTAAAATTAGCGTTACCGTCTTTATTTGAAAAAAATATTACCAGTGCGCACGAAATTACCAGATTACTGAGTGCCCCGTTTACAGTGTTTATTTCATTTTTATTCACATATTCATATGTAACAATTACAATTACTTTATTTGTGAAAAATACTGTAATAGAATTGCAGATTCAAGATGTTGCCATCTAAAGTATAAGCATGTTTATTTTAAAGATTTGTTTTCTAATTTATTAAATATTGATCAAAATAAATATAATGTGTATATATCAAAATATCGGCCACCCTGGTCTCTAAGGGGCTGTTTACACCTGGCCACTTCATGCGTTTTCTCAGATCGGATAGCTATCTGATTTATCAAAACGATTACATTTACACCTGGTCACATAAATGTGTTTTTGCAAACCGGATATAAGTCCGATCTTCAATTCCCGTGCTATTATGCAGCTAATTTCAAAATCAAAGACCGCAATAAGAGAGAGCGGCAACAGCCCTGGTAAGATCATTTAGTTTCTTTACTTTTAATGATGATGATTGCGTGTTAAGCGTCTGCGACTTACTTTCACTTTGATTTGCGATAGTTTGCGCGTTGGCTTGATGAATAGACGCTCAGCTGCTCATCTGCGGTAATGCGTGTTGCAGTAGCGCCATCATATCTGACTATAACATGACATATAGCCTATAACATGCTCTCACACGTTTATTTTTTAGCATTTTTGGGAGGAGTAAAATTTACATATGTGGTTTGAACAACCAGATGCATTTACACTCGTCCAGTTTGGTCTGGAACGTGCCTCAGACCTCCTCCTGAAGTGGTTTGAGCGATCAGATTCAAATCCGTCTCGAATGCGCTTCGGAGGGCATTTACACCTGGTCTTTTCACGATCGGATAGCTATCCGATCACAGAAAACGCATGCAGTGGCCAGGTGTAAACAGCCCCTAAGGTATCGGCCATCAAAAAACCAATATCGGTCGACCGCTAGTCCCTTATGGACCACTTTTATGGTGCCTTTTGCTCCTTTCTAAGCAAAGCTAATCGAACCGGCTAACCCGAACACAACAACAACAACAAATGTTTGAGATGCTCGGTGTAGCATAATGTGATACGTGATGTAAGAGTTTGAAGTGTAGTCGTGCTTACTAGGGTCGTTTAGTTCACATAGTTTGGTGGCCTGCTGCTTCTTGCCTCCAGCTGGCTTGTGTCCGTTACACGCTGAGCTTCCAGAAGAGGCGACGGCTCGTCCATTGTGCGGGAGGAACATGTTTCCATGGGCGATCCGCACCGATGGGTTGATGATGACGTCCAGCTGTTGAGAGCACCCCCCAGAGGTGGGCTCATAAAAGCTTCTGCTTATCTGAAGGCTGGGCGTCTGCGCGGGACCCGAGGGCCGAGGGGGCAGTGATGATGTAACAGCAGAAAGAGTCTCAGCAGGCAGGACATTCCCACAGTTGTCACATTTGACATGGTCCTCACTTGGCTGGCCACATTTACCACAAACTGTGAGGTAATCATCAGGTTGAAGGGGCTGCTGGGTGTGGGAAGACATCATTTACACTTTATAACATTGAACACCTAAAGGGATAGTTCACCCAAAAACTCTTGTGTAGTTCCAAACCCGTAAGACTTTCATTCTTCTTTGTTACACAAGATATTTTAATGAAGTCAGTCAGAGATTTATGTCCCTCCACTGAAAATCTGTTCACCCAAAACTCTTGACAGTTCAAAGCGTTCGTAATAAGATCGTAAAACACATCCATATGTGTAATGGAGAAGTTTAATCCAAGTCTTTTGAAGAGACCCGATCGTTTTATATAATGAACAGATTTAATTTAGCCTTTTGTTAACATAATAACCTTTATTTTACCAGGAAAGAAGACTCACTGAGATTAAAATCTCTTTTTCGGGAGTGTCCTGGCCATGATAAGCAGCTTAGTTTACATATACATTTTACATCAAAGTTACAACACACAAACATAAACAAATCCCATTACATAAATACAAAATATAAAAGAAAAAAAAAAGAAAAAAAAAGAAAAAAATGCATCTGGTTACAGACATTTACACACAACTAATTTACTCTGATGATTTTCTAATAAATATTTAAATTGACCACAAGATACTAAATCTTTTAACTTCATCTCAGTCTGGAGAAGATTCCAGTCCGATTTAGAGCATAATGAGTAATTACCAGGTGACTTCTGTTTAATAAGACAATTCAACATACAATCATTGATGAACGCACATACATACAGCACATCAAATATGGCAAACAAAAGCTCAACCGCGCGCAAGAATGAAGCCCATTGGTTCTCGCGCGTCAAGCATAAATGTTTGAGCTTTTGCTTACCATATTTGATGTTCTCTATATTAGGGCTTCCCGATAATGGTTTACCTGATAGTCAGGATTATTTTGCTCAAAAATTATTTCACTCATGATTGATGATATGTTAGCTTTATCAAATAAAAATAAATTTAAAAAAACTATATATATATTGATCAAAATTGTATTGATAAGAGTAAACTGAACACTAACCATTAATACAACTTCTGGTAATGCATGGTTTTGGTGAGTGCTTTGTAATAGTGTTGTCACGATACTAGAATTTCTAACTTCGATACGATACCTTGAAAAATTTCGATATTCGATACCATTTTCGATACCACAGAGAAAAAAACTGCCACAATATTAAGGGGGTATTTTTTTTTTATTTAAAGCTAAATATAACAAGTCTAGAACATGACAATGAGGTATATTTTACATGAACAAAAATGTCCTGAGTTCTATTTGTTAATATTTTTTAATTGGACCAGAGCTAACATGATCCGTTGTATTTTTATTACCTACTGTTATCAAAGATTAAAATATACTGTAACAAAAAAGCAGTTAACAGTATCAAATTGGAGGATAGAGAGTCAGTAATGTATAATAATAAGATTAAACATTCAATTTTCAGTTAAAGGCATTTCATTATTGAATTCAGAGATGCCATTGTCTAGCTCAGTTTAGTTTAATTAGTATCTGTGTAATCAAATTGACGATAATCGCTAATGAAGGAAAATTGCAGAATTAAATAATAATATTTGAATAGTTAAATAGGCACAAGTTAATTTACATTTGACCACAGTTTACAATATTTACTTGTCTAGATTCCTCAGTCAGATTATGTTAACTTTAAGAAAACGGTGTACTTGAAAACGGTGAAAAAACGAGACAACACAGACTCTTATCAACAACAATACTAGGCCATCTTGGTTAATGTTTCAGAAAAGTTCAAATGAGAAGAGTTACAGTGTTTCCTTGAGGATTTTTTTTTTAGCAGTGGGGGCAGGTCTGTCCAAACAACAAACACCCCTGATGCTGAGCATATATGCTGCTAAATGGTACCCCTGGAGCCTGTTCCTTAAGTCTGTTTTCACCTATACAATAATAAAAATGAGTGATGTGAGGGATTATTGATAGTCAAACAATCTTTTGGGTGCCTGCAGCCCGCTCGTGTGCGCGCTATTCTCCGACATGCCCGCTCGCGGTGTTCTTTATCAATCAACCAAAGTCGGTCGCGGGGGCGCCACCCTCGCCATCTTTCCATTCACTTCACTTTTGCTATTTAACCAGAGCGAATGAGACGAGTGCGTCACGTGTGGTGTTTGTCAATGCGCCTTTGGAGAGAAGTGAAAGTGACCACTCGGCTAGTATCGATACTTCGGGAAATTAGTATTGGTACCGTTCAGATATTTCAGTATCGATATTTATCGAAATATCGATATTTTTGACAACACTACTTTGTAAATTGTCTTCATGTTTGATATTTTATGAGAAGCAATTTAGATGCTTCTATTAGCAATTTAGCCACAATGGCAAACAATATGGTCGAGAATAATTATTTATTTATTAGTGCGTCACTGTGAGATGGTGTGAGCAAGAGGCTTGCTAACCAATGCAAGATACCGTGAATGTCAAATAAATAAATAAATATTTTCAGGTCAAATAAACAGCAGGCCAATATCTCAATGATTATTTTGAATGTGTTATTAATACGACTAATGGTGCAGCCCTACTCTATAAAAGCCGAAATGAAATCAGTTCATCATATAAAGCCATCAGGTCTTATGGATTTGGAACAACATGAGGGTGAGAAATTAATGACAGAACTTTACATTTGTGTGTTAAAGGGTTAGGTTCAACCAAAAATGAACTACAAAAAAGCACATTTGACATGAATTATCATACATTTAAATGTCGAGGGGTACAGTCTCACCTGAACGGGTCTGCCCACAGTATCAGGAATGCTGTTCATCGTCCGCCGTTTCTGATGGACACGTCTCTTAATAGCGAGGTCTCCTGAATCTAGGGATGTACAGTGGAACAACAGTCATATACATCAAGGTTATGTCTTATGATGAGTAGGCAAGTATTTTATTTGCCACTATATTTTATATGACATTAGACATACAGTAATGATTGCTATTCAGAGCAGATAAGGGTGAAAACTATAACTTGGCAAGGCTATTTATAGGCAAATAAACCAAGGCTATAACTTGTTTAGAGACAGGCATTGTTAACAGAATAAACAATCAATCCACAGCAAATGTGATGCAAATGCAAACTATGCTGATTTGTGTTTTATTATGGGTACTATCACTTCCCCTTTTTGCTTGCAAACACTTTTCGGTTTGAGGTTCAGTTGTTATGGCTTCAAGCTGCTTCCACTGTAGTAGTAGCCCGAGCTTCTCTCCTTTTATTTACAGATATGATGTAGACACGCATGGATGAATGATTAAAGTATGCAGTGCAACTCTAAAATATAAAAAACTACAGTAGGTGTGATTAAGAATAAGGCAAAAACACGATTTGAAAGGGTTTTGTGATATACTCGCTCAGTGTTTACATTTTGTTAACTTCAAAAAAAAAGATTATATAGTGTAGCATTAACACTTGATTGCTCATAAAGTAACTCCAGAAACCAGTTCACACTCCTTTCGAAACTTTGATGCGCTCTTTATCTGTCAGTAAACTCTTGGAGACCGTGAGAAGACTCATTGGTGCAGGACCGGCTCCGTCCGCTTACCTGACATCGGTGGACACGTGAGAAGAATGTTCTCCAGCTCCACTCTTTGGATCAGATCAGATCTGCAGGACACACACATTGGCAGACAGCATGAGAATTCAGAAATACAGCAGATCCATCACATCTGATGTTCTGGGTTCAATTCACATTACTTGAGATAATTTTGGTTTTTAAAATTGAGAGACTATTTTCTGTAGTAATCGACATTACGCCACAAATTCTGAATCTTAACTCACTGAACCTAAAATACGATTTTAGGATGTAAGAGGACTAAATCAAACCAACAAACTGTAGGAAATAAGCCACACAATGCATTTCCCAACAGATGTGGTTGAAGCTTTAGTAAGGGAAGATCAAGTGCGTCTGATTTTTAAAGGGTTTTTATTTGACCAAAACTACAGACCGTTTACCTCTGGTATAAAGATGTGTTTTGGTGGATCGGATCACAAGTGGACGACGCTAATGTAGCGTCTGGACCAATCAGAGACACACAAATTATTCATTATATTTAATGAATAATCCAGCAAACTCACTCTCCCAACAAAGTTCTATGAAACTTCCCCCACAAATGAAGCCAACACTGGCAGGACCCATTGTCCTGTTACAGGACACCTTAAGACTGATAAGAGTTAACGACCCCAAAAAAGAAATGTGCAGAGGGCTGTGACACTCACTTAATTCTTGCTGAGAAGGAGAAATTAACCTTTTTAATCCTACATATTCTATATATAACCATGTGATAAATGTATTAACAAGCATCTAATTTTCCCATCTCATGATTTTCCTTTTATGTGATTTGTATTAAAGGGGTCATATAATGCTAGCCGGCAAATTTAGATTTGCTCTGAAAGTTAGTCTGGCAAAGAGCTCATTGAAACCTTATACTGTCTATGATTGAAACCCATTTCCAGTCCGCAGAAATCACGGCACCAATCAGAAACGTTGGGGCGGGCTTTACACGATGACGGCAGCACAGCGACGGTGAAGCAGATTTTGTACATTTACAAAGATGGATGCCGCCGTGGAACTATGTGTGACGGTTATAGTTGAACACCGTCATTAGAACTCTATAACCGCCAAAACCATGTTATTAAAATATATTTTTCACAAACATTTATCATAGAGAATGTTTAAATACTAATATCAGCTTACAGGGGAAACGGAGGCGGAGTTAGTGGTGCGATCGGAGGCTGCTACTGCTGGAGATGATTCGGGAGAGGTCTGTGCCCCTTTACCGGTCAGAGCGCGCGCTGACACGGAGTAAAGCCTTGTTTAACTCGACTCGTCCGCACGAGCGCGAAGGTGCGCGGGGCAAAAATGACGCGTTCGGTGCGCAAGACCGGCAAGACCCCATTGCGCTTGGCTGTGTGCACAGGTTTTTTGTAACAGCGCGCGCGGCGCAGCATCCGAGGATGAACGACTTCAAGCCGAATCTGCCCGAGCCGTACGTCTCACAGCACCGGCACCCAGTTTGCGCGTCTAAATTGCAAAGTTTTTTTTTATTAAGGTTTTCTTTACGGTGTTATTTATTTAATGGAAAGCACATTCACTTCCAGTTGTCTTGCTGTTAATTTTAAATAAACGTAGAGCAAGTAGCTAATCAGTGTCAGCAAGTTGTTCTATAACAGACGAACCAACGTCGCTCTGCATACGTCATCTTCTTCATCGCTCTGATTGGTTTTAGGTCTATCCAATCGCGCCCAGAGGCATTTGAGCGACGTCCGTTGGTGACGCCCCTTTGGAAATGATTTGTCTATGAAGCTTTGCCAGACCCTAACTCAGTTACAACTGAGAATGGTCTGGTTTTAACCAGGCTAATATAATGCCATTTTTGTACAAGCTAATATGATTCTTTAGGGTCTAAATTAAAAGTTTGTAATATACTTTAATTAAACATTCTCATTAGTATTGTAAGAAAACACTTATTTTACTTGGTCAAAAACAGCTCTGTTTTCAGCACGCCGTTTCAGTGCATATGACTTTAAATGATAATGAGCTTTGCTCACCCCGCCTCTCTGTTCTGTGCGTACACCGTTTGTAACACAATAACCATAACGCGTTGTTCAGTAGAAACGTGGGATTATGAATTATATTGAGAACGTTATACATAGAAAACATGCCGTAATGTACCCTGAGTGTAAACCTTAGACGCATTCATTGTGAAGCGTGCAGCTAGCGATTTGCAAAGATTAATATATTAATATAAAGTTTAATAAAACGTTACACTCACTTCCGTTCTTCTGGAGATTCAGCAGAAACACGAATATCTGGTACCGATCCATTTTTCATGAGTAGCTTCTTAGCAAATCCAGCTTTATACCTCCTCGTTTATAAAGCAGTCTGGTGAGAAATGATTCGCGTAAACATGAGAGCATTGACGTTGCTCGTGGGGAATATTCCCTTCGAAAACAAACTCAGCCACTGCGTCTTCAGCGGTTCGGATTTAGGAACATTAAAATGACTGTGTTCGTTATTACACCCAAGAACAGAACACCACAATCGCTTAGACGCCATTCTGCTCATAGACAGTGCTCCAGCATATCAACAATGACCGCGCCGGTCCGCGCAGACTATGATTGACAGCTCCCTCACGAGCGAGGGCGGGTCTGTGTTGAAACGCTCTGTCAATCAACAATCGTGGGAGGGGCTTCCGAGCGTGTGACGTCACAGGCTCGAACGGCTTGATTTGAGGCAGGGGAAAACATATAAGGAGATTAAAACAAAAACACTGGATGGATTTTTATCATTTTATGATGGTTGTGTACAGACACTGCCAACACACATTTCAGTACAATCAACTTGTAAAAGTGCATGTACCATTATATGACCCCTTTAATTCTCTTTTCTAAACTATTTTGGTCTGAAACATGACTTGCATACTATGGTTAACAAAAATCATATGTGTAGCATGTTTAGTCTCTATAAACTCCCATCTTCGTCCCCCATTTGTTAATTTACATTACATTTTGCTAACTTTGACGCATTAGTATTATAAGGATCTTGAAGATTGTTTTCGCAAACACCCAATGAAATTAAACATTCAAATCACCTGCTAGAAGACAATAGGTCGTAAAAACTCCCTCCAAAGGGGCAGCTTCGTATTGGCTCACGCACCTCCAGAGGGTGTGACATCTTCATGCTTTAAAAATCACTGATCACAAGATTAGCTCTCTTCTTGTCCTCTTGCTCTTAGCTCTCTTGCTCTCTGACTCTCTTGGTCCTTCTTTAGAAAGTCCTAATGTGAAGATGATGCTGAACTAGAAGTCCCCCAAGGAACCCAAGCTTGCGCCAGGCTGCGGCCTTGTCTTTCCATTCACCAAAGATCCTCTGACTCCCACTGGTTCTCTCTCATCAAGACCACATCAGCAAAGATCAACTGGAGCCTCAACAAATTGCATCAGGACAGTTTAATGCAAATGGCGAGACATGCAAGTATCAAACTTAGTCTCATTATTTGATACATTAAGTATCCTTACCCCTTTTAAAGAAGGGCGTGTTAGAACTAAACTGATGGTTTGCTCAAGCTGTTGATCTGCTGAACATCAAACAATGCTATAACTTCTTCCTTTCCTGTATTCTGCTTCATCTCTCTTTCCCTTGGTAAACTGTATGCATGTATGTATGTGTATGTTAGAGTAGTTTAAATGTTTAGTCTAGTTAATAAAATCTTGTTCATGTCACACGTAAAGTTGTCCGTGTCTCAAGCTCATATCTGGAGTCACTAATCATAGATCTTGACTACTTGCTCTTAGTAGTACTTAGTAAGAAAGACATTTCCCATGCCCCGGAAATGTACATTTCTATTAATTAATTAACCAATATTGAGTGTTCACGGGATGGACCGAGTAATTGGTTGTAATGGTAATGTAGCTACATCAAGTTAACCCGATTAACTGATCCAAATTTTCATAATCAATTATAACAAGTTATGATTGATTATTAATATTTCATAGAGCTAATTTGCTACACTAAATACAGGTGTTAACGGGGTCTGAAGTGTTTTGAGCTCGTCCACTCTCCAACACTTCCAGAGATAGTTGAAAACACAAATTGTGTTCAAACAGCCACAAAAGACCGTCTACTCTCCATCTACTGACCTAATGCAGGAACATTATGGGAAGAACGCTAGCCAGACGGGATTTAAACTTTGTCGGCTGAAGACTCAAGTTTGGTTTGAAGTAGGGGTGGGCGATATGGCAAAAATATCATATCAGGTGTATAGTTCTTTCTCCTATGGAAGTCAATGGGGACCAAGTTTGGTTACCCACATTCTTCAAAATACCTTCTTTTGTGTTCAGCACAAGAAAGAAATGAATACAGGTTTGGAACAACATTAGAGTGAATAAATAATGACAGAATTTTCATTTTTTGGTGAACTATCCCTTTAAGGACAAGCGGCAGCATGTTTACTCCGTGTTTCCCCTACCATTGTTTAGGGGGGGCGGCCCGCCCCACCAAAACGACCCCCGCCCCCCCTAAAATGCTGACGAAATCCAGTCATAAAAAGGAATTTAGTGTATAACGCAGAATTTCACGGAATTTGTAAATTTGAGGAAAAAATAGAAAGCAGTTCAGTACACTTGAAATCAAATCGCGATGTAGACTAGTGTCTGTGAATATTAAAACACAAAGACTATTTAAATACGAATCCTGCTTGTTCTGTGTGAATGAATGGTGCAGCCGACGCGCAGTTTCATTTACCACACACACACACTGAAGCACGTGTGACGCTTGCGCTGTTTTTTTGCCTATATGAAGACACAAATGCATGAACTTCCTCTCCAGGCTCTAGATCCACTCCGAAAGTCACTTCGTGATCATTTCACGCTTCATTTGAGAAAAACTATCATGATGACATAAACACACAGAAACTCAAAAGGTCTTCACGGCAACCCGTCAAAATAAAAGTTCGGTTTAACTTGACAGAAATATATTACTGTTGTACATTAGAATTTAGATATGTCCCAATGTAATAATACTAACACTAATCCAAATAAATTATCATGAAAACTGAAATTAAGGAATAATCCATGTTTTAATTTTAACAGTAAAGCTCATTGTGCAGCACGTTATTTGACAAAAAGTTTATTTAATTGCATGATTAAAATTGATGATAAATTATAAAATTTGTGTTTTATGTCTTCATTTTATTACCAGAAAAAACAACACAGAATTAGTGTGATTTTTTTTTTCCATATATAAAAAAAAAAATGTTGTACAAGTTTAATGATTCATAATACATGATTTCAATTAATTAGACATGCTTTTTGATTGCAAAAAAAATGTACACCACGTATCCGTAACACGCCCGCTCCGCAACACTAGCAGTCCCCAAACCCTAGGGGAAACAATGTTACTATTAGGCTACTGTCGCTTTAAGACCGGCACACGACGCATCTAATATACACGCATGACACACGCACCAGATTTTCTCTCATATGTTTGCTTTCACTTTAGACATAATCAACTCTGTTTATGTAAACCTTGTGTGTATTTGACCGTATTAGCGCAATGAGACTCGACTCATCAATGAGACTCGATAACTTAGTCCAGTATCCAGGCGCTGTTAGTTCCTGCGCTTCAAGTGTAACGTTACGCGCTCAGAAAAGCACACGTTAGAACAGCGCATCAGCACACTAATGAAATGTTAAACCGGCAAGGCTTTAAAGCACATGCAAATAATGAACTTTGGTGAATTGCAGTGTCCCGTATCTGCATGAACGTGTGATGTGTATGTGCGTCGCGTTGTGCAGCATGTTGAGACGGAGGCGCCAGAACTGCAACTGATAGAATGCACTGTATCACGATCCTGCGATATTTCTCCAAAAGCAGATCGTGGACACATTTTAATCATCCACGATCAAAAAACGTGATATCGCAGTCCCCTAGTATGAAGATGAAAAACATACCAAACACAAGGTTCTCTCTCCATTCCTGATTTCTAACACACACTCACAGCGTTCGGCTGGTCTTGTGTCTGTCAGAGCAGAAACTAAAGCTGACACTCTCTCTGTGTGTTTTCCCCTCGTCTCCGGGCGCGTTCATATAAACTGCGTGAGCTTATTTTGTCCATTAGATTGAAAGATCTGAAAAACCCATACATTTACCCGCCCATAGACCCTTCCCTCAAAGAAATCAGGACAGAAGTGTTTGAAAGTGGACAAAAGAGACGGATTAAAACACCAGCTGTAAACGGGAATGTGTCTCCCTCGTCTATTTGTGATCCGATCAACCAAAACACATCTTAATACCAGGTGTAAAAAGGGCAAAATCAAAAACACAGAAGCTTATGTCTCATATTGTTTTCCCGTTGCACTTGAAAACAGCTTACGGTTAACTAAAATCAAGGCAGTATTCCTCCCAATGCTCATACGTCTAGTAGAGCATATTCTGACCTACTTGATGTCAAACATCAGCCACTTGTTATTCTGTAAAGTCAGCTGGTCCAGTGCCGTACCTTTGCTCCATCTTCCTGCTTGGAGAAGAGAACTGTGCGTGCTGGAAGAGCCGCCCCTGAACCACGACTCCTTGGGACGGTGCCGGGCTCATTATCAGATAGCTGGTTCGACTGGGGAGCGCAGACACACTCACTGAATGAGCTGCTTCACTGGGAGACCATGAACAACAACAAAAGGCATGAGTATCATTATCTGATGGAAATACAAAAAAATAAGCAGATGTTTTATTAAATAACACTTTAAGCTATGAAATGTATATTTTAAAAACTCTTTTTTTTACCCAGAGTGATGAATATATACAACTACAATACCTAAGCTTGCCAGTTCTGTTGAGAGGTCTTAATTGATTTGGACGTCGTTCGTGAGTCTCCACCACAGACCCATTAGCACTGAAGCTCTTCATGGATGGAGTCTGCCAGAGACAGATCAGAGCGCTCGGGTTATAAGGTCATAGTTCAACACACCTGCAGACCAGGGCTAACAACCATCCAACATGAGATCATTAACATGTAACTCACCACAAATACACTATATGGCCAAGAGGCCATTAACAGTTTGTTTATTCCAGCTATAATTCTGGAAGGACTCATATGTCATACATTGACATTTTAGAAAACTGTGTATTTGACACTTTGTTGCAACAATTAAAATTTATAAAAAATTAGGTGGAAAATGTAACTGTGTGCAATTATAATATATAGTACATCTATTATATTAAAGGGGTGGTTCAGGATTGTGGACATCGGGCCTCATTTCCAAGTTAGCCTGGGTGTTATTTATCAGTGGAGACAGTTTTCAAAAAAATGTCATCCAGTCGTTCCAGTTGCATAGTTCGCCGGTGCTAGGCTAGCTCGCGCGAGTCAACGGTAACTGCTAGCCTGCCATTAATAACAATTTTACCCACTCCACAGTACACCAAAAGCAGATCAATTATAACGCCCGACTATCGATGTAAATGTCTGTTGAGAGAATAATGTTAGAAATCAAACTACCCTTTCATCGCATTGCTATAGTTATACTTTGTTCCCTGTATTTATTAGCACAGTCTACAGCAGCGGCGGAGTGATATAGGTAACCGAGAGAGGTAGTGAGAGAGAGAGGTAGAGAGAGAGGTAGAGGTAGAGAGAGGTAGTGAGAGAGAGAGGTAGAGAGAGAGGTAGAGGTAGAGAGAGGTAGTGAGAGAGGTAGTGAGAGAGGTAGTGAGAGAGGTAGAGAGAGAGAGAGAGGTAGTGAGAGAGGTAGAGAGAGAGAGAGGTAGTGAGAGAGAGGTAGTGAGAGAGAGAGGTAGTGAGAGAGAGAGGTAGTGAGAGAGAGAGGTAGTGAGAGAGAGAGGTAGAGAGAGAGGTAGAGGTAGAGAGAGGTAGTGAGAGAGGTAGTGAGAGAGGTAGTGAGAGAGGTAGTGAGAGAGGTAGTGAGAGAGGTAGAGAGAGAGGTAGAGAGAGAGAGAGGTAGTGAGAGAGGTAGTGAGAGAGGTAGTGAGAGAGGTAGTGAGAGAGGTAGAGAGAGAGGTAGAGAGAGAGAGAGAGGTAGTGAGAGAGGTAGAGAGAGAGAGAGGTAGTGAGAGAGAGGTAGTGAGAGAGGTAGTGAGAGAGGTAGAGAGAGAGGTAGAGAGAGAGGTAGAGAGAGAGAGAGGTAGTGAGAGAGGTAGTGAGAGAGAGAGGTAGTGAGAGAGAGAGGTAGTGAGAGAGAGAGGTAGAGAGAGGTAGTGAGAGAGAGAGGTAGTGAGAGAGAGAGGTAGAGAGAGAGATAGAGAGAGGTAGTACAGGTAGTCCCGACTGTAGTGCGCTTCGGTTCTGTGTTTACTTTTCGGCACAGCGCTACTAACCGACGTAAAGTAAAATCCCGCCGCTGCTGAGAAACTAGTTCCTGTAAATGTAATGCGATCATTGAGATGCAAGAGTAGTTTGATTTCTAACATTATTCTCTCAACAGACATTTACATCGATAGTCTGGCGTTATAATTGATCTGCTTTTGGTGTACTGTGGAGTGGGTAAAACTGTTATTAATGGCAGGCTAGCAGTTACCGTTGACTCGTGCTAGCCTAGCACCGGCGAACTATGCAACTGGAACGACTGGATGACATTTTTTGAAAACTGTCTCCACTGATAAATAACACCCAGGCTCGATGTCCAAAATCCTGAACCACCCCTTTAACATGTTGTATTTTACAACATATAGTTTATCTATATATAATATACTACAATTTTAATATATAATGCAACTATGATATTTTTATATAATAATTTGACATAAAAAGTAACATCTTTGAGTAACCTGTAAAAATGAGTACAACAGAACTGCCCCTGTAATGATGCATCCAAACAACAGAATCGGTCCTGTAATACGACATGATACTTCAGCTGGTGTCGTACCATGACATGTAATTAGGTATGAAGACCATCAGAGCCAAACACAGAGATTAAGAAAACTAATTCTGACCCAGAGGGGAGCAGGAAAGAGAGAGACGGACAGGGGCTCAATTATTGAAAGACAATGAAAGTAATTGGAGCATATGAGAGAGACAGAGAGAGTAAATACCTTGATTCCCTCCGGTGAAAGCTCCTGCTGGCCACTCACTCGCTCCATGGTCATAAGGGCAGCGCTAGCGGACCACAAGAGAGAGACACTTAGGATGTTTGCACACTTGGTTTGATTGCTTGGTCCGAAGTGTTTGGTTCTCAAGACCCTGATACACTTCAAGTAAAATCAAAGACCAAACTGGTGTGACAAAATCAGGCCAAAACGCAGTTCGAAACCTTCGAACACTGGCAGCTACATAACAGGTGGGTGTGGCCCTGAGGCTCCGCCTTCTCCGACGTGGAAATCTTCGTTATGATGATCAGATGTTTTCTTAACTGCCGTTTTCTCACCGCTGTCCTTTTTGTTGTGTTTATTTTGTTATTGAGGGGAAAGCGTGCGGCAGATATTAATCGACATGGACCAATGGTAGTTCAAAAGGTGTTTAACAGCCAGAGCAAACTTTTCTGGAAAAAAAATCTTAGTTTTGGCAAGCGCTTTCAAACTCCAGAAACAAACTTTGTTTTGACCTGATTTTGTTTGAAATGTCATCACACCAGTTTGTTCTTCGATTTCACTGGAAGTATATCAGGACCTTAATCCCCAACACCACAGGTCTCGTTTCATGCATTTTCACTCCCTACATTTCAAGTGGATTTAATCTTATGAATGTGGGGTTTCGTGGAATGTGGAATGCTTGTCTTCACGAATAAGAGATACGGGGAATATTTCAAGGCTTTATGGGATGCTGCTGTAAAGCACACTGGTATAACGACACTTGTATTTCTGTTGGTCAGACGAAGTCTGGGCATTAAGCAACTAAGATTATTCAATAAATAAACCCTGCTTATTTATATCATTATTACTTCATCTCCTGCTTTCTGCTCATCTCCATCTTTCTCAGTCAACATCTTGGCTGATGCAAGACTGTTAACACAGTTTTGGGTGCCACACACTGATTTTGGGAACCAGACATGTCTGTCTTGCTGTTGACAGGTTTTGGATACCAGAAAAAATGGAGATCTTCAGACAGGATCCGGCAGCCGGGGTTGAATCTACTATTCTAGACGTGGAGACTCGATCTAACAGGTTTCCTGATGTAAACCCTTTCAGACAAACCGAATCCTGGCATCAAACAGATTCAGTTCTAGAGTGAAAACTGAGACCATTTGTCCTTATACCTAATGCACTATATTCCAAGTCTATTTCAAGTCATGTTTTAATTAGTGCTGTCAAACGATTAAAATATTTAATCGCGATTAATCGCATTAATGTCATAGTTAACTCGCGATTAATCGCACATTTTTATCTATTCTAAATGTCTCTTGATTTCTTTTTATCCCATTCTTTTTTCTCATTTTAATGCTCTTATCAACATGGAAAAGTGGATCGGCTTGCTTTGTGCAAATGTTTTTTTATTGAAGACAACATTGACAATACTGTTCAATTTCACACTAACATTCTCACTTGGAGCAAATAATCTCTCACACAATGTAACACTGTCCATCAATAAAAGGGTGAAAGAAATACTGACGAGGTCCTGATGTTGACGAGGGGGCGGAGAATTCAGCTGTGTGTGTGTGTGTGTGTGTGTGTGTGTGTGTGTGTGTGTGTGTGTGCTTGGCCATCATCAAGTGGTATTTCAGACTGGACGCGCTGCGATGATGATAGCTCAGTTCACAACGACAAAACGCACAGATCACTTTGGTCTTGTCAATGGAACCATTTGGCAACTTTTTAAAATGAAACTTTCCATTCAGAATCTTATTGGCATCCATTTCGGCGTCTCGCGCTCGTCATCCACTCAAAACGTAACGTTAACCAACTATTTGGCCGGCTCGCAAGCCTAAACAAGTGAGTGTGTGCGGCGTGCCTGTTGTTTTGTTTCCGGTCTAGCTAGATCCGCTTGCGCTTTCAAAACGTCCTCGCGCGGCGCAAGCCATTGAAATAAATGGGATTCATAGCTGCCGCGTCCTGTTGCAAAAGCATGTGAAAAAAACCTACAAAGTTTGCTAGGCCAAAAAGACTGTTAAAGTCGGCGTGAAAACAAATTTGACAAATCTTCTTTTTATATGTAATATTGTAGTGTTTATTATAAATGATTTATCTGTGCACTTCATTATTTTTTTTTAATTCCTGTACCGTTATAATCTTTAATCAAATACATTACCCTTCCCTCCCCCCTCGAAACGACCTCTCTTCTCTTTCGGTCACGTGCAATGGCGAAAGGGTGCGGCCAGAGCCGATGAGGGTGCGGCTATCGGTGCACAGCCTCTCAGAGAAGATACATTCAAATCTGCCTCCATTTTGTTTGCAACGCCCAACCTCCAACGATCCAATCAATTCCCGAAGGACGAAATCAAGCCCTGCCCTACATTTTTTCTAATTTCAGAAGCCGTTTCACTCGGATATACGTCACAACAAGGAAAAAATGACGATCTCAACTTCCGTTTCATGCCGACTTTAATCGCACGATAAAAAAATGAACGCCGTTAATAACGCGTTTAGCTGACAGCCCTAGTTTTAATTATTCATAAGTTTTTTTCTTTCATTTTTGAAGCTTGACAGACCTCTAGTCACTGTATGCTTTTATTGTTATGAAAAGAGGACCTTAAACATTCTACTAAATATCTCTTTTTAGAGGACTGTGCTGATGAAAACAGTGGCATGATCTGTCAGAGAAACACTGACAAGTGAAGTACACTTTCAGCAAAAGAAGCTTTTCTTGTGCACAGCGGACCACTACACATCCAGTTTGGCAGAATGTGTTAATTTAAGCATGTGGGCTTTTCCCATCTTCTCTTTGACCTTGACGTTTCTCTGTTTACCACAGTAATAAGGTTCGACTCAAAGCGTTGATGCAGAGATGCTTGAGTGGGCTGTAAGCTGCTCTGTGCTGAATGACCTTACTCATGTCTGCTGTCGTCTTCACTATCATCTGAGAGAGAACACCTCCAGGACTGCTTAAAGCCTCCATCTCTCCTGTCCTCACACTTATCCAGGGCTATCAAACACATGAGAACAGCGTATCAGAGCACAGCCATGCAAAGGATTATATCATGAGGTATCAATTTCCCTTGAGTGGAATAAGAAATAAGAATGAGATGTAAATATACATCAACTTTCAGAACGGCAACGTGCATTTATTGAGATGCAATGAGCTGTAACTTGGCGATCACCAGTAACAGTTAAACTACCACTAAAAGGCTTGTAATGAGACTTTTATTCACCAATGATGTATCAAATTGGTCAAAAATGCCCGGCCAAAATAAAGTCGCTGTTGGGATTTAAATAGGCAAATGCTTAAGAGTCTATGATTGGATCATTATTGCTTTTATGTTTCTATCATGTTATATGTTTGGCATCAGTTCTTCTAACCCTAATTAATGGAGTGTGTAGCTTTTCATTTCTTAAACAACCATGTAGGAAGACAACATTTATCAGGCACACATTGTCTAAGAATGGTTAAAAGAGAGCAAAATATAACGCATGTGTAAACTTATGTCTTAAAGTCCCCCTGTAGTCAATCATTTTATCCCTTAAACTCATCTTTGATCACCAACATGACACATTTAAAAGTTTCTCTCTTGATAAAAATAATTCATGCCTTAAAACAGCTTGAATGTAACTCGACACCCTTGCCTCATTTAGTATACGCGGTTCTATGAATATGCAAATGAGCCCCGCCTCCACTTACTCACACCAGCTCAGAGATCCACTCGTTCATCTGATTGGTTACAAGGTAGTAGTGTGTGACGTCAGAAACACCAGCGATTTCAAACCGTGTTTTTGAGACTGTCTCTGTTCACTGCAGTTTTAAGCAGAAAATACTCAGCAATGCTGTCGACTTATGAATTTACACATGGTTTGTCTTAAAGTACATTAAAAACACCACATAGACACATAAACAACATTAAAAGCTTGATTTTCACCACAGGGGGACTTTAAAGTGACAAAAGCCTAATGTTTCTGCTACTGTCTGTATCCTTAATGTTAACTAAACTACAAAAGACAAAGAGAAAATCTCTCAATGCTCTTGACTGAATAAGTTTTGTAACTTCAATAAGGATTATTCTATATTTAGGCTAATTTATACAGTGGAGGCTATGCAGTGTTATTTGACATTTTATTACTTTAAATGTGAATTTCTGTACCTTTAAACAACTGTTAAACCTACCTAAACATAAAAAGCACTGTTTATTTCACTTGTATGTTTGTGTTCTATTGTATTTACTTGTGCTATTGCTCATACTTTGAGTTTTTGTTCTTATTTTATTACTGCCCATTTACTTGTCGTTAATAATATTTGAATTCTAAATAGGCTAGTTTTTTTTCTGTGCCATAAAAATTGGAATCAAGAATTGTGAAATTTCACTAGTATTTGAAATTTGGTGTCAAGGTCTTATTTATTAAAGTAAAAAGATCATTAAAGTTTCGATTCTGGACTTTTTATTTTTCTGCCAAGATGCTGTAATCATTACTAGTAATAGATAAACTAATATAGGAACTCTGGAGATCTAGAGGGAATGGGAATGTGAATCTTAATGTGAATTGGGGAGCAGGACTGTTCTCCTTTTCAGCGGCAGTTTATGGAAATTGTCAAACTAATTTTTACATCCAGAAGCAATGCAATAGTGGCCTCCCTTTTGTCTTCAGATTCCTGAACCACTGGCCCAACCGGTGGTCTACTTGAGACCAATAGCATTGAGACCTAACAGTGTTGACAGACTGGAGTAATGGAATAGGAAATTTAGCTATTTGTTTTTTTTAGGGTTTTTTTTTTTTTACGTGGGTTACCGTATTTTAATACAGTAACCCACCAAAAATAGAACCAGTTCTATTTTAATAGTACTGGTTCTGGGAACAACTTTTCTAAATGTTAAACTTAAAACCCAAACTCAGCTCAGACCTTCAGATTATTACAGACAGAGAAGTGTTTACTACAATTTTTATGGCTGTGTCCTATTACCTGTCCTGCAGTGAACATGAATTAGCCTTATCTTTATACTTTTTCAAACTCAAGTTGTAAAATGAAGGGGACCTTTAGAGCTCCAGACATTTTTCCTTTTAAAGCATTTAAAGTGCAAGAGCAGTCAACATAATGTCTGAAAATGTAATTAATGCATTTTATGTATTTTGAAGGCAATATGATACTGCTGATGACAACATAATATATTCTTTTATAGTCATTCGTATCAGAGAGGGAAATAACATTCTAATATTTATCAACTGTACACAATGTATCACTGTATGAGATTGAAGGGCCCTCGCTAAAACACTGAGAAACATGGCTAAAACATCTACAGACAGCGGTGATGAATGAAAATAGATAATGTCTTGTTAATTTTTGATGCAAACCAGCATGAGTACATTTACTGTGTTTTAATGTCTTTTATTAATTCAATTATTTCAGAGGTTTGTTTATCGTCTCATAGCATCAGGCCTCCGTTTGTTTTAGCATTCATACACTGAAACAGACGCTTAAACAAGAGGACAGACCTTCAAACGACACATGTGTAATACTATGCACTTTAATTTAAGTATATTTTTTGTTTAATGACCTCAGATGCGTGTATTTTTTTCTGTGTGGAGCTGCTCGGTTAGCACGTGAGCTAACACACACACGGTGAAACCCGACGGATAATATTCACATTTTCTACACGAACACAAGACAAACAGCTCATTAAAACACATTGAAGACAAATAAACACAAGTGCACATGTTTTTTGACTTACCTTCAATAAATATACTCTTTTTATGATTCATTTTGGTCCATCTCTTCTTCAAACGTGTTTATTCTCGCGCACTGTAACGTTACTCACGCGACTTCTGTCACTCCAACACTTAAAACGCTTTAATATTTCACATGTGATTTAATGTGCTCACATCCCAATCTGACTCAAATTCAGTCTGTACGTCAAATTATGTCGCTTTGTGCTTTTCAGTCCAGCTTCAGTCCAAATGAGCAGAAATCCAGCTGAAACCAGGATCAGAGTGAACAATATCCGTCTTACTGCGGCGATAAAAGCTTATTAAGATAATTACTCCAACAGTGTGGGAGATTAAAATGCATTTATGAAAACATTAGATTTTAAGACATTTTTGTGAAACTCTGAGCGGTTAAAAGTGCATTATTCTGCAGCATGAAGCGCTATTGAGTCACTTCCGCCGAGACTTTTGTGCAATATGAATATCAGTAAAATGTCGTATAGCTCGTCATATTTTTAATAATCTGTTTGCTAGTGCATTTGGTAGTTTTTTTTTTAAATCTCAATATTTATCTAGAATATAAACATATCATGGTGTGAATGGCCATAACATTTTTTTTTTCTCAACTCATAATTATCATATGATAAAAGATTAAATCCTAATATCTGAAATGTTAAGGACCATATGACATTTCGGCCTGGTTTCACAGACAGGGCTTAGATTAAGCCAGGATTAGGCCTTAGTTCAATTAGGACATTTAAGTAGCTTTTATAAACGTTTTATGGTGTGCATCTCGAGACAAAACAATGGAACTGACATTTTTTAAGATATACGGGTGCACGTTTCTTTCAGTTAAACCGCTCAAACATCAGCCTTGTCTGTGAAACTGAGTGTTGTTGATGTAGTAGACTGTAAAAAAAAAAAAACACTAGGCTATACATTTTAGTGTCCATGCATAATTTTGGGGATAGCTATATTACTGTATGTATAACTATATAATTTCAACACAATCAAAAACTTGTTTGTAACTATCAAACACACCTGAAGAAAGTAATCAAGC
Source organism: Rhinichthys klamathensis goyatoka (assembly GCF_029890125.1). Lineage (NCBI taxonomy): Eukaryota > Metazoa > Chordata > Actinopteri > Cypriniformes > Leuciscidae > Rhinichthys > Rhinichthys klamathensis. Next base: position 3,823,242 of record NW_026606555.1, read on the forward strand.
AGAAGGTGTACACATGGTGCATGACATCAGAGCTCAAGTTTCAATATGTCATATGATGTCACTATTCTCAAACATTACATTATATTAGCCTACATGAGCTGTCAAAAAATAGAAAATAACAAGACAAGATTACAGAGAACATATAAAGCCTGAATGAATGCATTTCTGTGTACCATTGGCAAATATTACAAGTCTCCAAACGCATGCCATTTAGAAAGGATGACAAAATTAGAATGCAGCACTTATAAACACTAATTGATTTTAAAAAAATATGTAAAAAATATTGTAAGACATATTGTACAAATATTACACACTGCAAACAAAAACATCAACTTTTTAAACAGTATCATTATTATTTGAAATTAAAAAGTAGAAAGGTTCTTCAATGACCAGTTTACAGTTAGTAAAATGGGACAAATGAGTCTGTATTTTACACTCGTTAATTAAGCAAATGATGCAGTCTTGCTTCCTCCATTTCACATAAATACACATAAATTGGATACACCAAAAAAAAAAATTAGTTGGCAGTTACTCTGCAATACTCTAATAAGAGTTACAACAGGAAATAAGATACAGATTACATAAAATATTTAAATTATCAAACATTTCTGGTAACACTTTACTATAAGGTTCATTAGTTAGCATGAACTGCACTTATACAGCATTAAATTAATCTTTGTTAATTTTAATTTCAACATTTACCAATACTTTATTAAAATCTTGTTAACATTAGTTAATGCACTGTGAACTAACATGAACAAACAATGAACAGCTTTATTTTTATTAACTATAACAGATGAACTAATACAGTATTGCTCATGGTTAGTTTATGTTAGTTAATACATTAAGTAATGTTAACTAATGAACCTTATTGTAAAGTGTTTCTCTAAATTTCACCCAAAGCCAACCAATCTGTTCAGATGTAACTTTTTCCTTTAGCTATACCATCGCAGAATTACACACAGGATTGTCATCTGTAGGAGCATCTGTGCTGTCCTCAAAATCAATCGGATGAAGGCTTTAGTACATCGTTCATACACCTAGGATGGCTTGAGGGTGAGTAAATCATGGGCTAATTTTCATTTTTGGGTGAACTATCCCTTTAAGAGTTGACCATACTGTTATTTAACTTCTTCAATTATAAATGTGCTACCTACTTTTTATTCAGTATTAATGTTGAAGTGATACCTGTCAGGGAACACAGACTCAAGGAAACGGTTGAGTAACTTCAGTAGAAATTGTTTATTGACAACAGATGAAATATGGAGAAATGATGCTGAACTTCAACAAGAGAGTGGAGAAGGATGACAGTCTGTAATGGTACATGCCTCATACACCTCTGATACTTTGAGAAAAGGCCAATGAAAACTGGCGAGTGGAATGTGCATTTCCACTCCCCCGGACATACGGGTGTAAAAGAAGATGGCGTACATATTCAGATTTGTTCTTCGGAGCCGAGTGGTTGTGATAAACAATCGCTCTGCCCATTCGCCTCTGTAAGGCCTCTCTCTCTCTCCCTGTTTCCCTAAAAGAGCGAAACAGAGTGTCTTTTTAAAGATGCCTTTCCACATGTGTGTTTCTGGATGCGGTCGAGATCTCTTATCCTCGGACTGCCATGATGTCTGCCTCGTGTTTTTGAGTCGTACCCACGCTGACAAAGCTTTCACGGATGGTTCATCTCCTGAGCACGTTTACATGCACACCAGTACGCTGATAACTCAACCAGCTTATTGAAACAATCTGCTGTACATGCAAACCAGCGGAAGTAACACGCGTTTACAAGACTTTATTAATAAATCAGGTTATTTCCCGGTAGTGACGCAAAAACGTAATAATTTGCGTATCTGACTCGGTTGTGATGTTAAATAAAGCATTGAAAACTGAAGAAGAGTATTGCAACATGTCAGCGGGAAACTTACGGCTCATATATTATCATGCAGTTACAGATGCAGCATTTTGCATTTTGGAAAGAGTGTGGTCAAGAAAGAGTCTGAGTTTGTGATATATTACTGCGAAACGCTCACTCTGGATGCACTTAAATCCACAGTAAGGATGCATTCCTGTCACATATCACACACGCGCACTTCAATAAGCTGACAGAAAGCAGGTTAATGCGTTTACATGCTAGTCGAAATCGCCGTGAGGTGCAAAAATTCAGCTGTGGCGATCGGGTTATGCTTAAGTGGTTTATGACCTTCCTCCGATAAAGGAAACAGGGTTAACGCGTTTAAATGATGATGTGCATCGATGGCTTATTAAGCATAATAGGGTTAAGAACGTGCATGTAAACGCAACCACTGTGAGAACATGACCATTGCAATACTGCGGTCGAAACTCCTTGCCCCGGTCCTTCTGCAATGCACAAGGCCATGACGGCAAGCGCTGAGGGCGATATGAGGGCTAGGAGCGTTTCCCCATGGAGCTGCACTGTACCTGTAATGCCCAAGTCAGAAAGGACAGACAGGATGTTCTGGTGGTTCACAGTGTCAAAGACAGAAGACCGGTCCAGTAGAATAGGAATAGATGATTTGAAGTTCGTTCTTGCCAGCCAAAGAGTTTCAGCAATAGTCAGCAGGATGGTCTTAGGCCCCATACACACAGCAAAAACTCCAGTGTTAAATGAACTCTCCTGGGAGTTTATATGGCTCCAAACTCAAGAGTGTTAAAGTGTTAAAATATGAGTGTTAAATTAACACTCAAGAGTGTTAAAGTTAATGAGCTAATTAAGTGATTCATTGAGTGACGATTGACCATTATTGAAGACACCTGATGTTAACAAGGAGAATCACCAAAGGAGAAAATCTAGTTTTTTAGTCACCATTATGGAGATCAGTGTTTGCTTTAGTTGGGCTCTTGACCCTTAAATCATTAACTTTAGATTTTGTTTGGATGTTGTATCTGATTTATAACTGTAAGTTTTATACGTTTATTAGTTTGGTTATTTAAGAAATTAGTAATACATAATAATAAAGCAAGATACCCTGTTGAAATATGTGAGATATGTGGTTTATATACACAGCAAAATCCCCAGTGTTAAATTAACACTGAAAAGTGTGGATTATATAAACTCTGAGCAGAGTGTTAAATGAACACTGAAGCAGTGTTAAAGTTAATGAGATAATTAAGTGAATAATTGAGTGATGATTGAGCATTATTGAAGACACCTGATGTTAACGAGCAGAATCACTGAAGGACAAAACCGAAATCTTTAAGTCACCATTATGGCGATCCGTGTTTGCTTTAGTTGGGCTCTTGACCCTTAAATCATTAACTTTAGATTTTGTTTGGATGCTGTACGTGAGTTATAACAGCCAGATGAACAAACAGAAAAGGTGATCTGATGGTGATGGATGTGTTTTAACACAATCATTATCACAATCATTAGACCTGAATCACTGAACTCATATAGAGCCTGATTTCTGAGTAAAGTTTACTTTGTTAATTATAGCAGCAGTGACCTTGTACAGCATAATATTTTTAACGTTTACAATGCAATCAAAATAAAAAATTTTTTTAAGTTTCTCTTAAACTATTTTTTACAATTTGTTTTAAGACATCAATAATTAGCCTGTGAATCTCAACAATGGTGACAATTATAAAGCATGTGGCAGTGCATTCTGGGTGCCACCAATCAAAACTCATTCATGGCTCCCATCATGCATTGCTGCATGAATAAATAATGAGCTTATGTTCAGAGGTGATCTGTTTGTCACCATTGCTGAGATGTATATGCTAATTCTTGATGTCTGTGTGTGCCTACATAAAATATTTTTTGGAATTTTTTTTTTTGATCGTTTGGATTTCATTGAAAAGTCTAAAAATGGTATGTTCAAAAATTACCGTGCTGCTAAAATCCATAAGGTAAATGTTTATTCAGTGATTCAGGTCAATGAATGATTATGTTAAAACACAATCAACACCATCAGATCACCGTTTCTATTTGTTCATCTAGCTGTTATAACTCACATACAGCAGCCAAACAAAATCTAAAGTTAATGATTTAAGGGTCAAGAGCCCAACTAAACCAAGCACTGATCACCATAATGGTGACTTAAAAATTACGGTTTTCTCCTTCAGAGATTCTGCTTGTTAACATCAGGTGTCTTCAATAATGCTCAATCATCACTCAATTTTTCACTTAATTATCTCATTAACTTTAACACTGCTTCAGTGTTCATTTAACTCTCTGCTCAGAGTTTATATAATCCACACTCTCAGTGTTAATTTAACACTCTCAGTGTTAATTTAACACTGGGGATTTTGCTGTGTAAACTGCAAAGGTAAAGTATAAATTAAAATGATTGTGACCGACGTGAAGGGGGAGGAGAATTTATACGTGCGTCACGTTTAGTCGATAAAACACTTCCGCAAAGCATACAACTGTGCATCCTCGCTCATAGCTCCTCTGGAAGCCTCCTCACTCCTTGCCTCCTCACGGTGCAATTAGAGAACTGAGATGTCCTTCAAGATGGCTGAGCTCGATCGGTCTCCGGGTCATAGGATGGAGGACGGAGGATCGAGGAGACGAGTCGAGGAGGGATATTGAGAAGCACCCTGGGTCAAACAGAGATGGAGAACTATCGTCCGCTGGTGTTGTTGCTGCTCATGAGGCTACCGGAGAGCTGACGGGATGTGTGGGTTACAGGAGACCACAGTTCCACTTCTCATGTGATCCATCTTCCCCTATGATGTTTTGATTTGGACCTTTCATTGTTTATGTTTGGGTTGAACTGATGTCACTTACATTTACTTGCTGACACGCTGACTAACAATTACACTGATCACTTGACATTTCATGTTTCTTACTTTAGTTAAATCAATCTTATTGTTTATGCAGGTGTTGTGTGGCGTCTCCCTTACTTTGTTGCGATCTGAGATTAGAATCGTAACAGCGTTTAGCAATGGGGTTACCAGACCCTGCTTTTAAATGCAGAAAAAATGGGAAAGTGGTCCGAGATGTTTTGATGATGTCAGAGCAGGTTTGGCAAATCTCCCGTAGAAGGTGGGAGGGAATATAGGGAGGAGAATTTTGTAAATATTTTCCAAGTGTCTTATTTTGATAGTAAAAGACCTTGGCACCAGAACACCAGAGGAAGAAGAGAGACTGAGGCTTGCTCCGGTCAGCTGGGTCTTTTGTCTCGTGTCATCTCCCCTGAGCAGCTTTGAGCCTTGCTTCATGGTCACGAAGGGCATCTGTGAGCCGAGGGCTGGAGATGAGAAGACTAATGCTGCCAGAGAGTATCAGCACTTACATCAACATCAAGAGAAGAGAAGTGGTTAGTGGAGGGATGCAGAGATCACAGAGGAAAAGCCAGTTCCCGCCCGATTTCTGAGCAGTAAAGCCCACCTTGTTTGATTTGATTGGTCATTTAAATAATTTTGACTTTGATGAGAGCTGATGAGCATTAGTAAACACTCCCTCCATTACAAAAATGTCATACATAAGAACAATTTTCTTTCCAGTTTTTATTAAATATTAAAGAAGGCATATCAAACACCCTAATTCCTGTCCTGAGGACCCCCTACCTCTGCACATTTTTATATAGGTCCCTCAATGAACACACACATTTGAGGCTGCATACAAAATCGCCCCCTATACCCTTAAATAGGGCACTCTTTTGAGGAGACAGTCATTTGTAGTAGTGTCTGAAACTATAGTGGACGTTATCAAGTGCACTCATTCAAACCCATAATGCACCGCAATAATGAGTGTAATGAAAATTCAATGGCTGGAGAATACCCATAATGCACAGTGAGAGTCACGTGTCGAATGAATTCCCGTGTCCGACCAGAAAAAGCTGAATCTTCCATCCATCCATTTTCCAAACCGCTGGTCCAACATGGCTACAGCGTAATATCATACAGGTATAAATTCATTTTTACTTGATTATTAAATTGTTTAATTAAGGTTTATAAATGCTGGTTTCCATGACAGAGTTCAAGGTAAATCTTTTTATACTGGAGCTGCTAGTTTGCTAAGTTTTAAATGATAATTAAACAGCAACCACAAACAATACAAAAACAGCAGCCTTTCTGGCGCACTCAGTGCCGAATTCACTCACTCGCTTTCATTCACAACTTCAAGTGGACTATATTAGTGGAGTAATGTAGGGAATAGTGCATGAGGGTATAGAGAGCCTAAGTCCCGCCCCTCCGCTTCCGGCTCATGGGACCTTATTTCGGAAAAAAATATGTATGGTAGTCAATGGCGAGAGACAACTTATCTTTTTATTCCGTCTGAACTGTACCCTGAATTACACATATGATGTTTGTCAATTTAAAAGATAATTATTAAAGTCAAGAAAGTCGCAGTTTGTCATAAAACAGAAGAGTGACATTTAGTTTTATGTGAAAATCGCTCAATGAACTACATCTCCCGGGAAGCGAAACAACGAGCGAGATCCGCTGCTCGTGTGTGTGCAGTCTGGTACAAAACACTCAGGCATGACGGCGTAACGTTACGATTATAACGTAAGACTATAGACGAAATCACAGACGTTAGCTTCAATAAAGTTAGCTTCATTCATTGAGAGAAAATGTGCGCTTTTTGGGGTTGTAGTCTTTTTAATTACGTATTTTCACAGTCTTATACCTCAACAGTTTTACATCAAACTGCGACTTTCTTGACTTTAAAATGTATCTTTTAAATTGACAAACATCATATGTGTAATTCAGGGCACAATTCAAACGAGATCAAAATATTTATTGTCTCTCGCCATTGACTACCATGCAATATTTTTCCGAAATAAGGTCCCATGGTGGTCGACCGGAAGGGGAGGGACTTAGGCTCTCTATAGGGGGCGATTTCTAACACGTGTCTTGCAATCTCTACTAATGAGCTGGTGAGTGGAGTCAGGTTTGTTAGACGAGGGAGACATAAAAAGGGTGCTTCTAATAGGCTTTATGCGGAGCGTCACGTGACCAAACCGGAAAACGGGTCTCATTGCATCCGCTTGTCAGAGAAAGTGTTAAAGGGATAGTTCACTTTGAAATTAATGTTTGATATGTTTTAGCTTACCTCAAGGGCATCCAAGATGTAGGTGTCTTTGTGTCCACAGTATTTTCAATTTTGTTATTTTTAGGTCAAACCATTCTTGTCTGTCAGTCATATAATGCAGGCCTATGGTCACCACCTCAAAGAGCATGCACAGAGAAGTCCAAATTAAACATGATTTAATGAAACGAGCGGTTTGTGTGAGAAAACGAACAGTATTTATATCGTTTTTACCTCTTGTAATCACAGTCACGTCCAAGTACTCTGATGGCGCGGGCGCCTCTGTCTGCGCAAGCGCCGGCAAGCGCCGGAAGTGATCTCTAGCGCGTGTACGTCACTCATTGTTTACACAGAGATTTCGGACGTAAAATCTCTCTTTTTTCTAATTTCTTTCCGAAATCGTCTTCCATTGCGATTTCCTGTATATCTAAATATGTTTAGATCTTCACAGTGAAAGGTAAAACGTCCGAAATCTCTGTGTAAACAATGAGTGATGTACACGCGCGAGAGATCACTTCCGGGGCTTTCCGCCGCTTGCCGTCGCTTGTGCAGAGTCAGACAGAGGCGCCCGCGCCATCTTAGTACTTGGACGTGACTGTGATTACAAGAGGTAAAAACGATATAAATACTGTTCGTTTTCTCACACAAACCGCTCGTTTCGTGTCGTAGGCCATCAATGTGTACTTACATTTACGAGTCATTAAAGGTGAACTAAGTAACTTTTTTACCTTAACCGAACAGCTTTGGAGTCATTGTAATGTTTATATTATTGATTTCGTGTTGAATGGTGGTCGTCTCGCACCCCCCTGGTCTGTGAGCCGCAAAACCACCCTTGCAACTTTGGGCCGGCGAGCCCAAAGTTGTTCTGAGTGTTAGGAAGTATCGTGTGATATCAGGTCTCGCGAGGTAACGAATTGCTTTACGGCAAAAAAAAAACAGATCTGATAAAATTCTGATAAAATGAGCATCAAACAGAAATAACCCGGCGCCGTATACATGTGGTGTTGGGCGCGCGCAGCTCTTAAAGGGGCCATACCTTATTTCCACTCGTTACAGCGTCCATCCTACTGAACAGGTACCGGTGTACAGGGGGAGGGGATCCGGCCGTGAGTGCGAGCCATCTCTGCGTGAGTGCTATTCACGACAGTACAAGTGCTCCACAGCGACTCTAGGGGTCGCTGTTTGACAAAAACGGAATTCTTACTGAGTGCTGCTTTAAATCATGTTTAATTTGGACTTCTCTGTGCATGCTCTTTGAGGTGGACCCCATAGGCCTGCATTATATGACTGACAGACAAGAACGGTTTGACCTAAAAATAACAAAATTGAAAATACTGTGGACACAAAGACACCTACATCTTGGATGCCCTTGAGGTAAGCTAAAACATATCAAAAATTAATTTCAAAGTGAACTATCCCTTTAACGGCCGTAAGAACTAACTACGATATCTATGGATTTTTAAGGTAATCAGCTAACCTACTAAGTTCACTTTGTTATTGGTGTTTTATGCTATTTAAATATCTAAACTTTAGTGTGAAGAAGAAAAATAAAAAAACTTTTAAATATCAATCTGCACATGCGAGGGACATTGGTTATGCTCATTTTTGCTTGCTCCTTTTAAGTTATCTTGAGTAAAAACGCAAAAAATTTCATGAAGCACATACAAAAGACCTGAATCAGAAGCAATGTGATCTGTTTTCCGGCTTGGTCACGTGACGCTCGGCATAACCTCATTTCCTTTCTTAGCTGAGCTCCACCCCTCAGGATGCTCCGTCACTCCTTTCTTCACCTCCTTCTGAGAATTGAGATGCACCCAAAATATGCAGTGGCGGGGGATTTTAGGGTACGTTTACACGACAATGATATGCTTAAAACAGTGACGTTTTTCCTTTGAGTTTTCCGTGTACAGGCGACGCCATTGTCGAAACCATCCCCCATTCTTTCTCACTGATCCACGAAAACGACTACAAACGCTGTATTCTGCTGCCAGGCGTTAGATGGCGATGAAACATGCATACGCATGTGCATGATATCATTGTCTTCAAATATTCACGTTTTTGTTGTTTACACGGAGACCGTTTTCAAAAACGTGCACTTTGAAACCCGTTTTCAAAAGTTTGCGTTTTCAGGCACCCAAAAAAAGTTTTACGTTTTGAGTTGAAAACGGTGTCATGTAAACAGCTCCTAAGAAGCACCCAATTACTCTATAACAGGGGTTCCCAATCCTGTTCCTGGAGATCTACCCTGCAGAGGTCATCAGACCCTGATCCAGCACACCTGTCTGTAATCATCAAGTGCTCCTGAAGATCTTAATCCGCTGCTTCAGGTGTGTTTGATCAGGAACAGGATCGAGCACCCCTGATCTAAACTGTTCTGGAGGCCAGTATTAGACAGTCCAGCAGAGGGCGCTGTCAATCTGGAGATAACCTTTATTGGCAAGATTTTCACTCTTCACACTTTGTACAGATGTGACAATAAAGTCAGTGAGATATTTTATTTTTGAAAGAAGATTCGTGTTCACCACGGCTGTATTTATTTGATGAAAAATACGGTTAAAAACTGTAGCTAATATTGCAGGATTTTTCAGGATTCTTTGATGAACAGAAAGTTTGAAGAACAGCATTTGTTTGATATATTTTTTATTGTAGAAATGCATTTAAAGGGATAGTTCGGCCAAAAATGATATTTAAACCATGCATTACTCACCCTCAAGCCGTTCGAGATGCATATGTCAATCTTGTTTCAGACGAACACATTTTCAGTATATTTTTACGACAAAACCGCACGGATTACCCTCAGAAGGCCTTCGTTTATCCCCCTGGAGCCGGATGGATTACTTTTGTGAAGGATATATGCACATTTTGGGACTTGAAGGAGGTGGACCCCATTGCTTCACATTATATCCACTGAAGGGTCTAAGACATTTTCTAAAATAACTGAAAATGTGTTCGTCTGAAACAAGATTGACATATGCATCTCGAACGGCTTGAGGGTGAGTAATGCATGGTTTAAATATCATTTTTGGCCGAACTATCCCTTTAATGTCATGTTAGATCAATTTAACGTGTCCTTACTGAATAAAAGTACCAATTTCTTAAAAAAAAAACTGAAACTATTTTTCACTGAAAGTGTGTTTTACATGTACACTATTATAGGCCTCATGTCTTATAAACATACTTGTACCTTTATTTGAGTTTGAGTATATACATATATGAATTCATTAAAAATAGTACAATTATATAAGAGTAGAGTCAACCTATGTAAAATAATTAATATACATGACACATTTCATCATATTTTTCCAACGCCAATTATGATAATATGATACAAAGTGCAAGAAAGATGTGATTTAAATATTTTCATGACTTTCATGAAGTAGGACATGATGATAGCGACACAATTTCAGAATCACTAGAAATTATTTTTGCTTCAGCAACCACCACAAAATAAGATCTGACAGGTCAAGCAGATCCTCTCAGGTGCAGATGAATCAATGAACAACATGAACAGTAGAGGGCAGCAGAGAACAACCCACATCATATTCCTATACTGATGTCATTCTTAATTTCAGTAGTTATAGAAACCTTTACGCAACATCACACCTGCAGCTGAACTAAAAAAATAAAATAAAAACGGCCCATATCATCCTATCATTGTATGTGCTCAATACAAAATTCAAATAAATACTAAATATCTCAGAATCTGCACTATTTCTGGGCAATGAATCAAACTTGTGGCAATGACCATGTTAACTTTCTAATCTCTGAACAAAAGATTTCGTTGCGTCTAGGTGATCAATGATAACATGATCATCAGGTTCTATCTATCTCAACTCAAGTGGATGTTGTAATAATACATAAATTAATTTGACCAAATAGGCTACTTAATATTTTTGAAATATTTTCCATTCTTAATTTCATTTAATAGTTTAGTCAAACTATTAAACGGATCTTATTTGAACATCCTAATTTATGAAAGGAAATCTGACCTTTAGATTAAGCCATCTATGTCTTAATAACATGGTCACTGAATGAATGACCTGGAAATAGTACTTTTTCATTCGATGTCCTAATATTCTTGTTTTACATGTTTCAAAAACGAAAAATGTCCTGTTTATTTAGAAGTTAAAATGTAAAATAAAATCTGACTCTGTTCTGCCATCTATGGTGTACAAGCTATTGTAAACTTACTAATAATAGATCTAGCTATCTAGTACTATTGTGTATGTAAATGTAATTTTTTAAATATTATATCCAGGATAGTGTTTGTCTGTTTTGTGTGTGCTTGTTTAGATATGTGTGTATAGCACAGCAGTGGGGTGAGAGTGTGTACGTCCTGTCCACAATAGTGCCCCTCTCATAGACAATGAGGCCCGGCAGAGAGCGGCCTGCGCTCCATTATACCCATAATCCCCATGGTATTGTGCTCCGCCGAGAGAGAGAGCGAGAGAGACAGAAAGAGAGAAAGAGGGAGGAGGGACAACCGTGAGCTCATCCTAAACAACTCTCATCCAGGGTCAGATTCACAGAGAGACACAAAGAGAGAGAGAGAGAGAGAGAGAGAGAGAGAGAGAGAGAGAGAGAGAGAGAGAGACGGGAGAGAATGGTGGAAAAGAAACAATCACAGAGACACGTTTGAAATGAAAGAGATGGACAGGAAATAAAGGTTTAAAAAAAAGAGGTCAAATAAAACTAGATTTATACACAAGAAAATATGAGTGGTGCTGGTTAATTTGTTCCTGTTGAGATGCTAAAGTTGAAAAGCAAAAAGTAGTGGTTTTACACCTCTTGCTTGACAAGAATAGCTCAGGGTTCCTAAAGTGTTTTTGATTTATTTGTTTATCATTTATCTAAATTATTTGCTCATTTGTTAATTTTTGTATTTTGGTGAATATAGTGTCTCTTTTTAGCCTGGTTAAAACCAGAGCATTCTCAGTTGTAACTGAGTTATGGTCTGGCAAAGCGTCATAGACAAATCATTTCCAGAGGGGCGTCACCAACGGACGTCGCAGATAGACCTAAAACCAATCAGAGCGATGAAGGAGATGACGTATGCAGAGCGGCGGAGAAACATCTCCCAGTGTTGTTCTTTGCTCGGTTTTTAACAAAAAGGAAACGTTCAAATTGCTTAAAACTGATTCGAACGGCGATGTTCGACGGCGGCATCCATCTTTGTAATGTAGGCTACAAAATCTGCTTCAAAATCCCAAAATCTGCTTCAAAATTTCTGATTGGTGCCTCAATTTCGACAGATTGGAAATGAGCTTGAATGAGCTCTTTGCCAGACTAACTTTCAGAGCAAATCTAAATTTGCCAGAAATTGTCTGGGTTTTCCCAGGCTTGTCTCTTTTATCTCTTAGCATAAATATGGTCACAGTTTTGTCTCTTTAAGAAGGTTAAGAGCATCAGACATATAACACTGAAGACAATAGCACAATCCAAACATTTCTTTTGAGAGCTGGCAAGCTCTCATGTTCAATTAACAAACTACAGGTAAAATTATAGTCAAGTACTTTACATGTGAGTAAGGCCATGTCCACACGGACACGGGTTTTTTATAACCGTGACTTTTTTTACGCGGTTCGGCCGTTCGTCCACACGAAAACGCACTGAAACCGAACATTTTTGAAAACCCCTGCCAGGGTGAGGATTTTCAGAAACGCCGGTTACAGTGTTGTCGTGTAGACAGTGAAACCGGGGTTTTTGCCTTGCGACGTCAGAGTGTGCGCCGTTATCCGCTGTGTTTGACGTCAGATTTGCGCTTCTGATTGGCCAACGTGGCTTTACGGTTAAGGTTTATATCGCCGCCTGCTGGCGTGGCATGCTCTTGACCGCGCTCGATCGCGTGTTTTTGCGTTTTCATGTAGACGGAGACCGAGCATGTGTGGACGGGATTTTTTTTTAAAACACTGTAGGAAAAACTCCGGTTATAAAAATACCCGTGTCCGTGTGGACATGGCCTAAGTTTGTCAGTACTTCAAAATAAGTGTACTTCTTTAAAGCAAGAAAAAAGATGATTAAAACATGATTTAAACGTTCTTCAAAATAAAACATTTAATTTGACATTATTAAAAAGTGCACTTTAGTGTGTTAAAAAGTGTGTGTCATGAAAGTCTACTTTTTTTTTAAAGTGTTGTGTTTAATTACAATTGGCCTTTTATTTAATTAATATTATATTATTGTCACAGTAATGTTCTGTTTAGTTTTCATTTCATGGTTTCTGTCAGCCTGATTTTTCCTTGATTTGTTGGTATGGTTTTGGATTAGTTACACACCTGTTCCTTGTTTCGTTAATGATCATTCCCAGAGCATTTAAGCCCTCTGTTTTCTGAGTTCTGCATCGTCAATGTCATTGTTAAGTGTGTAGTGTTTGCTTAAGATTTTTCTCAGTGTTCATTAAAGTTTCTAAGTATTGTTCATTCTGCATCACACATCTTTCTTGGATTCAACTACACAGCCGTTATGGGACAGAATGCAGATCCATCGAAACGAGTAAAAAGAGAAAGACAAATATGAATATACCTGCAGTTCGCCTCCTGCTCGAGCAGGGGTGTCGTTCCCTTGAAGACCACACGTGGGATTTTCTAGATCTGGTGTGTCTCATCCATTATCCCGCTCTCTCGCTCTGGACATTCTTTAACACCAGCCCCAATGAGCGGTCGAGGGCACTCCTACCCGTGGACGGTCCTCAAGAGAGCTTCACTGCTTATGTGGAGTGAGTGCTGGTTAAGTGTGGATCTTCACTGACCATCTGCCCCGCAGAGGAGGACATCTCCAGTCCCGATTCCACCATGGACTCAGAGCCCAGCCAACCTTCAGCCATGCCCGCAGCGGACCAGTAGCCAGAGCCCACCGCAGACTTGGAGCCTGAACCCGCCACGAAGTCAAAGCCAGAGCAAATGCTGAGGTAAACTCCGTCCTGGAGCCCGAGCCCATCGCAGATTCAGACCAGGTGCATTAGCCGGCACCAGTGTCCATCACTGAGGGCATATTAGTAGAGTCCGGCTGCATGGATTAGAGCCCCACCCATACTCCCATCGCTGAAGTGCGCTCACTGAGCTTTGTCACCCAATTAATAATTATTTGATTGTTTGGATGATGTCATGTTTCAAGGTCTCCAGTCTGCACTGGTCCCGTCCAGTCTCCTGTCTCCTTCGCCACCGCTGGTTCAGCCTAGTCCCCAGTCACATTTTTCTCTTCATCGCCACTGGTTCAGCCCAGTCCCAAGTTGTCTTCGTCGCCACTGGTTCAGCCCAGTCCCAAGTTGTCTTCGTCGCCACTGGTTCAGCCCAGTCCCAATGAATGTTCATCGCCTCTGGTTCAGCCTAGTCCCAAGTTGTCTTTGTTGTCACTAGTTCAGCCCAGCCCCAAGTCATCTTCATCACCACTGGTTCAGCCCAGTTTCAAGTCATCTTCATCGCTGCTGGTTCAGCTCAGCCTGCCTCTTCCTCCTCTTCTGCTAACACCATCCAGTGCATCTGCATCGCCTCCGCTGTCTCCCTTCAGCCCCTTGGCTCCTCTCTCAGTTGCTCTGCCCTGCTGCTCAGATCTCCTTGGGCTTCCTGGTTGTCGACTCCGCATTGGTCTGAGGATCTCTCAGCTCCACCTCTAGCTTTGGAGCCCCAGACTCCACCTTGGCACTCTGCTCCACTAGCTCCACGCTCCCAAGGCTCCACCATGGTATGTCTTCCCTCACGCTCTGCTAGGCTTCCTCCTCCCACTTGGCTCCACCTTGGTCTATCGTCACTCTGGCTCCACTTCGGACTTCCGGATCTCCAGCTTCACCTCGACTCTCCTTTCCTCTGGTTCTGCCACTGTCCTCAGTCACACCGACTCCACCCAGGTCTGCCAATTCCGCTTTTTCCACCTCAGTCACAGATGCCTGTGGCTCCGCCTTGGCCCTCCAGGCCTTTCATCTCCTGGGTTCCACCTGGGTCTCATCCTTTCACGCCGTGACCTTTGGCGGTCGGGCTCCTGATTCAATCCTGGCTCGTCCTTCCATCGGTTATACTGTGTCGTAACTTTTCAGTTGTGTGATTTCTAAAATTTGTTACATATTATTTTGTTTTTTTTCCTGAAAAAAGAATGTGAATGTATAAAGGCTGAATGCATTATATTACATCTGAATAGATGGTTCTTCGTCAGGAAAAACCTGAATGCAAATAATAAACATTTTGGCCTGCAAGAAAACAGTCCTTATCTCAGTCAGTCGTTGTTGCTTGTAGCTGTTTCCTATTCCATGTTCCTGTCCTGAGTTCTGTGTTCTGTTGTTTGCCCTGGATTACCTGTTTGTTTAATTAAATTAGTGCTTGCATTTGGATTCTCTCTCCGCTTCGTTCCTACCTCATCGTTACAGAATGACCGACCCACGATGAATCCAGCAGCACAGATTCTGTGTCTTCGTCAGGGAGACCGGCCCATAGAGGAGTATGTGAGAGACTTTATTGAACTGGCAAATGTAACTTCAATGGATTCTTTGTGCCTCATGATATTTTTTAGAGGGGGACCATCTGAGCCACTCGGGTCAGCCATGCCACTGCACAATCCTCAATGGACTTTAGGATTTTATATTGATTTGGCCCTGTTACTGTGCGGCTCAACCTTAACTGTGGGTTTGGTGGACAAGGAGCCCTGCTGCCCCACAGTACCCGCCAAGCCAGAGTTTCTTCACGTCAGTCCTGCCGAGCCAGAGCTTCACGTCAGTCCTGCCGAGCCAGAGCTTCACGTCAGCCCTGCCGAGCCAGAGCTTCACGTCACGTCTGCCGATCCAGAGACTCTTCACGTCACGTCTGCCGATCCAGAGACTGTTCACGTCACTTTTGCCGATCCAGAGACTGTTCACGTCACGTGTCTGCCGATCCAGAGACTGTTCACGTCACGTGTCTGCCGATCCAGAGAATCTTCACGTCACGTCTGCTGATCCAGAGACTGTTCACGTCACGTCTGCCGATCCAGAGACTGTTCACGTCACGTCTGCTGATCCAGAGACTGTTCACGTGTCTTCCGCCGAGCCAGTGTTTCCGGACAAGATGGCCGCCACTGAACCAGTGTTTCCGGACAAGATGGCCGCCGCCACGCTGTCGGTTCCTGTTCCCGAGCCGGTGTCTGTTAATGTTCCCGAGCCGGTGTCTGTTCCTGCCCATAACCCTATAGCCGCCCCCAAGAATTTTTTTTGGGGGGGCAGTGTGTCCCTTGACAGGACCATGGCTTGTAGCTGTTTCCTATTCCATGTTCCTGTCCATGGAATGTTCCTGTCCATCGGGAGGCCACGCTGCCATGGCCTCCCGAACTGTCTGGACCGCCCTGGTCGCCTGAAGGGTCGTCTCCGCCCTGGTCGCCTGCACTGCCTGCTCCGCCCTGGTCCCCTGCACAGCATGCTCCGCCCTGGCCTCCCGTCCTACCGCAGTCTCCAGGCCCTCTTCCGCTCCACGGGCCTGACCCTCCATCCCACCCCCGGATCCGCCTCCGCTCCACCACCCTCCTGGACTGTTTTCCTGAGGAGCGTCTGGAATCAGCTCCTTAAGTGGGGAGCTATGTCATGATTCCTGTCTTGTGTTCTCCTTGTCCCGTGTGGACTTTTGTTATTTCCTGTTTTGTGCCATGTTTATTAGTCTCCCCAGGTGTTTCTGATTTACCACACCCCCTTGTTATCTTGTTTAGCTTGTTTGCCTGTGTACTTAAACCTCTGTGCTTCAGTTGTTGTTTGTCGGTCGTTGTTGCTTGTAGCTGTTTCCTATTCCATGTTCCGTGTTCCGTTGTTTGCCCTGGATTACCTGATTGTTTTTTTAAAGTAGTGCTTGCATGTGGATTCTCTCTCCGCTTCGTTCCTACCTCATCGTTACAGTTACTATACTCTCTAAAGCATTATTTGGACAGTGTTGAAGCAGCATTATAATATAGCTAAATGGCAAGAAAAATACAATTTATGGATTTTAGTCCAAATATGCTAGCCAATCAAAACAATGGGCGTTTACTTTGAAGTCTAAAAGGAGAAGCAGCCCCAACAGGGTTGAAAAATGGTCATGTGGTACTATAAATTATGTTTTTGGTTCAAACAACTTAACTAACATTATAAGTAAATAATAAAATAAAAGTACGACACACATCACATCAATGAGTCAGTTTTACAGTCCACAATGCTTTGCGCAATCATTAATGGTAAAAGTATGTTTATTTCATAAGAAACCACTACAAACGGAGCATAATGAATATAATCTTTTTATATTTTTTACCCTGCTACAAAATATTAATGATATTGATACACACTATCAAATGAAAACAATTATCACATTACAAACAATAAATAAATACTGTGAATAAATAAGTGAAATACTGTAGCCAAGTCAATTTATAGACCTATGGCGGGCCAAGTAAACCTCCTAGAAAAATCTGCGTCTGTCAACACTGCTCTAGATAGGCGTCTACTATCACCCACAGTGACCAGCTCTGTGAATTGCTAAATTAATTTGATGTTACATTAAAATTACACCCTTAACTTGATCATAAAATGTAACTTCCAAAGACACAGTCACTCAAAGTTAGGAGGTGATTATCACTTGACTTGCATGAACATGACGTTTTTGCAGCGATGGTGTTTATATTTGGTTGTTGATTGCATTGTTTTACAGTGTGTTGCAATGGGTACTACGAACCCCTCAGTGCAAATATCACACAGATGGCTTATACACATAATGATATATTCTGTATGCATTACTCTCTTGCTCAAAATGCCAGCAGTTTTGCATAGATTTATATCTCTAACAGTCATTTTGGTGAATGCCAATGAAACTCTCGTAAGAACTAAACTCATCATGACAAATAGCTCAACACAAAGGGATAGCAAGTCTTTTGTGCTACCATGGGTGATCACATTCGCATTCATAGGTATTAGTAGAAAATGTGCACACATAAATGTTTGTAGTTTAGACACTAAATCTGTACAATATCAATATTAACAGAATCTAAAATGTTAATGTGTTTACGTAAGAACAACTTTAGAGTCTTATCCTTAGAGGAATCATTATACATATGTAAAATGCTTTATGTTTTGAATACTGTCTGTCAGTTCTTTGGTTCTGCACATATTCAGTGTCCATCCAAACATACACATATGCTACAAACCCCTTTTTAAACACGAATAGCTATGAATGCTTATGAAATCAGGTTGGTGTTATACAAGCTCACAATGGGCAAAAACGCAATCCCGTCAGCAGCAGCAGCAGCAGCAGCAGCATTCCAATCCAGGGCTCAGGTCCACCTCACAATCAACCCGCTTTGGTTAAATAGCTTTTTTTAAGTTGAGTTGTAGTTACAGCTCTGTTGAATTACTTTCACCCATCGTTTTCATCAGCTCTCTTTTCATTCTCTTCTGTTCAATGTTCATTTTGTCACAAAAAGTAATCCGGAGGAGTAGGAGAAGGCGAGGTGTTGGGATGGGAAGGCTGAGTTTCGTTGGAACTGACGAGCTTCTCGTAACGCGCTTTGTACGAGTCTCGCTCCCTCAACACGCGAGACAGCTCACACTGCAGCTGCTCCAGCTAGAGGAATCAAAAGAATAGATTGGAAATACAGTACTTTTGATTAAGATTGGGAAAGAACTTTCTGTAACACTTTACAGTTTTGGTAATACTTTAAAGGTTTCATTTGTTAACATTAGTTAATTCATGAGTTAACATGAACTAACAAACCTCTAAAGCATTTATTAATCTTAGTTAATGTGTATTTCATCATTTACCAATACATTATTAAAATAAAAAGTTGTATTTATTAATATTATTTAATGAATTATATGAACTACCAATGAACAGTTGTGTTTTATTAACTAACATTAACAAAGATGAATAAATATGTATTGTGATAATGCTAGGTAGGACTAACCTTAACTAATGGGATCTTATTGTAAAGTGTTACCGCACTTTCTAATGTTTCAAAACCAAGCGAGCTGCCTTGCTCATTACAATGGATTCTGGGATTGACTTCTTCGCAAAGGATATATGCAGTGTTGCATTAAAAGGTTGGCAATCAACAGAACTTTTCTTACCTATTGCTAACAGAAATATGTTCTAAGAACATTATGCGAACATCCATTTGATAATTTGGTCAGTCTGATTGTTACTTTTGAATGTTATCTGAGCAAGTTCTTCTGAAACAAGTAGGCCTAATGCTGTCAAGGTAGGAAGCTGACCAGGTTTCGGAAGAGAGCTACTGTGTCATGACTGACTTTTGTTGTATGTGTCTCAGTTTTGTCATATTTCAGTGTTTGATGTGTGTGTTGTGTACCTGCTGTGTGAGAATATGTTTCTCGGACTCGAGCGCGTGCCGGTGCTGGAGTCGTTTGTAACGGCAGGACTGGGCGTAACCTCGATTCTTCAGCGTCCGTCTTTTCTGTTTCAAACGGACCACCTCATCTTTGCTCACTCCACGCAAATGTCTGTTCAGCTCTCGCACAGACAGACTTACCAACTGCTCATCAGAAAAACGCTCATCCACCCCACACTGAAAGAGAAAGAGACAAAAAAAAAGATGATTCACAGAGATTTGTCACAGAATGGACACAACGTGCGATCATGATAATTAAAGCTTCATCAAACACTCACATGATGGAGGAGAAATGAATAGTACACAGCACTTGAATTGTACAGTCTGATGAAAACAGCACAGTCATATAGAAGTATTATTTATCTAGTTTGGTTTGCCTTGTGGCTTTTGTGTCACTACTAGAACTGGGTTCAAACCAGTTGATATGAACATCGGGAAACATCATGACAATACAAAAACCAGTAATAGCAAGAAAACCTGCGATAATCTGAGCTTGGCTAAGGATAAGACTGAGCAAGTTCATATTCTGTTACTATATGCTTGCTTTATTCATTCATTTATTTATTTTAAGTGAAGTAGTTTTGGTTGCGATTGAAACAGTGGAGACAAATTCCTTTTAAAAATAGCTTGAAAAATGTAATTATGAATCTGTAAAATATTGAATGATCTAAGGACGGTTGTGCAAAGTACATGACTTATGATGAATTATTCATGATGTGTTGTGATAATTTTAACACACTCTCTCATGACAATTTGTAATTGTTTTACGTTTTGGCCAATTGAATTGGTCGCATTAATTCGTACTAATCTCATTTGTAATCTCATTTGTACGTGCCCGTACGATCTTCTTACACACCAGTTGGGGTGGACCTTCATGCTTGCTTAAAAAATGTTTTCTTTCAATAAAATTTTACAAATGAATACAAATTTTTCTCATGACAACCATGTGGATAATATGATAATGGAAAATAAAAAATGTATGAGCTTTGTGTAGTACATAGTTTGGCCCATAGATAATGTGAGCGTCTTTGTGCATGTGTGTGATTTTGGCATTACATTTCCATACAGCATAATCTGACTGAGTGTAAGTGACATTGATCAGGATTACATCACAATAATAGTAGATATTACCATAATCTTATAGCGCTGCTCCACATTTAGAGGCAGACATCCACCAGTCCTATCCATTAAACTGCTTTCAACACACTTCGCCACAATACCATTAGCCATTCACGGTTCAAAATGTGAACACTGAAACAAGGCGTGTGCACCAACACTTTCTTACTGAATTTACATGGAAAAAAGACAGTGATTTAGTTATATTTAATTCCCCTTTTAAAAGCAATCTATTTATTTCTACCCTTCATTTCAAACAAAATAACTGTGATTTGTTGTTGCATCGCTGTATCAACAATTACAATAATATAAAAGAAGTTCCAAGTGCCCAATCAAATAGAACACTGATCATCATACTGGTGAGTTAAACTAAAACATTTTAGGAAAATTAACATCAATTTATGAAGTCAGCTAATGTGATGTTCTCTCAAAAGTTTCAGTTGTATTGACAATTCAACATTCAAGATTACTTTGGGAAATGAGTGAATGCAACCAGAGAAAGATAACTGCAGAAGTTGAGGAAATGAGAGAAAAGTCTATTAAGAATTGTCCCGCCTCAAAAGCGTTTTTTTTTTTTTTTGTTGCTTGAAAATGGCATTCAAACCAATCAATTAATCTTAACTTGGGTTTTCTGAGTAAACAAGGCATAGTATGCGAATAGTACAGATTACTATATTTTTACAATTAAGTTAAGACATTAAGTAAAGTTAACTAAAAAGTGTTAGAACAACTGTTGGATTTGACAGTGTATAGTACACTTTAACTACATTTCAAAGACAATAGAAGAAACTTACAGTAAGTGGATCAAAAAAGCATTACAAAGTTCAGCTAACTGTATTTAACATACATTCAACTATAATATAGTTAATTTGCATTCAGTTAAGTATATTCTTAAGTATTTTCTTTTAAAAGTATATTATGTCCTTAAATATATTTTTTAAAAAGTATGTTAAAGTGTACTTCTTTTCACAAAGGAAATGTTTGTAGAACAAACAATCTACAAATTAGTATAACTGGTGGATGTCGACATCAGACTTTGCCTTCTTTTAACATTTATTAATTAAATCTCATTAAATGCAGGCATAGCTCTGTGATTGTCAGGGTTATGTTTAGTTCTGTTTAGTTTCACTGTTTTTGGTTTCGTTTTGCTTCAGTACTTTGTTCCCGTTTTGCCTGTGTTCTGTGTTCCCTAGTTAGTTTCCTTAGTTGTTCTTAGTTTCCTTAGTTGTTCTTAGTTCCACGGACCTGTTTCTTTTCAGCTGATTTCCTCTCAATGTGTATTTAAGCCCTGATATCTTTCTGTTCAGTGTTCGGTCTCGTTTACGTTTGTTTGTGGTTGCGTTTCCTGTTTATTCTGTATATTTGTAATTAAAGATTTTTCTAGTTGGATTATATCATTGTGCGCTTCATTGCAGCCACTCACCCGTTACAGTGATTTCTTTATCTTATGTTAATTAAATATTTAACAAATATAATGTAGAAGTGGCATTAGCCATTAGCATTCATATTTTGTAGCATTAGAGTCTTAATATCATAGTGGTGTTTGTTGATGATACATATAAAAAGATACAGACTGGTTTGATTAAATCCTTACAGTGCTTTATGGGGCATGTAGTTCATTGGTCCTAAACTTGTGTTTATCTGATTTTCAAATATATTTTTTCTAAAAAACAAAATGTTGTGATGTGGCCTAAAACTCCTATTGAGCAAATAGAGAAAACACTTTGGTACTGTTGAGTATGTGATTGTGTTGACAAAGTTTTTAGAGGATAAATTGGTGACTGCAAGTACCTGAGAGAGTTGCAGATGATGATGATGGTGATGATGATGATAATGGCCTTGCATTGAATGGTGTGGGTGATGGAGGCGGCTCTGTGGACTGAGGGGTTGTGAGAAGGGACTGGTCGATGTGTTGAGATTGGAAAGAGATGGAGGGGTGGAAGAAACGACCAGTATAGGGCGGTGACACATGTCTGACGGCTTGTTAAGAACAACATCAGCCCCGCTGTCACTGCTGGAGTCACCCATGTGACTGCTGCTCGAACTCTGAGACAAAACCGGGAACTGAGAGTGAAAGACCAGAGGAAATTCAAAGAGATTACAAAGAGCACATTACAAAGAGACTATAATGAAAATGCCACATTTGGACAAACACCCCACCTTAAAAGGCCATTTCTATGCAGGGCGCCAGAATATGAAGGCATGTCAAGTGTTCTCGAGAACCCTGCTCTGTTACATTCTTTTGAGCTCTGTTTTTTGAATGCAAAAACATCCTGCAAAAACTCTCTTGGCCACTGTCCCTGGAGTCCTGCGTGTTTTGTATGTTTTCCTACTCAAACACACCTCATCAGATTCTCCAAAACATGAAACGGGTGTGTGAGATAAAGAAAACATTCAAACTGTCCAGTGTCTGGTGGCCTCAGGACCAGGGTTAAGCCCTTGCCAGAGCCACCCTCCATTCGAGCAGGGGTCTCCAACCCTATTTCTGGAGAGCTACCGCCCTGCAGACTTCAGCACCGACCCCAAACACACCCAACCTAACTAATCATGGTATTCAGGGTTACTTGAAGTCTATAGGAAGATAGTTGGAACAGGGTTGGAACTGAACACTTGCAGGAAGGTTGACCTCCAGGAGTAGGGCTTACGTAAATGCCTTGCTGATGCTATGTGGTACATAGCCTACTAAATGTGTGGTCTTCCATTGCTGTAGGAGTGCCCAATCCTGTTCCTGGAGATCTACCTTCCTGCAAAGTTCAGCTCTAACCCTGATCAAATATGTACTTGCATTGCTTTATGAATTGCATTTGTCAACAAATTTCGGAATGCAATGGTGTGCGAAAATGAGCTTTAAAGCGTTTAGTGTTCACGTGCTTCGACCTGACACTCAAACAAATTCATGGTCCAAATAACACAGTTCATACCTGTGAATTCACTGCAGCAGCAGCAGAGTTTAGCAGGGCCTCCACTGCATCCTCACATCCCAGATACCCTCCTCGATCCCGGTCCCCTCGCTCCGGCACTCCTCCAAGAGCTCCCAGCAGGGACGCGGCGCCTCCGGGCTCCCCACCGAACTGCTGCTGCAGTGCAGCCAACCAGAGCAGATCCTCCAACGAGGTGGGGTTTGAACATGGTGCGGGGCCTCCAGCGGCTGGGCTCCCGTCCAGGTTGCCTTGAGAGCCGGAGCTCTGGCCCGATATGTATCCAGTGGAGATGGACAGCGGGAAAGAGAGAGAAGAGGAAGAGGAGGATGCCGATGGCGGTGGGTGTCCGTCACTGAGCGTGGGTGATGGAGGAAGTGAAGTGTAGGGGCTGGAGCTGAGGCTGGAGTCAGGAGGAGGGCAAGGAGCATACGGGGAACCCGTCGTATCCGGATGGAGGCCTGGTTTGGGGTAAAGGCAGGTTTGAGGAGGCGGAGGTGTGTCTGGCTTCACTTCAAACTTGAGCAGGTCGAAGTCGTTGAGATACTCCATGGCCAGGGGGCTCGGGGGCAGAGAGGGCAGTGGCAGAGACGAAGACATCGCAACAGGAAGTTGTTGTCAAAGGCGCAGACTTCGATTGTTACACAGACAAAGAAACAATAATGTGCCAAATTGTTTAAATTATTGTTTCTTTGAATTGAAGGGCTTCCCGTTTTATCATCTGAAACTGGCAGAGGGAAAGAAAGAGAGAAAATAGTGAGTAGACAGCTAAAGACTGCTCCATTAATACAGTAGCTCCTTAATTCACACTAAGTTACAGACGGTTTGGATTAAATATTTTTCCTTATTCTTTTATTAAGATGTTCTGATTATATTTCACCACAACGTTCCCCAAAAAGCTTGTTTGCTTTTTTAAAGCTTTTTTTTAGGACCGTTAAGATTGTGGGCCATTTACATTTTTCTTAACTGGCAAATAATGTGAATTGTGAAGTATTCAGTTGAACATCCATAGTATTTGTTGTACTGTCATGAGTTTGTGCAGATTGTTATTGGGGATCAGAATTAAAGAAGGTCAAGATTAAAAAGCCAACGTGCCTTTAGAGATTTTAATTTCAACTCCATATAGTGCTGGCACTGTTTGATAATCTGTGACTAAATAATAGTTTGGCTACATTAAGAGGTACTAGCTAACATACTTTTGGTTGAAGAGCTGGTGAGATAAGAGACAAGAAGATTCCAAAAACTGGCTTGATACTACGATAAAAGGCTAATAGTGACACATTTGTTCAAGAATAAAATATAAAACAATGTAAGAAATTAATCATTGACATCTGGCTTTAAACCTGTTTTATGAAACATTACAGAACCTTTGTGATATATGGCAACTCATTTATTGGCTAATTATGAATCATGTTGATGTGTAGGTTGAAAACAGTTTGAGATTAATAGAGGAAAAGGCCTAAATCCAATCCCATAATCTTAATCCATCAATCCAGTCATTTCACGGAACGGCTGCTCCTTAACACAAGTGTTATAATATACAACTCAAACAATAGTGAATTTTGTGAGGACTTTCATAGACACAGAACTAAACACATCTTCTCTATAGAAAACAAAACTATTCAAAGCATTTTGTGCTAAAAACAGAAAATTTAGGCATATTTTTTGGAACTGACATTCCACTTGTTGAAATGTACAAAAAGTTAAATTTACAGTACATTTTTTGTTTTAATACAGTAACAAGCAAAAAGACACACTTAAATGGTTAGACCATAAACTACATTTCTAAAAATCTACAAGTACAAATATGAAGATAAAATAGTTGAAAGCACTTTTGTACTGAAACATTTTGAGATTATGCAGGATTCTATATTGTATTAACTGACCTGTCATAGAGTATGTTGAAATTAACATGTACTGAAGTTTTTTTTTAAGTTAAAGTACCTATTTGAATTAAGAGGCTAGATTATAAACTACTAAAACTGTTAGTTATTTACTATTAAAAATATACAAATAATATTATGAAGAAAAGAATATTCATCTTCATTATAAACTGAACATTCCTGTGACAGTCAATACACTTTTAAAACCACTTTTAAAGTTTTTTTTACAATCATTATTTGAATCATTACTGTAGATCGCTGCTAAGAGAATGACCTTCAAGTGGCTTCAGATGGTCTTTACTTTCATAGCAAGAATAGAACAGAAGATAAAGTGGGAAATGAGAGGATTTGATAGTGGAATAAAAGAGTAGGAACGACATGGAAAAAAAAGAGCATCAGGATAAAACTAGCATGACTCTAGAGAGAGACAGAGGAAATAATGTGTTAAAAGTCCATATGTTCTTACCGTGTGTTCATGTGGACAGCTCACACACATCCTGAGTTAATGACTGACTGATTGACTCCTGCCATGAGTGTGTGTGTGTGTCAGTGCGAGAGCTTGTGTTTGGTGCGAGAGCCACTTTGGAGCTGATTGTCACTAACAGAGCCCCAGCCCTCCCCCCTCCGACCCCCCGCTCCAAATCCCCCTCCATCCCATCGTTCTCTCTGTCGTTTTTACTCTTATTCTGAAAATGGTAAAACTGTCAAATGAGGAGCACACTTAGTTAAAAATATTGTTTGATTCCTCCAATAAAGTTCTAAAATAAGCTGATCAGAAGACAATTATAGAACTAACAATTGAAAAAGGTATTTTTCAGGCTAAGACTGTTAGTTACAAACCCATTATCTTAGGGCTTAAAAAGTCGACATCCAAAACCCAAAAATAAAATTCCAACTAAGACAGTGAAAAGACAAAAATGTATACATGAATTTAGTGGTGTTCTTGTTTAACCATATGACTCATCACCCCTGTATATATATATATACATTTGTGTTTGACATGACTAATTGCAGATCAGTTTTTATTATAATATTCATAGAGCAAACAGGCAGAAACAGGCCTGATTATAAGCGATGAGCTCATGAGGTTCACCCCGATCAGAGAGTCAGTCCATGCTGCCACCTAGTGCACTGACTCAACCATCAGCTCTGGCTCTTCAATGTAATGCTCAGATTCAGAAACAGTAAAAGAATGGAACAATTATAATAGTACTCAGAGTGTTTCCTTACGTTCTTTTAAAAAATAGTAATAATTGTACAAGCATCTATAGCTTCTGTCTTGATGACCTGAAACGATAAATTTACCAAATTTTATTTTGCATCACCCTAGTCAAGAAATCCTTCCCATTGAATTTGCTATCATAATTTTGAACTAATCCCAAAGAATGCTATGGGATTTTATTATTTCTAACATAAACTACTGTAGATCTTCTAAAACAAAACCCAAAAGAAAATCATATAAACGTACAGTATCCTTTAACTGTCCTGTAGCGAGACTTTTTTATAATACAAGTACAAACTGTAAAATTTAAAATGTTCACATTATTTAATTGATTATTCGATCAAAATTACAATACGTTAGCAATTCCATTAGGAATCCTGAAATTCTCAATTATTTTGACATAAAAATAATACATTTGTCTTGTGCATAAAAAAGGTTTTTGTGGCTTGGTGTGTATGTATTTGTGGAGGTTTACTGGTGGGCAGAATTTGTCAAACTAGCACTTTTAATGATCCTGGGGGGCTGAAGTTGTTAATCTGAGGCTCCTAATAATGTCTCGTTGAGGAATCAATGTGGTAATAATGTCTGAGTAAATCTGATTTAGACACTGGGAGTAGCCTAATACAGTAAGACGTGTAATCTCTCTGACACACACACACACACACACGTGCGCACACACACACACACACACACACACTTATGAATTTCTCAGTGAATTTTGAAATTAGAATTTGAATAAATAAACACAAACACACACACACATATATATATATATATATATAAACAACGCATCGTTGAGTCACTAGTATTCCAGTAAAATCTAAACAGAAAATACCTAATACATTTACCTTCATATCTAACAACCAAGACATATCTTCCTGCGAATGCCCTGATTTTACACCAAACATAACCTCATATGAGGTCACGAGTGTGCAAAAGAGAGAAAGCCCGTATGGAAGTGATTTTTCTTCTTCTTTCAAATGGCTGTTTCACAGAAGTCTCTGCACTTTACTGAAGCAGGCAGAGCCTCCAGCACTCCACCACGATGTTCCCATCTGATCCTGCAGATACATGTCCTAATCCACACTAACTCTGTTACAAGCCACAGATTAACTATTTCATCCAGCACCCCCCATCCCACGCCCCACAGAAAACACATTTTATCATGTTACATCCACAAGGGTTTAAGACTGTGTGAACTGTTAACAGACAACTCAAGAATTTTGGGTACATTTTAATGAATAAAAAAAAAAAAAAAAAAAAAGTATAAATAAAAGTAAATTTGGATGAGGAAATAATTGGCAGGACAGAAATAATATTAAACATGTCTTGAAACATGATAAACATTTCTTTTTATTAAAGTAGTGCTTTTCAACACCAACACCATTGTGATGTTATATCAGTTTTTAAGTAATATTCGATGTTGGATTTACAATATCTATTAATGCAAATGAATACGTTCACCTTTAATTTGGACTTTGCTCTAATTTGGACTTTGCTCTACTCCAGATCTGAGTATGTCAAATGAACCTCTTAAACCGGAAGCTCAGAATCTTGCATTACAGTGAATGGAAGTAAAATAACTAACTCTTAATGAGTGTTTTTAAATTTGCTAAAATATTAGAAATTAGCCATTTTCATAGCGTGACTACTTTACTTGAAAATGTGATTTATAAAAGCATCAAAAATAACAGTCTTTTGTCATGTATCATTGAAAAGGTCTCTATCACAATACAAAAAATGAAGAGTTGTCGCTGAGGCGAACATTTGGTGGAAACCATACTAAATTAGAAAACTATATTCAGAACAGGTTGTCTTGAGTCAAACTGTCACAATATAACCAGGCTGAAGACCAGGATACAATTCACAGAGTTTATTTAAGGCAATTCCACAGACTAATAGAAGTTCAGGAACTTAGGAAAAGTCTTCAGACAGAAATATCAACTTAAATTATAATATTAGAACGCAGGAAGTCCATTCTTGAAATGTCTCTTAAGGATAACTCACAGAAGATACAAGAGGTCCTCTTTCTCGGACAGTCAACAGAACATAACTCACTGAAGATAATTGATTCATATAAGAGTGAAGTCCTCTCTCAAACGATCCACTGAATATAACTCACTGAAGAAGAGTGAAGTCCTCTCTCAAACAATCCACTGAATATATACGATCCTCATAATAGACGATCCTCATAATGTCTTACTGATAACGCAAGGATCCACCTCGCTAGCAACACAGCAGACACTAGCCCTGCACAAGAACTTTAAAAGGCACAAGGGAACAGAATAATGTGCAATATATAATACCCAGCAGTGAGGGAGTGAGAGCAAACAGAATATAAAGGCTGGTGATGAGATGATTATGACGTGATAGAGATCAGGTGTGGTGATGAGGGAATCGAGTGCAGGTGAGGATCCAGGGGAATGCTGGGAAATGTAGTGCGGGACAGGACCAGGAAACCAGAGGAACCGTGACACAAACAAGCCCACACACACAATAAGATGATGCGTAGATCTTCAGAAAATCCTCACGGAATGACAACATGCTGCTTGGCTACAGCTATACGACTTCCGGGATCCGATCGCGTCGTGATCTTGAAGCAGTGTTTTCCAATGTCGTTTCAAAGTTCAACCAATGGAAACTGGACCTCGGGTCTGGTCAGTGGCGCAATTCCCAGGGGGTCATATTGAGGTCCAAACAAATGAATGTAGTTCAAAGTGCTTTACAGGCACAAAAATTAAAAGCAAATACAAAATACAGGTAAAATACAAGAAAAAATAAAAAAAAGGTATGAAGGATTTATTAAAATGATAAAATAACATTAAACTATATAGCGGCTAAAAGCAGCATCACCAAATCTTTTACTTCTACTGTGTGGAACTGTTAAAAGTAAAGAATCCGATGATCTGAGAGTCCTTACAGGTTCATAAACTGTAAGCATTTTTAAAAGATAGTCTGGAGCAAGTCCATGCAGTGCCTTATAAACTAATAAAAGGTTTTTAAAATCAACACGAAAACTAACTGGTAACCAATGTAATGATTTTAATATAGGTGTAATGTGTTCTCTCTTCTTGGTCTTTGTCAATACTCGAGCAGCAGAGTTTTGTATTAATTGTAGTTGATTAATTGTAGTCTTTGGTAGACCAGAGAGGAGGGCATTACAATAGTCAAGCCTGCTAGTTATAAATGTATGCATTCATTTTTCTGTATTGCACAGAGAGAGAAATGGTCTTATTTTATGTTTTTTAAATGATAAAATGCTATTTTAGTAACATTACATACATGCGCTTTAAAATTAAAATCAGAGTCAAAGACAACGCCTACATTTTTTGCCACTTTACTTGGGTTTAATCCCAGGACATTTAGTTCAGGGATCAATTTTTCTCTCTGTTCTTTTGATCCAATTATCAAAACTTCTGTTTTATCTTTATTGAGTTGTAAGAAATTTTGCGACATCCAATAATTTATGTCTTGGATGCAATTTGCAAGTGAATCAATTTGCCCTGCAGTGTCAACCGGAGATACGGCTACATATAACTGTGTATCATCAGCATAACTATGAAAAGAGATGCTATGTCTCCTGATGATACGTCCGAGAGGTAACATATATAGATTAAAAAGTAGTGGTCCTAAAATTGATCCCTGAGGAACTCCACAAAGTACCTCATAATGTTCAGACAAGGTATTATTAATAGATACTGCAGATGTTCTACCACTAAGATATGATAAAAACCAATTTAAAACGGTTTCAGATAGGCCAACATACTCGGATATAATTAGCTCAAACTATGCAGCCAGCGCTAACTTTGGTGAATACAACATATAGGTTTTTAGCAGCTATCGATCTCCATTTACAGTTTTTTTCAATTGCTTACACACTAAAATTAAAACTTTCCCACTATTAGCAAAACCTTTCACTCAAGGAGCAAAACACCAGCCTAGATTTGCACAATTGTAAGCACGTTGTCAGCTTCACCCTTTTTGCAAAACATTACACACAGTAATTTGTAAAACTCTACACACATTTTCACACCTTAGACACAGTTAAGGATTGTGAGGTTACTTCCTTGTCATTACAAAGCCCCGGTTTGCCATTGACCACACTAATGAATGAATTGGATATGCACATCCACCAGGTGTGGAAGCACACATTTGCTAATTTGAAAACGCAGCACTCAGGTGTGCTATAAAAGGCAGCAGGTGAGTTCACCTGTCTTCAACAAAAATGGAAGGAGCTAGAAGAAGAAGAAGAAGAAGAAGAAGAAGAAGAAGAGTGAGAATAAGAGGGGGAGCTCAAAGAGGAGATGAAGGAGGTAGAGGAAGAGGAGAAGGAGGTAGAGGAAGAGGAGAAGGCTCTAAGGAGGTAGAGGAGGAGGCCCAGGTAGAGGAAGAGGAGAAGAAGGAGATAGAGGAAGAGGCCTAGGTAGAGGAAGAGGAGATGAAGGAGGTAGAGGAAGAGGAGAAGGAGGTAGAGGAAGAGGAGAAGGAGGTAGAGGAAGAGGAGAAGGAGGTAGAGGAGGGGGCCCAGGTAGAGGAAGAGGAGAAGAAGGAGGTAGAGGAGGAGGCCCAGGTAGAGGAAGAGGAGAAGGAGGTAGAGGAAGAGGTGAAGGAGGTAGAGGAAGAGGTGAAGGAGGTAGAGGAGGAGGAGAAGGAGGTAGAGGAAGAGGTGAAGGAGGTAGAGGAAGAGGTGAAGGAGGTAGAGGAAGAGGTGAAGGAGGTAGAGGAAGAGGTGAAGGAGGTAGAGGAGGAGGAGAAGGAGGTAGAGGAAGAGGTGAAGGAGGTAGAGGAGGAGGAGAAGGAGGTAGAGGAGGAGGCCCAGGTAGAGGAAGAGGAGAAGGAGGTAGAGGAGGAGGCCCAGGTAGAGGAAGAGGAGAAGAAGGAGATAGAGGAAGAGGAGAAAAAGGAGATAGAGGAAGAGGCCTAGGTAGAGGAAGAGGTAGAGAAGGACTTGAAGAGTTGATAGAACCTGAACAAAGAAGACGAGGACCAAATTTGAGTCAAGAAATCCGTGCAACACTTATTGACCATGTTATCAACCATGGACTGACACTGATGGAAGCTGGACAAAGAGATCAACCAAACCTCTGGTTGATACTGTAACTGAATAGTTACAGTATTCTTGTTGCTTTTACAGTAGTTTTTCTTCAGAGTCAAACTGTATGTACTTCATGCAGTCATTTTTATTTGTCTACAGATTTTATTTTTTTCATTGATTTCTTTGTTGGTTGATAACTGTAACTGATTATGGTAAGAAATACTGTAAATAAATACTTGAAATATGAGTCTGCAGAAATCAGTGTTGTGCAGTGCTTGGCAAGTTTATAGTAGGCCTATTTGTGTACATTCTCCCTATATCTCAAACTAATCATGAAGAATGTTGTGGGTTTGTCACTATTTTTTTTTTTCCATCTAAATGATCCCTTACATAACAATGTCTGGCCAAAAATCTAGCACATGCTATTTCCTAAAAAAAATTCGGTTTTCAAAATTGCGTGTAAACAATTGAAAAAAACTGTAATGATCAAGCAAACTCACAGTCGGGCTACAGTTTGTGTGAATGATTGTTTTCACTCACTGTTTGTTATGAATTTGAATGTTCATTTATAGCCTACTGACAACTTTGACAAAATTTGTTTACGACTGAGCCGTTGTGTATCACTGGGAAACGCAAAGCTAACGTTATCTTGCTATTATTGCGTCCTTGGGAGCTAAAGTTCTAACTTCTGGTGGCGAAACGTTTTATCGTGCGTTTCTGGAAATGTTTATTTTTTCTGCATTCTGTTCTGCATTATATGAAAGCATTTATCTAACTTGGCGACATTACACCTTGAATGAATCAGTAAATCTACAGGGGGAGGGGACGGGATGAGGAGGAGGGAGGGTCGAGCTAGCCTCCGGTTTGTTTGGCAATACTTCGAACGTCAACAAGAAGTGACGACACCCAGCATCGCTTAGAGCACCTTTAAGTCTTTGTTTTCCACCAAAGCACAGAAATCGTCCACTAAAGCATGGCATATTTTCCATATCTCCAGAATGGAAATTAGAAATGTAGATATTTTTTACTGAGATTTTTATTGCACGAGTATAGAGGTAAAAAAATAATAAAGTGTTTAAAATAGTAGGCTACATATGTTAAAAATATATATATTTTATTGTCTAGGGTCCAAACATCCCAAGTGTGCACCATGGATGAAAAGCCCTGATTGAAGATAGAAGAGTTCAGCATTTTAGCTTGAAAAGTCAGCTTAATTTGCTGACATTTTTCAGATATCCGAAAAGGAGGCATAGTGATTATGTGAGTAATAATACAGATCTGTTTTACTTATTTGGAACAGTGAGTCAATTAATTAATTTACCTTAATTATAATTTTTGGAACAGATAAGGGGCTAAACAGACAGCCTAAGTAATGCTAACATGTGGTAGTTTTGTAATCTGGTTTAAAATGTTATCAAATTGACCTACTTAACAAAGAGAATATCTGCAAACGGTTGATCAGAACACTAAAAGTGTGTGAGTTGTCCCTTTTACACATTTTTGATATTACACATAAATAATTGACACATTTAAAACATTTACACAGTTATCTATGAAACCTTTGGATTTATATATTTTCTCACTTAAGATATGCAAATGAAATAATTTTTTTAGGCAACATAATTACCTATAAAAATATGTTCTTGTTTTAATTTTGATAATCCATTGCATATTAAAATGGATGTTGTAACTAAAAGGAAAATTGACAACATGCAGTTCTGTAATGCTGTGTGCTCTCAGAGATGAGTGAAGGCAGGATCCATGTAACTTTATTAAAATAATAACACGAACAACCAAAATAAACACGAGAAAACCAGGGAGCAGAACTGAAAACATCAACGAAACATCCAACAAAGGACAAAACCAGACAAAGAACATGAGGAACACTAGGGTATACATATATATACACACAAGAGGAGACTGGCAAACAAGACACACCTGGGAACAATCAGGAACTAATCAACAAGAAAAACTACAAAGAACTACAAAACATGGCACAGAAAAGGGCATAATATAAAAGTCCACACAAGACAAGGGGAACACAAGACAGGAACAAAGGGTAGACACTTATTTTGTGTGCAAGAACATGTGGGTATCACAGGTGGAAACAACATGATTAAGAAAAAAGAAGAAGACTTGTTCATACAGACAGATTCCGAGAATAGAATAGAGACACTACTGTAAGTTGCTGTGTGAATTTCAAGACACACACCTGTAAGTAAATGCAGTTGTTAATCCCAAAAGCTGACAGTGGAAATGGAGTCTAAAAGTTACAAAACAAAAGCACGGGAACAGAAACAAAACAAGGAACCATGTGACAACTCATGACTCTTATCGAACAGGTTTCATACTCCTCTCATTAATCAGATAAACTGATAAACCTGCCTCAAATAATGCCATTGGCTAAATTACAAGTTGACATGTCAGAACGACAGAGCATTGGTTTTAATGCACAACATTTTAGGGAATTAGCCACTGTACAGATTACCTTTAATAAAACATTTTTAACACAAATATATTGGATAATGATTTATTCAATTAATTAAAAATAATTTTGTAACTTGATCATTGAGGATTCATTTTAGCATAGAATATACAGAATTTTTGGTGAATCTAATGTGTTTGACCGTGTTATTAATGCTTTCATGTGTGTTTTCACATGTTTTGGTTATTGTAGGTGCTTCTATATTTCTATGTGCATAGAAGTGTAAGTGAGTGTAAATATTCCATTATAACAATCTGCGCATATGTGACATATCAGAGCATTTTGTGTGTGTTTTTTTTTACAGTGTGTGAACGTATATGAATGCGAATATAGATATGTGTTTATGGATGGAACATGCAGCCATGTCTGCGTGTGATTAACAGACTGGATTAAGAGACTGATTCTACCACGGTAATCTGGTGTCAGATTAGCAGATTTGACTGATCTGGTAAACTGTCTGTAATGTAGACACCTCCCACCTGTGTAAAGACACACGGCATTAACTCAAGAAAATCACAAAATCCCAAACACAAATGAACAAAAGATTGCTGTTTTTCAGTTGTTTACTGCTACAGTGAACACTCTATTGAATAAAAAGCTTTTGAACGGCACTGTTTTTATCAGCTCAAGAATGTAGTTTAATCCATAATTTCACAGAACACATTGAACTTTTAAACTCTTTTTTATTTAAATGATTGTATTCTATTGGATTATCAGCCAATTTTCGTGTCTCTATTCATCACTATTGCATTGTAAAGGGTTGTATAGAATTTTTTTATAAATTATACCCAAACCTTCCTTTTAAAACGGAATGAAAACATCAAGTCTTAGTGTTGATTTTTGTATGTATTTTCAAAGGCTTTTTACATTTTCAGTTATGGTGTGTCATTTTAAGAAGAAATTTTTTTTAACGTTTAATATTAAAAGCGTGAAATCATTAAATAATTGGACCTCATGGTTCAAACTGAGGTACGTTTCTCTTACAGTCTTACT
This sequence comes from Rhinichthys klamathensis goyatoka, assembly GCF_029890125.1. Lineage (NCBI taxonomy): Eukaryota > Metazoa > Chordata > Actinopteri > Cypriniformes > Leuciscidae > Rhinichthys > Rhinichthys klamathensis. The sequence goes on from NW_026606555.1 coordinate 3,858,206, forward strand.
GTTTTTATTTTGGTCTCATCTTTTATGGGGGGGGGGATCTGAGATAATTATTCACTGTGATTTCTTTTCTTTTTTTCTTTTTTTTTTCTTTTTTTTACCAAACAACGTGATTTTACACAGAATTTACTTTATCAGTTTTCTGTGACGAGTTAAAAATTATGTTGCGTTTAGGGTTAGGCTTACTAATGATAAATAACTATTAGTATTTAGCAAAGCTGTACATAAATTAGCATTAAAGGTAATTGATGAATAGTTTATTGAATCTGCCATTGAAATATATAGGTTCACCACTAAATATTGGTGATCCTTCAATGTGGTGGTTATAGCCCTGTTACTACCGAATGTGCCGGAAGTTGGTAAAAATAGCTCAACAGTAACCTTTTTAAATGATAAAATTTGGGCCAAATAGCATCATTTCACAAGAAAGACCAACTAACAACTAAATATCCTGGTTTATCAAATAATAAAAACAGAATGCTTAATGCTTTGTTTTGTTTTGTCTAGATGGGCTGTTGGCTAGAATTAATTACCTCTGTCTGGTGACAGTGTCTGCGTTAGACCCTGAAACCCTCAAAACAACCACACAAACATGGGCATTAGCTGTAATCTGGATAGACCAAAGCAGAAAAAACGGGTATAAGTGGCAGACAGTAAGTGGTAAAAAGAGGGTTAAATGTAGGTAAGAAGAGGAGAAGAAGTAAGGGATCAGAGGATTAGGATGGTCGATACATATTATCTTACCCTCCAGTCTGAAAGATGACACTAAATCTGTTAAACTCAGCCACCCATGTGTCCCACCTCTCACCCAACCCCTCTCATCAGCAGTTCTGACAGTTTTTGACTCAATATTTCACAACTATTGCCAATAAATAAATTCACTCTTACATAAAAAATGAAAATGAGTGATAACTGATAACTATAGCAAGAACTCAAAGCAGAGTGACTGTCGTTCACAGATTTGTTTATTAAAAGCAACATTTGCAACTCTCTCTGGGTTGTGATTTGGCACTCAATTACAGCACACAAACCCCAAATGAGTCTGAACATGTTATGTACTTTGTCATAAATAATGATTCTGGACAGAATTGATGGCATGTAGGCCTCATCTTTCATACATAATTGTGATTGCAAACTGGAGGGCGTTTCACCACCAGGGGACACTAAAGTGTTTGTCAAACTCAAGAGGTCATGGCTAGCGTGAACCAGCTGATGGTAGATACAGTATGTCTCATTACCAGTGTTGGGGAAAGACACTTTTAAAATATTGCGTTACTCCGTAAAAAAGTTACTAATTGAGCTACTTATTTTTTTTTATGGAAAGTAATGTGTTTTGTTACATTTGCATTACATTTGTTTTTTACCTAGGCTGGGCATACTTATTTGTTTTTTTAATAACAAGAAAAACAGAAAGGTTCTATTTTTGGGCGAATGTAAAGGCCCTTTCACACTAAAGTGGAAATTATTATTATTTATAAATTATTATTATTAGTATCCAATTCAGATAAGCTAAGATATTGGTTGATAAAGTGAGATTAAATACATAAAGTATATTTGTGCTATTTAACATATTTAATTATTGCAGGTTTGTGTAATATTGTGAGTTTGCATAGCATTGTTTTTATTCATTTTGAGGAAGACTGAATCTGTTTTTGTGCTAGTGAGACAAGAAAATGCTCACATTCAGTCTAAAACTACAGTAACCATCATGTTCATACAGTGCACACAATGCCTCTGTGCTTACTCACGATCAGTGCGCAGCCCGCCAAACTGGGCGGACTATCCATCTATATAACAGGCTCATCTCGCCATAGGATTCAGATTAACTCGACTGAAGCTACGAACGCCTAGTCGTGGCCTTGAAGGCAGCAGGGCTAAGTTAGGGCGAGGTACTCGCCCGAGACTAAAGGGCCCAGACCATCAGGTCGGAGCCTTTAGAGAAGGGTACTAGTGGGTTGAGACCACTTGGAGGTCAAAGCCCAACTAAATAGACAGGACTCTTGCTTGTAGTGCAGGAACGTCCAAGTTGTAAAACCTGGCGAAGGTGAACGGTGAGGACCAGCCGATCGCCGCACAGATTTGGCCAATGGATACTCCACTGGACCACGCCCAGGAAGAGGCCATGCCTCTGGTAAGGGGCGTCGACAATGCTAAGGGAACCAGGCGAGTTCAGCCTTCTGGCCCCATTCAGAAAATGAGCAACTAGGTTGTTCCTGCCAGGAGACTGGCCGGCCACAGGAGTGTGGTATGCTGCTATGGCCGCCACGTAGACTTTGAGCATGAAAGGGGTGCGCCCTGTGTCTATCAGCTCCTGTAGAAATGACAGTGCCAGCGGCACGTCACAGGATGTCAGGTCTTTATTCCGGACTGTGCACCAGTCAGAGAAGACAGACCACTTAAGGGCGTAGAGGCATCTAGTGGACAGGGCTCGAGCCTCAGAGATAGTGTTTAGGACTCTAGCTGAGAGGTCCATAGGTTACCGTCGAGGGGCGATACATGGAGGGACCACAACTCGGGTTAGGGGTGCCAAATCATTCCTTTCGCCTGGTCCTTCCTTAAGGAGAATTGGCCAGGGAACTGCTGCTAGCAGCTGCATCAACTCAGGGAGCCATGGCTAGTTCCGCCAGAGAGGAAGACCAGAAGGACTGCGCGTCCATTCCCCTGGGGACAAAATTCCCTGGGACAGCATGTCTGCCCCTTGGATCAGTCTGCCTGGCACACGCACTGCTCTCAGCGAGAGCAGGTTGCTTTGTGCTCATATGTGCGTCTCACTAGTTTGTACAGAGGCATTGAGTCCACCTTGGTGGTTTATGTAGACCTTTCAGGTCTGATCAGACTTTAAGGGCCAGAAAAACTACAAGCATTTCCAGGGAGTTGATATACAGCCGCTTTTCCATGCTCGACCAGGAGCCGGAAGTCGGCCTGCCCTCATACAGAGCTCCCCAAACCGTGTTGGAAGTATCTGTAGAGTTCACATTCCTCCTGAAGACCAATCCCATGTCCACGCCTATTTGGTACTGACTGGACTATGATACAGCCGTGGTCCACCTTAATGTGGAGACGACCCAAGCGCCAATCGTGGGCTTGAAACCTGGGGTTTTAGCCAGTACTGCAGGGACCCCATGTGTAGTGGGCCCAGCGGAATTACTAATGATGTGGAGGCCATCAGGCCCAGTATCCTCTAGAAAATTTCTGAGAGAGGGGCAAGCCCCTACTCTGAACGACGGTACGAGCCACCGAATCATCAGAGCGCGCTCTAGGATGAGTGTGGCACGCTTCTGGGCTGAATCAAGAACTGCTCCCAGGAAGGCGATTCGCTGGCTGGAAGACATTGAGCTCTTGACTAACTTGATCCTGAGTCCCAGACATTCCAAATGGCTGAGGAGCAAGGATCTGTGAGTATTTAACTCGGCCTCCGACTGGGCTAAAACGAGCCAGTCGGCGAGGTAGTTCAGTATGCGCACTCCCTTCTGTCTCAGATTGGAGTGTTGCATCCATGCACTTTTTGTAAGTGCTCGGTGCCAGAGACAGTCCGAATGGAAGGACAGTATACTGAGAAGAGGAAAAGTGCTCTTTTATTGAGTATTTAAATTTTTTTTTGTTCGCTATAACAGCAGTCAATTGCACGGGTACATGAACATGAACATTTGGGAACATTGTCTCCAACACCCGGAACTGAACCGGGTGTTAGGAGGCCAACTCGAGACTTTTTGGAGGATGGTCTGGCCGCAGCGAGACTTAGCCCTCTCCTCTTCCTTCCTGGAGGATCAGGGTGGCTTCTGAGGCTCAGGATCCAGTGTTATTTTAGGATGGGGACCCTGGCGCTTAGGAGGGGGAAGTGATTGGTGGAGTAGGAGAGCTGTCAAGGCTCAGGCACTGGTTTGAGCTTAGCGGTCGGAGATGCTGTTTTCTCGGGCTGCTGAGTCGGCACACTTTTCCGCCGACTTGAAGCAGCTGCAAAGCTGGAGTGCTTTGGCAGGAAGTGACACATTGCTTGTGAAGACTTCTGTGCTTCTGTGCCAAAGAGACCAGTGGTGGAAACTGGGGAGTCGAGGAAGGCAGATTTGTCTGTGTCCTTGATCTCCATCAAGTTGGGCCATAAAAGATGATTTATCCTCTACTTCTTCAATTAACTGTGTTGTTCCTCAGGGCTCCCTGATCCCTCTTGGATCTGTAATTCGGAAACACCATATACATTTTTACTGCTGTGCAGATGATTTGCAGTTTTATTTTTCACTACGATCAAATGATCTGTCAAGCTTAAATGTCCTAAAGGCATGCTTAGGAGACATAAAAGACTGGATGGCTTGTAATTTTTTTAAGCTAAATAATAATAAAACTTTAGTAGTGATATTTGGTCAGGGCTTTAATAAAATTAGATTGAGTCAGCTCTTAATTACATCTTTCCCAACATTTAACAGTAAAAAAACTGGGTGCTTACTTTGACTCCAATTTGAAATTTGAATATCATATTATGAAGACTGTTCAATCTTGTTTTTTTTACAAGAAATATATAGTTGAAAAAGATTTTACATTTTAAAGATTTTTAAGATACAGAGATGCTTTTTTTCATGCTTTTATTTTATCTTGCCTGGATTATTGTAATGCCCTGTTCCCTTTCAGTCAGTCACGTTCCACTTCACGTTGGAACTTCACCGATGTATTGGGATCTTGCCTGAGAGCTCAATCACCTTCGAGTGTATACTAAATGAGCAAATGGAGATTGGCGTGCAAGGTTTGCATCTTGCGCTCCGCCCCGCAGCGCGGGTATAAATATGGAAGCAGATGCAGTGTACATTTGCCTTTCACTTCGGAGCCGAACAGTTTGTTTGTTCTTGCTTTCCAGTCTCCAAAGAGTGTCTACTAGACGAGCGTTTCTCAGGAAGAAGACTCTTTTTCTGGTGTTGTTGTGACGGCGCTACAGCGGTGGTCGCGATCTCTGAACGCATTAAAAACAGCTGTTATCACAGCTTTGAGAGAGTTGCACTTTCTATGAGAGTGCTGTTCATTCAGCTTGAGAGAGGTTGTGCCTTCAATGAGTGGAGTGCACACTGCAGGCTGCACTATTTCCTGCTATTTGTGCCGCTGCCATTCCCCTGTGTGCTTCAGCACTATAATGAAAGCAAATTTCCTTGAAAGAGCAAACATAGGTGTGACACTGAGTCTTTTTAAAGATGTCATTTCACCCGTGTGCTTCTGAATGCGGTCGTTTCCTGGCGCCGGCTGATGCTCATGATCGTTGCCTTGCGTGTTTGTGCATTCAGCATGCTGAGGTGGCGTTTGTGGATGAGTCATGCACCCACTGTGGGAAGATGACCATCTCTGTGTTACGGTCGAGACTCCAACATGCCAGGAGAGGTGTGGTCCCCTTCCCTATACCCCAATCCTGTTCCTCTTCTGGGCCAGCTCAGAAGAGGGCTTCTCCGGCGAATAGCCAGGGTGACTTTAAGATTACAGTGAGGGATTCCCCGCCGTGGGAATCCCCGTGGGCCCCTCACTCCTCTAACACACCGCAACCTGTGGAGCTTCCGGTGGAGCGAGCTGGTCCTTCTCATGGGGGACCAGTCGTTTCATACGGAGCTCCCCCCGATGATCAGATGTCGACCGCTGCATCGAAGGGTGAGCTTGAGTCCTCCGGGGTTGAAGACTCAGCTGCGTTGCCCCCTCCGGGGGGAGTAGCATTGCCCGAGCCTGACCCAGATTAAACGGCTATGCTTTATATCCACCGTGTCCCGAATTCTTGAGGTTGGATGATTGGTTTCTGCCCCAGTGCCATTTTTCCCGAAGGTGCATGAACAGGTCACTAGATTTTTTCTGATCCTTTTTCTGCCGAAACCAGTCTGGTACTTCTTCCCCCCTCACTACCCTCGATGGCGGGATGGTCAAGGGGTACATAGATATCCCTCCGGTGGAGCGCGCTGTAGCGATGCGTACATCAACCATCAAGGTGGTCTCAACATGTCGCAACTCGCCCGCCATCTCCTCCTGTGGAGTCAGAAGCATCTGAGGTCGCTTTGTGGCATTCACATTCCGGGCCTGCTCAATCATGCAGTCGACGAGAGTGGAGTCTCCATCCCCAGGTGGTCCAGCTGCTATGGAGACGCTTGGGGACTGCACAGGTAGACCTATTTGCCGCCCTGGACACGTCACATTGCCAGTTGTTTTTCTCCCTGATCGAGGGGACCCCCAGCATGGATGCACTGGCACACAGCCCCGGGGCCTACACCAGTGTGCGTTTCCCCCAGTGAGCCTTCTCGCACAGACACTGTCAAGTCAAGTCAAGTCACCTTCATTTATATAGCGCTTTTAACAATATAGATTGTTTCAAAGCAGCTCTACAGTGATAATAGGAATTGTTTGGCTTTACAGCAGCTCTAAAATAAAAACAAAACACAAAACAAAACAGTGCCTGATGGCTCGAGAACGCAAACCTTGAAATAGGTTCCAAGGTGCAAGCCTTGAAATATTTTGAAAAAAAGGTTATCTCTGCGCAAAATTCAAAAACGTAACTGTGAAAACGCTAACGGTGTGCACATGCGTATTACGTTTTTAGTCTATAGGTATGCGCTTTTGAACATATATGTGCGCAGGCGTGTAGTCTTTCTTTACAAATTGACATCAACAAATTACTTGTCTGGCCTTAAAAATGTATAATACATAATTATTTATCCATTCCACGTAGCCATGTGAACTGGAATTATTTTGACAACGCTTTATCTGTACAGAGGTAAAAGGAGGGAGGGGAGAGACTAGTTGACACTTCAGGACTGCGTTGTTGTTGTGTCCAGGTGCAGGTCCTTCATCATATCTGGATACGGCCTGTATCCGGCAGACTGCGGTAAACCTTTCGATAAACAGAGAACTAATATTAGCGTAGACGCCATCTTTCTTAGGATGTAACGAGTACATCAGGATTTTTTGGGAAGTGTTCCAGGTTCCGGCTGACAAAATCTATTTAGCCTAACATTGAATTGTAGAAGTTTATAATGTGTTATGTGTATGCAAGGTCAAAGAGATGTGTTTTTAGTCTATATATGAAATGACAGAGTGTGTCTGCTTTCCGGACAATGGTAGGAAGACTGTTCCAAAGTTTTGGTGTTAAATAGGAAAAGTATCTACCGCCAGCAGTCGATTTTGATATTCTAGGTATTATCAACTGGCCGGAATTTTGAGATTGCAATAGACATGAAGGACTATAATGCGTTAAGAGCTCGCTCAAGTACTGGGGAGCTAAACTATTTATTAAGCGTGCAGGGCAACCACCCATAATAGCATTACAATAATCTAGCCTTGATGTCATGAACGCATGAACTAACTGTTCCGCATTTGTCATTGAGAGAATATGACGTAATTTAGATGTATTTTTAAGACGCAAAAATGTGGTTCAACAGATACTAGAAATGTGACTTTCAAATGAAAGATTGGTATCAAAGAGCACACCCAGGTTCCTAACCGACGACGAAGACTTGACAGAGCCATCAAGTGTTAGACAGTATTCTAGGTTATTACGTGACAACGTTTTATGTCTACTAATTAGAATCTTCAGAATTAAGTAGTAAGAAATTACTAGTCATCCAGTTTTTTATATCAGCTATGCATCTTGCTAGTTGCCCTGTAATGCCATCAAGTGTTAGACAGTATTCTAGGTTATTACGTGACAACGTTTTATGTCTAATAATTAGAATCTTCAGAATTAAGTAGTAAGAAATTACTAGTCATCCAGTTTTTTATATCAGCTATGCATCTTGCTAGTTGCCCTGTAATGCATTACTTTACAAGTAACTCGAAAAATGTAATCTGATTACGTAACTTGTGTTCCCTTTCGTTGTCACTCCGAGTTACGTTGGATGACGACGAATAGGGGTTCGCTTAGAAAGCCTATCACCTTCGAGTATTACAAAACGAGCCAATGGCAAAGAAATGCCATGGGTCTACGGAATTTGCATGGCGCAACTCCGCCCCACCTCGTGGGTATAAAAGGAGCACGCCGGCAATATGCAGATATGTTTTCGCTTCGGAGCCAAGAAGTTTTCTTCACTCCTGCAGCCTATTCTCTGACTATCTTAGAGAATCTTCTAGACGAGCAGCTTCCAGTCGGTGTTGGTGTGATGGCGAGTTCCAGCGAGTTTCCATGCCTGCCTTCTGAACTGAACATCGTGTGTGTTTCTCCCTGGGCGCTTCAGCACTGCTGCGAGCTTTTCTCTCACAAAAAGAGCGTGAAAAATCCAAGATGGCGGCGCGCACGGAGGCTCCCAGCTTCGCTGGTGCTCAGACAATAGCCTGACCCTGAATATCCTTAAAACAAAAGAACTTATTCTGGATTTCAAGAAGCACAGACAGGAATACACCCCCCTCCTCATAAATGGAGATCGGGTTGAAATTGTCACCAACTTCAGGTTTCTGGGCACCCACATCTCTGCTGACCACTCCTGGACCTACAACATCAGGGCACTGGTTAAGAAGGCTCAGCAGCGGCTACACTTCCTGCGTGTCCTCAGGAAGAACAATCTGGACACGAAGCTGCTGCTTGCTTTCTATCACTCCTCCGTGGTGAGCGTACTAACACACTGCTTAAGTGTGTGGTACGCAGGTTCCAAAGCTGAGGACAGGAAGGCGGTGCAGAGGGTCATTAACACTGCCCAAAAGGTCTTTTTGATTGGGGCGCATTCGCAAGTGCTGACCCAGACGCTGGCATACTCGTGTCTGTTTGTTTGTTTGTAAATTTGTTTCTGATGCTGTTTTATTTTCAAAACTTTGGAGATATGTTTTTTAAAGTTATATGGGTCTGGTTTTGGATCTGGAGCCTGGAATATGCCGCTGATCGTGCTTTTGCTCTTGAAGTCGACGCGGAGTCAGGAAGTCTAAGGAACGGCGAACTAATCATCTACAGCCGGAAGGATTTACTGAGTCTTCGCTACAATGCGAGAGTCCTGCTGAGACCTCCTTGTGATATTCCTCATGAAATCATCTATTTTCCACATACAATCTGCAAGAAAAGGAAAAGGAGAAAGAGAGGTACGAGAGGGGGGATTAGAAATAGACTCAAACGACGCAGAAGCCGCTTTCCTCTGCCCACAATCAGGGGCGCTGTAAAGGGGGGGTAAACGATGACGATTCTCGGGGCCCATGACTAAGAGGGGGCCCAGAGAAGCCCCCAATAAAATTGTGGTGCTAAAAAAATATATTTGATAGTAAAAATTATTAACTTTAAATTATTCTATTTGCTGTTTCCTGGTGTCAAAATTTTTTATTTGTTTAGGAAACACAAACGTCCGTGGACCCCTCTCCCCCTCTCGATTATCATAAAATGGTTCAGTCCGCCCAAATTGTATCCAGGCAACGTATTTTTACGCTCTGATGTGTGAGACGTACACGCTCGGACAGATTCGGCTTGAAGTCGTTCATCCTCGGATGCGTTGCCGCGCGCGCTGTTATAAAAAAGCTGCACACAGCTAAGCGAAATGAGGTCTTGCCGGTCTTTTTTTTGAGGTCACTTTTGCCGCGCTCGTGCGACGCGTCGAGAATAAACAAGTGTCAGCGCGCGCTCTGATCGGTAAAGATGCACGGACCTCTCCCAATCATCTCATCGAAGCACCAACTAACTTCGCCTCTGTTTCCCTCGCAAGCTGATATTAGTATTTAAACATTCTCTATGATAATTTTTTTTTTAAATGACACACTGTCTCTTTCTCTCTCATACACACACACACGCACATTGTCTATTTCTCTCTCACACATATGTAGGCTAGTTATAAACTCTTTAGACTTTTAATGATTAGGGCTTTATTTTTAAAGTTTGTGGTTAAGAATCGTGTAAAAAAAAAATCCCTTTTGGGGATGGATTCCGGGAAATCTCCCTTATTTTCAATGTTCAATGTTGACAGCTATGGCGTACGCACGCTTTGAGGCTCCAGGGGCCTCATTTATAAAACTGCGTAGAATCCTTACTAAAAGTGTACGTGCGCCCGAAAGCCAAAAATGTCGTACGCAAAAAAATATTCAGACTTATAAAACCGTGCGTATGTCAGAACTATAAAGAATTCACTTTATAAATCCCAGTCAGCAGAAGATTGTGCGCACATGCGTCTCCACCCCGAAATAACCATATATGGAGATTATAACGCCTAGTTTTAATATGCATATCCTCATCTGCATATCATTTGCATATGATTATTCATCCACATGATAACATGTTTAACGGTACAAGACATTAGGAAAATATGAAATACGGATGTGCCGTCACATTACATTAATAAAAATCATTTAGTAGCCCATCCTTTCCTTGTTTTTTAAGTAAATAAAATAAAATAGTGCAAAATGCATTTCAGAGAAAGTTTTTCTCAATCTTTTCCACTGGCCAAATAGTATTTTAATTGATTTATATTTTTAATGGAAACAGATAGACCTTGTTGTGCATTATTTGCATGAAACCATTTTCTCAGACAATCTGCTATCATGATAACCAATTATCTATGTAGTTAACACATTAAAACACAGACAGCATGCCAGAGGAAAAGTGTTCAAACGCATCACATCCACAACAAATATTTATATTTATTGAATATAAAAATGTTGTAACTTCTCAGTAATGATTTCATGTTACTGGCCGTAATTCAGAACACAATTCCAAGAGGATGGCTCCTGGGAATCGAAATCGGCTCATGAGCCAATCATCAGCATGAGCAAGGAAATCTTCACGGTCTCTGAAAACACGCTCCCTCCGTAGAGCGTCATTAGCAAGGTCTTCTAACAGCGCAAGAGCATCCATTTTGTGTTATATACACACATACCTTTTTAAATGTGTACGCATATTTCTATGCCCATTTTGTGCGTACGCAACGTTTATACATCAGGCCCTAGGTCTCTAGCAAGTTAGCACGTTTCGATAGAGCAGGGTGAAGCGGGTGCACGGCTTTGTATTACAGAGGACAAATTACGGGTGTGGACATGGGATGGAGTTCAATTGTCTGATTGACTTAAATATATGAGAATGATAGTCAAAATACCATAAAAGCGCATGATTTTATGTTTTTGTTATGTTTGGTTTCTCACTTCCCAGTGAGTGAATAATGAAACTAGGAAAATAGGTCTTAGGAAACTAGGGAAAGTTAACTTAGGAAAATGAAAAATTTTCATTATATAGCAATTTTTTTTTGTTCAGGTACGATGTTCAAAGCATAAAATGTAAAAAAAAAAAAAAAAAAAGGAAAAAAAATATATGCAAAAAAAAATCAGTATACTGTTTATTTTCCAATTTTGTCAAAACAAAACTGTTTTAAAAAATGTTTTAAAAACATTTTCATAAATCATATTTTCAGATATAATGTTTTAGTAGTGTTTGACAAATGTTGATATTAAAAGTTTACAGTTTGTATCTAAATCTTTGTTGTTTTTCATAGTGTGATTTTTGAGGAATTGTATTGAATCCAATTAGGGTCAATTTGACCCGGTCCATAAGGGGAGTACACAGAAATCGAACAGAACACAAGGGATAAAGTTAATCAAATCAAATCAAATCAAGATCATCGGCTGCTCTCTGCCCAGCCTGGAAAACATCTCCACATCCTGTTGCCTCAGGAGAACCAAGGCCATCACAAGAGACCCCTCACACCCTGCCTACCCCCTATTTGATCTGTTATCCTCTGGGAGACGCTACAGGTCAATCAAATCCCACACCAGCAGGCTGTCAAACAGCTTTTTCCCCTGGGCCATACGAACTGCCAACACCTATGGACACTCACACACATGAGAGCAGACAATCAGCCCACCTCCCCCTACCTGCACTCTTGAAACAACTATAGACACTATAAGTTTTTAACTTTTTTTAGATTTTATGTATATATATACAATTTACAGCTGTGTTGTATATATTATTGGTGTCTCTTTTTTAATGAAAGAAAACCGTTCGTTTAGCCTGTTTTGTCCTTGTCCTGAGGCATGTTGTTTTCTGTTTGTTTGTTTTCTGGTTTCTTTTTTTGTGTGGTGCAAGGGTGGCTCTGTTGGAGCACCCTAAATTTCATTGTACCTCCACAGTGCAATGACAATAAAGGCTACTCTACTCTACTCTGCACGCGGCACGTCTTTCTAAAGCCTGTGTATTTCTGAGTGCGGTATTCTGATAGATTCAGCTGATGGGCACGAGCACTGTTTTGACGTGTTTGGGCTTTGATCATGTTCAGACAGCGTTCGTGGATGCGTCACGTTCTCCCAGCGGGAACATGACCATCGCAAAGTAACGGTCGAGACTCGATGAGCTCAATAGAGCGAAAGTTCCCTCATCCACACCCCGATCTATTTTTCTCCACGCGAGATAATACTTCGGCTGGTGGCCAGGGTGACCTATGTCGGCAGGTCTGGAACTAAACCGACGAAATATCCTCGGTCCACACCCCGTCTTTCACATTGCAACCTGCGCGGTTCCGAATGAGTTTGGTCCCCCGGCTGATGAAATCATGTATATCGCTCCATCACAAGGTGAGCTGGAGTCCGGGTATCGGGCTTGTGTGGAACCATCCGCCATGTCCCGAGCACTTAAGGCTGATGATTGGTTTTTGGGGAGGCGAACCCAAATCCTTTCTACCCGGACTTGCATGAAGAGGTCATGAGATCGTGGGAGTCTCCTTTGACTTTTCGTGACTGCTCAGAGGCCTCCTCCGCCTTCTCTGCTCTCGCAGAGGCCGCGGCCAAGGGTACACTGGGGTTCCCCCCGTGGAGTGTTCTGTGGCAGCACATCTGTGTCTCCACAGCGCCTCCACCTGGCGTGGTGACCCTAAGCACCCCTCCAATCCCTGTAGGTTTTCTGTCTACTCCGGTGGCAAAGACCTATAGTGCTGCGGGGCACGCTGCCGCCTCACTGCATGTTATTGCCATCCTTCTGGGTGCTCAATGACATGCACGAGGGTAGGGCTGATTCAGGGCTCATCCAAGAGCTGCCTGCCATCACTGACCTTGCTGTACGAGCGACGAAGGTGACCGCACGCTCCCTGGGTCAGGTGATGTCCACATGCCTGATCAGACATCTCTGGCTTAACCTGGTCGATATGCGCGAGGCGGAGCGAACCCGCTTCCTCAACTCCCCCATATCCCAGGCTGGCCTCTACGCCGGCGCGGTGGAGAATTTCTTCTCCAAAGAGCTGCATCCCATCTCTGAGCCCCCAGAGGGCGTTGATGGCAGTGCGCGCCGCTTACAAAACCTTGCCACTCTCGTCCCCCTCTGTCACAGAGTTCTCGGATGACAGTGTGCGCCACCCACGGGCCTCGCCACTCTCGTCCCCCTCTGTCACCAGACCCCTGGCCTCCTCTGTCAGGACGCGGCTAATGACCGTGCCCCCGCACCGGGCCGCTATGCCACCCATGTCTGGGCTGGTCATTCCACCTTGCTGCACCACCGAGGGGACGTCTGTGGTTCGCATGACCTCGCTGGTACAGTCCTTGGGAGCCTGGCTAGAGCTTCCCAACCTGTCCCGCTGGGTCGCCCGAACCATCAGGCTCGGCTATGCGATTCAGTTCGCTACTTCCATGTCTCCATTCTCCCTCGACACAGACCGTTCCTACGGTTTGCTTTCGAGGGGCAGGCATACGGGTACGCGATTCTCCCGTGCGGGCTAGCCCTGTCTCCTCGCGTCTTCACGAAGGTCGTCGAGGCAGCCCTTGTGCCGCTTCGGCAACACGGGGTTCGCATCCTGAACTATCTCGACGACTGGCTGATCCTAGCTCACTCTCGAGACCAGGTTTGCGAACACAGGGACCTAGTGCTCCGGCACCTAGCTCGTCTAGGCCTTCGGGTCAACTGGGAAAAGAGCAAACTTTGCCCCGTGCAGAGGATCTCTTTTCTCGGTATGGAAATTGACTCGGTCGCCATGTGCGCGCAGCTTACGAGCGAGTGCGCGCAGTCACTGCTGACTTGCCTGAGATAGTTCGAGGGCAAGAGTGCGGTTCCACTGAAACTTTTTCAGAGGCTCCTGGGGCATATGGCATCCGCAGCCGTGGCAACGCCACTCGGTTTGCTTCATATGAGGCCGCTTCAGCACTGGCTTTGCGATCGAGTCCCGAGGTGGGCATGGCAACAAGGCACGCTCCGAGTACCAGTTACTCCGACCTGCCGTCAGACCTTCACCCCGTGGACGAACTTCAGCTTTCTACGGGCAGGAGTGCCCTTAGACCGAGTTTCCAGGCATGTTGTCTCAACATATGCCTCCACCACAGGCTGGGGTGCCATGTGCAATGGACATGCTGCCGCAGGCTCCTGGACAGGACCCCAGCGCCTATGGCATGTCAATTGCCTCGAGTTGCTGGCAGTACGTCTCGCTCTGCACCGCTTCCATGCGTTGCTCAAGAACCAGCATGTACTAGTCAGATCAGACAATACCGCGACAGTAGCGTACATCAACCGACATGGTGGTCTACGCTCCCGCCGTACGTCGCAACTCGGCCGCCACCTCCTCTTATGGAGTCAGAAGCATCTGAGGTCGCTTCGAGCCATTTATATCCTGGGAGACCTGAACTTTGTTGCCGATGAGCTCTCACGGCTTCAGCCTCTTCCTGGAGAATGGAGACTCCATCCCCAGTCGGTCCAGCTGATTTGGGATCAGTTCGGGGACGCACAGGTGGTCCTGTTTGCCTCCCACGACTCGTCCCATTGCGACCTGTTTTAATCCCTGACCAAGGGCACGCTCGGCACGGATGCACTGGCGCACAGCTGGCCGCGGGGCCTCCGCAAGTATGCGTTTCCCCCAGTAAGCCTTCTTGCACAAACCATGTGCTACCATCACTTCCGCTAGAGCGTTGTCCACCAGCCATGCCTACGCGTTGAAGTGGAACTTCTTTGTCTCCTGGTGCTCTTCTCACCGAGAAGACCCCAGAAAATGCCCGATCAGTGTCGTGCTTTCCTTCCTGCAAGAGGGGTTGGAGCGAAGGCTGTCTCCCTCCACCCTAAAAGTCTATGTTGCCGCTGTCGCCGCACATCATGACGCAGTTGAAGGTAAGTCCGTGGGAAAGCACGACCTGATCATCAGGTTCCTGAGAGGAGAGAGAACAAATCTGACATTTCAAAACACTAATATGCAAGATTCTCCACAAAATAGAATGCGGCAACTCTTGAGATGCACACTGTGAAGGCCTTGAAGTTATCGGGGATGCCAATGCCATTGCTCCAATTGCCTGAATAGAATGGTGAAAATCACAGATGATCTGGGCCTTTTGAAATGGTGCTCACCTCAGGCTTGAAAAGAGGGTTTCCTAATATACATGCTGCATATGAAGTTAAAGAAAAAAGCAGCACGTACACAGTTCCTTTCGCAAAGTGACGAGGATCGACGTAGTCGGCAGGGTTCAAACCTGCGCGGGGAGACCCCAACGGATTTCGAGTCCATCACCATAACCTCTCGGCCACGACATAATGAGTAGGTTTCTGTTTCACTATGGCGAGCAAGGAGACTGAATCCTCCTCGCCCTCCTCTCGTTCCCTCTTGGGACCTCTCAGTGGGACCTGCAGAGTGCTCCCTTTGAGCCTCTGCAATCAGTGGAGCTTAAGTTCCTGTCAATTAAGAACCAGGCCAATGCCTGGCCTGGTTGCATTGGCCTCCATTAAGAGGGTAGGGGACCTGCACGCATTTTCTGTAGACGAAGCGTGCCTGGAATTCGGGCCGGCCTATTCTCACGTGATCCTGAGACCCCGGCCTGGATATGTGCCCAAGGTTCCCACCACTCCCTTCCGGGACCAGGTGGTGAACCTGCAACCGCTGCCCCTGGAGGAGGCAGACCCAGCCTTGGCACTGCTCTGTCCAGTACGCGCCCTCCGCGCCTATGTAGACAGAACGCAGTGTTTCAGGACCTCAGACCAGCTCTTTGTCTGTTATGGTGGGAAGTTGAAGGGAAAGGCTCTCTCCAAGCAAAGGCTGTCTCACTGGATAGTGGACGCCATTGCTTTGGCATACCAGCAGCAAGGTCGACCGTGCCCCCTTGGTGTGACTGCCCACTCCACCCGGAGCGTGGCATCCTCTTGGGCTCTAGCGCATGGCGCCTCGCTAACAGACATCTGCAGAGCTGCAGGCTGGGCGACACCCAACAAATTCGCCAGATTCTACAATCTCCGAGTGGAGCCAGTGTCCTCCCATGTACTCGCTTCAACCAGCCGGTACTAGGACCCGCTCAAGTGTCTTCGCTTGCTCGCCATTCCACTCCTCGGACTGGATACGTGCGATATTTCCTCAGGTGTGATTACCTACCTTTGTGTGATTCTCCAACTCCTGGTATCCATCTTAAACCATTCCTCCCTGCAAGACCTGTAAGAGAAAAAGACTGCATTATTCTTCTAACCGTCTATATAAAGGTGTGTGTGTGGTGCCGTGTACCATTACAGACTGTCATCCTTCTCCACTCTCTTGTTGAAGTTCAGCATCATTTCTCCATATTTCATCTGTTGTCAATAAACAATTTCTACTGAAGTTACTCACCGTTTCCTTGAGTCTGTGTTCCCTGACAGGTATCACTTCAAGATTAATACTGAATAAAAAGTAGTTAGCACATTTAACGTTAAATAACAGTATGGTCAACTCTTAAAGAGATAGTTCACCCAAAAATGAAAATTAGCCCATGATTTACTCACCCTCAAGCCATCCTAGGTGTATATGACATTCTTCCCTTTTTATCATGGCTTTTTATCATGGCATTTTATCATGGCATTCCTGGAAAATAAGTGTATGTAATCCCTAAAAATTAAATTATAATAAAAAAAATTTAAAAAAAAAAATTATCCTTTGTGTGTTTATTATTTCTCCTCTATGGAATGTTATGAGACACACCTGAAGTTGATAAATAAACCATAACTGAGACATTCAATAAATCTGCTGAGCTTTGTAAGAGGAATGTCTGAGCGCGAACATTTTCTAGGTCTGTTAATCACATTTTCCTTTTTACCTGTGGTGAAGGGTGGAGCGTCAGGTTAATGATTTATGTCTATAAAGCTGATCTCTCTGTCAGAACACACTGATCTGAGGGAGTGAGAGCCTGGGTTTTCAGGTAGGTTTCATTAACAAATAAAACAATAATTTGATTATGGTCCGTAGAAATGACAAACGGGTATTTTTTCATGGATTAACAGTGTATATCTATGTTGCTGTGCTTTGTGGGATACCTGACAAGGGCTTTCCATTTATCTACTAAACCTTGCAGTTGGCAATATTTTAGACATGTAACGGGACATAGCGCTTAAATCTAAAGAACTTTGAATATCTCTGCACAAGTATAAAATATTCTGTTGTCCACCAACCCTGTCAAAACCCTCAAATTTCCTTTAAAATGCAATGATGGCTGGGCACTAGCAGGATTTCAGTAGACCCTGAACACCTCTTAGGTCATAAAGCGTACAGCATAGAGGGCAATGAGGCTAGCTAATCATTTCCTTAGGTTAGCATTGGCTTTTAAAATGCTGTATCATAAAATGGATTCCATTTCAATGGAAGTCATTTCTACTTAGCCTAACTTTTGACTAACAGAATAAAGTCTGGCCCCGCTTATATAGAACAGTCAGGGTCATACAGACAGGAACAAGTGTCATATTGAACAGTAAGAGACTGTCCAAAAGTGTCCATTTACTTTTGTTTTGTTTCTGACATTTAAAAACAATTTTATCTTAAATAGATGATTCTACAATAATAGACTGAAATACTGAAATTATTGTATAACGGTGTCTGTTTGTGACTGGCTGTGTAAAAATCCCATTGTGTTATGAGGTAAATCAAAGGTATATTAATTATTTGACTGATCAGAACAAGCATTATTAGAAAAATTAAATGTATAATTAAGGTAAAAAGCTTAAAGTAACATACACCTATGAAGTAAGCAGAAGGCATATGACCAGATGTGCACATTAGGTATTGTATATACACTATATAAACTTTTCAATATAAATAAAAAGATGTATTTACATGATAATTATTGTATTGCCCAATGCCTGGTGGCAAAAGTACTATAAGGATATTGATCTATAAAAAGGTAGATAGTAATGGGTGTGTTAGCTGTTTAAGCTGGAGATAGCATGTTGGAAAAACCCTGTTCTTGCACCTGAATGTTCTAGGGCACAGAGATCTGTAGCGTCTGAAGTGCAGACAGGCTATGGCCTGGGAAAAGAGGGGTCTGAGATTATGTCACCTGCCCATTTCTTCACTCGGAGATGTACAAGTGTTGAAGGCTGCTCAATATATATATATATATATGAGCCCGTTCTCTGTATATATATATATATATATATATATATATCTGAAACGCACCTCTCTGTGAAAACAGTTAACAGCGCACAAGTACAGAATTGAGTTCTCTGTCACTTTTTTTGCATTGGAATGATTTACAATTGCTTGAATGTGTAAACTTGCGACTGATAAACTTTCAATCAATGATGATTAAACTGCAATTAATCTGCGAATCAAATGTGTGCTGAACCGTAGGGACTGGTCAGGGCTTCATTTGTGCAAAATCCGATCTGGCACCTTATTTGGGGAAACCTCCATACACTACTGAAAGATATTTGTAATGACCTGTGTACAAATGATCATGAATATTAAGTATAATAACGTTAATGTTATCATTGGCTTGCTATATCCATGTAAAATGTATAAAAAAAAACTTTTAAGAGGTGCAAAAGTGATCCATGCTGTTTTGGCGATGGTCTATTGGATTTGACCGCTATTCGCATTTCCAACACTTGTCGATAGAATAGGCTATATAAACTTCGATGCACTTCTGTTATTTGCGAAGCAATTTAGATTGGAACCCGGCGATGCTGGGTTTCCATCCAAAATGTTTTTGATTTTTTCATGCTCTTTTCTGAATATTTGACTAAAGAAAGGGTGCATCATTGCTCATTCCCATCCACTACGTTTTGAACCTCTTGTCGTGATGGAGCCCATTGGTTAGGAGAGAGTTATTTGTGTTGTTGGACAGCGTTTAATTAAATGCTGTGAAAGGGTCAGTTCACCCAAAAATTAGAATTCTGTCAGTAATTACTCGCCCTCACGTTGTTCCGACCCTGTAAGACTTTCGTTCATCTTCGGAACACAAATTAAGATATTTTTGATTACATCTGAGAGCTGTCTCACTCCTCCATAGGCTTCTATTGTAATTGAAACCTGGCGGCCCAGAAAGTTAGTAAAAACATTGTTAAAATAGTCCAAGTACAGTGGCTCAACCATAAGTTTATCAAGCGACGAGAATACTTTTTGTGAGCAAAAACAACAACAAAAATAACGACTTTATTCAACTATTCATCTTCTACTGTGTGGGCCTCTGAGTGAGTTCACGTAGTGTAACAGCGCAGCGCTTTTGGGTTGTACATCAGAACGTAGGCTCACTATTGGCCAGCATCACACACCAGCGTCGGCCAATAGTGAGCCTATGTTCCGACGTACAACCCAGAAGCGCTGCGCTGTTACACTACGTGAACTCACTCGAGGCCCACAAAGAATAAAATGAATAGTTGAATAAAGTCGTTATTTTTGTTTCCTTTTTTTTGAAGTGTTTTACATGCACAAATGGTCATAGCACATCATCAGTATGCGAATAAACTGTTTCCATCCCCTTAATGCACAGTTTAACTGATGAAAAACTCAAGATAATCTGCATCTAGAGCATTCTAAGATTTTATTTTTCACATCACAACCCTTTCCATCAAGGTTTTTTTAAGAGTATTTTCAAAATGTGCATCAAAATAATCGGATGGAAACCCGCCTGTGATTACGCATTCCGTTACCTTTCTCTTACCCACTCATTTGCCAGATGCATCCCTTCCCATTATTCCGGGCCTCGGAATTTATAAATTAAGCACTGGGCCTGGGGGCTGTTTGGTAACCATGGCAATTTCAGTTAGGACCTCATTTAGGACAAAAGCTATTGCAAAAAAATGACATTTCTTAAGTGCATAATCTTATCTTATCTTATCTTAACTACAGATAGGAAAAGAGTATTACAGAAGCATATAAATCTACAAAAAATCCTAAAAACTGTTGTAACTTTAGGACAACCCCAATGGTGTCCTAACTTAAAAATTATTTGAAACCAACTGTAAAAATCACATAAAAATTGCTCTGTCTGAGAATGGCGTCACATTTATTAATGATACAAGATGAAGAACAGCGATGTTTGATGGTGGAAAGACTTTGTGAACACAGAAATGATGTGCTGCACTTTGACAACAAAACTCTGACAAATAATTACAGACTCCTATGAAATAAAAGGAATAGACTTTGCCTTTTCTACCAAGCTTATCAAAACTCCACTTAATGAAAAGCACCACTTATTTTGTTTCTCCATTCTCCAGTTTTTCCGTTTTACTTCACAGCAGCTGTTTACGAGTGGTTGGTTGCTTGGTAACAGACCTGAGAGTTGATTACTGAACTCGATGGAGGGGTTTAAGATTTCGTAACTACAGATACAATGAAATTTTGTAAGAGAGGATAAGAATCCTAAATCAATTTAAGATTTGCTTCTGTAATACGAATTTGTGAAAAAAATCCTAAATTAACTTGTCAGATCTTAACTTAAGATAGAACGTTTCTGTAATACGCCCTCTGGTCCTTATGGATCATGGAACAACAGTGGCTGACAGTTATAGATGTGCAGCTGAGTAGAACTGTCATTGTAATCTCTTTGTCAGCTACAACTTGCTTTTGATACTGTACAATTTACCTTGTCTGACTTAAAACTTCTTTTGAATGACGACAAAACTAAACTTATGTTGTTTTCCAATGCGAAATCTAAGCTACAAAACCTTCCATCCATTACGACTTCTCAGGGCTTCGAGATTGAGACTGTATCCCAATACAAATACCTTGGTATTCTAATTGATGATTCTCTCTCTTTTAAACCTCACATCCAGCAGTTGGTGAAAAAACGTCTCGGTTACTGATGTAACCCTCGTTCCCCGAAGGAGGGAACGGGAGACGTGACGTCGACGTGACGACGTTAGGGGATCACTTCAGGGAGCCCTATCAACTTCGAGTATCTAAGAACAAGCCAATGAACGTTGGCGTGCGTGAACGCGTCACACACCGTTTTTCACTGAGGAGCCGAGTTTAATGACGGCCGTACAGCGATGGTCAGCAACTGTGGCGGCGGGACGTCACGTCTCCCGTTCCCTCCTTCGGGGAACGAGGGTTACATCAGTAACCGAGACGTTCCCCTTCAGTCGCTCACGTTCGACGTGACGTCGACGTGACGACGTTAGGGGATCCCATGGAAAACGCCATCGGTTGCTGCCACATCCAGCGCCCCACGCAAGACTCTCAGACCCCCAACTGCTGGGGCGGAAGACCTGCGTAGAGGGAGTTCAACTGCTGTTCCATATACCCACACAGAGAACCTTGAATAACACTGGGAAAGCGTGCCCCTCCAGAGGAGAGGGACGCTGCGGAGCCACATCCTGCCCGAAGGGAGGTACCATGTGGAGAATACACATATGGACTGGCCGGATAGGGCAGTGCAACATATGGAATGTCACTGGGGTGGCTCCAGCCTAAGAAGGGGGAGGCTACACCAGACAGTGACGGCAGAGCGAGCCTTGCCAAGGGAAAGACACGGGCTCACCGCAGGGAGCTGGTCGTGGAAGAATACTCATATGGGATCGCCGCAGGGATCACACATATGGAACCCAGCCTAGCACAAGTTACACAAGCATACGAGCACTAGGCCTGGCGTCGGACGCTCCGCAACGTCCGACTGCCGAAGGGGTGTGGAGGAACTCACAGGGTTCGCCCAGGTGGGGAACTCGACTGGAGCAAAAAAGCGCACGTATCCGCTCCGTGGAGGGGAGTGGCGCAGCAAGCCGACACTAGAGCGGGAACTTCGGTGTTACCGGCTGGTTGAAGCGAGCACACAGGAAGAAACCGGCTCAACACGTAGGCT
The DNA here is from genome assembly GCF_029890125.1 of Rhinichthys klamathensis goyatoka. Classification (NCBI taxonomy): domain Eukaryota; kingdom Metazoa; phylum Chordata; class Actinopteri; order Cypriniformes; family Leuciscidae; genus Rhinichthys; species Rhinichthys klamathensis. Next base: position 3,880,097 of record NW_026606555.1, read on the forward strand.
ATAAAACCTAGCGAACGTGTTAGGTGTCGCCCAGCCCGCAGCTCTACAGATATCTGTCAGCGAGGCGCCATGTGCCAGCGCCCAAGAAGAAGCGACACTTCTAGTGGAGTGGGCTCTCAACCCGGGCGGGCAAGGCACGCCTTGGGCTTCGTAAGCCAAGGCGATGGCATCCACTATCCAGTGGGCCATCCTCTGCTTGGAGACAGCCTTTCCCTTCTGCTGGCCTCCGTAACAGACGAAGAGCTGATCTGAGGTCCTGAGGCTTTGCGTTCTGTCCACGTACAAGCGCAGAGCGCGGACGGGACAGAGAAAAGCCAGGGCTGGGTCTGCCTCCTCCGAGGGCAGCGCTTGCAGGTTCACCACCTGGTCCCGGAAGGGAGTGGTAGGAACCTTGGGCACGGATCCGGGCCGGGGTCTCAGGATCACGTGAGAGCTATCCGGGCCGAATTCCAGGCACGATTCGTCGACCGAAAATGCATGTAGGTCCCCTACCCTCTTGATAGAGGCCAATGCAACCAGGAGAACTGTCTTACAGGCAGTGTTGTGGGTAACACGTTACAAAGTAAAGCGTTACAGTAACGTAACTACTTTTTCGGGTAAAAAGTAGTGTAACGCGCTACTACTGAAAATTTGGTAACGAAACGTAGTTCCTTTTTCAATTCGGCGCAACGTTACTTTCCCCAGGGACAGATTATCTGTCCCTGGTATTTGACAGCGAAACCGCGATCGCCATCTCCGTAGTGAACGCCCCAGAGAGAAATGCACATGATGGATTACATAATCAGAGAGTAGCCTATTTCTTTTCGTTTTGAATTGTTTCGTTTAAAGACATTTCAAGCTTAAATTCTACGTTGAGTTTCGGTTAATTTATGATGAGATGCTCCAGTTCACGTGCAATGCAAGTGACCACGCCGGCGCTTCCATGATTATATTGTCTCCTATATTTGCTTCTTACTTGCAGGCATTTGGTTGATAAAAAATTGATTAAAATTAAGATACAATTTATACAAAACGAAATTCGCTTTAAAGAAAGGCTTTCTTCAAAACAAAACGGTCAAAATCATGTCTGATTGACTCAATGTCTCCTGATATATTGCGCATCCATCTTACTCGCGCTGTTCACTTTTCATAATCAGCATAGATGGAAAAAAAATAACATTATAATATTTTAACAAATATGAAACTAAATGCGCTTATTTAATGGCTACAACACGTAGGCTATAGTAGGCCTATAGACTCTCTATATTGCTGCACATTCATTTAATTCAGAATTTTGCACACATAAGTTGAAAGGCATTTGTTTACGTGCATAAAACATATCTGCAACATTTATCAAGTTCACGGATAATTGTGCGTGCATTTATTAATCATTATGATACTAAAATCATAATAAAGTAGGCTATACTATGTACAAAAAATCAGATGAGCCCAGAATATGAACGCAACGTGTTTACTTACACGTTAAGCATTTTCCTCCCATAGAAAACCATTATAAGAACGCTTAATTTGGCTTAATGCAGATTAGAATGTCCCCTTATTATGTCTAAATAACAAGATAAGTTTTCTTTTTTTTTTCTTCACCATGCGGTTTAGGACTTCCATAGAATACAGCCTGAATATAATTACTTCCAGAAATGATTTTTGGGGGTGCTAACGGGGTGCTTTGGTCTTTCTTGGGGGCTTTCTTTCTAGCCCCTCCCTAGCGCCGCCCATGCATATGCCTATCCATTAACCGGCATTTCTTCATAAATATTAAAATTGACGCATTATGCATTTATGGCATTATATATGGCATTATGCATAGTAGAACTTTATGTAGGCCTACACATTTAGGATCAGATATTGGGTTCTGCCCAAAGTCAAGCAACATAAAAGTAACGTAAAAGTAACGAGTAACGTGAAAAGTTACTTTCCATATGGGGTAACTAAGTAAAGTAACGGATTACTTTTTTAAAGAAGTAACGAGTAACGAGTTACACTACTTTTAAAAAGTAACTTCCCCAACACTGCTTACAGGACAAGATTTTTAACTCAGCTGATTGCAGAGGCTCAAAGGGTGGTCTCTGAAGAGCCGAAAGGACCAGAGACAAATCCCAAGAGGGTATAGAGAGTGGGCGAGGAGGATTCAGTCTCCTCGCTCCCCTCAGGAACCTAACGATCAGGTCGTGCTTCCCCAAGGACTTACCATCAACAGCATCAAGATGTGCGGCAATAGCGGCCACGTACACTTTAAGGGTGGAGGGAGACAGCCTTCGCTCCAACCCATCTTGCAGGAAGGAAAGCACGGCTCTGATCGAGCATGATCGGGGGTTCTCCTCGTGAGAAGAACACCATTCAACGAATAGGTTCCACTTCAATGCATAGAGGCGCCTCGTAGAGGGGGCTCTAGCGGAAGTGATGGTGTCAACTACCGCTGGGGGTAGGTCACCTAGAACCTCCGCGTCCCGTCCAGGGACCAGACATGAAGCTTCCAGAGGTCTGGACGCGGGTGCCACAGGGTGCCCCGTCTCTGAGAGAGCAGGTCCTCTCTCAGAGGGATGGGCCAGGGAGGGGCTGTCGCGAGGAGCACTAGTTCCGGGAACCAGGTCCGGTTGGGCCAATACGGCGCAACTAACAAGACCTGCTCCTCGTCCTCCCTGACTTTGCACAAGGTCTGTGCCAGAAGGCTCACTGGGGGAAACGCATACTTGCGAAGACCCCGGGGCCAGCTGTGTGCCAGAGCATCCGTGCCGAGGGTCCCCTCGGTCAGGGAATAGAACAACTGGCAGTGAGACGTGTCCGGGGCGGCAAACAGATCTATCTGTGCGGTCCCGAAGCGCCTGAAGATCAGCTGGACCACCTGGGGATGGAGTCGCCATTCTCCCGGTAGCACCTGCTGCCGTGAGAGCTCGTCGGCTGCACGGTTGAGCAGGCCCGGAATGTAAACGGCACGAAGCGACCTCAGATGCTTCTGACTCCAAAGGAGGAGATGGCGGGCGAGTTGTGACATGCGGCGGGAGCGTAGACCACCCTGACGGTTGATGTACGCAACAGTCGCAGTGTTGTCCGTACGGACCAGTACATGCTTGCCTTGTAGCGACGTTTTGAAGCGGCCCAGCGCAAGATGTACTGCTAACAACTCGAGGCAGTTGATGTGCCAATGCAGTTGAGGCCCCGTCCACAGACCTGAAGCTGCATGCCCGTTGTACGTGGCCCCCCAGCCGGTGATAGAGGCATCCGTGGAGACCACAGAGTGCCTGGACACTTGTTCTAGGGGAACACCTGCCCGCAGGAACGAAGGGTCCGACCACAAGCTGAGAGTTTGGCGACAGTGCGGGGTTATTGGAACCCGGCACGAGCCGCTCTGCCACGCCCATCTCGGGACTCGATCGTAAAGCCTGTGTTGGAGCGGTCTCATATGAAGCAATCCGAGCGGCGTTACCGCGGCTGCAGATGCCATATGCCCCAGGAGCCTCTGAAACAGTTTCAGTGGTGCCGCTGTTCTGCGTCTGAGCATACTCACGCAGTTCAACACTGACTGGACGCGGGCCTCGGTGAGACGCGCTGTCATATTGATCGAGTCCAACTCCATACCGAGAAAAGAGATCCTCTGCCCGGGGGTGAGTTTGCTCTTTTCCCAGTTGACCCGAAGCCCTAGGTGGCTGAGGTGACTGAGCACCATGTCCCTGTGTTCGCACAACTGCTCTCTCGACTGGGCGAGAATAAGCCAGTCGTCGAGGTAGTTGAGAATGCGAACACCACGCTCGCACATGGGAGCAATGGCCGCCTCCGCGACTTTCGTGAAGACACGGGGCGACAGGGCCAGCCCGAAGGGTAAGACTTTGTACTGATATGCCCGTCCCTCGAACGCAAAGCGAAGAAACGGTCTGTGTCGAGGGAGAATCGAGACATGAAAGTACGCGTCCTTCAGGTCGATCGCTGCAAACCAATCTTGGGGACGGATGCATTTGAAAATGCGTTTCTGCGTAAGCATCTTGAATGGTAGCCTGTGCAGGGACCGATTCAGGACGCGCAGGTCCAAGATTGGTCGTAACCCACCTCCTTTCTTGGGTACAATGAAGTACGGGCTGTAGAAGCCGGTCTTCATATCGGCTGGAGGGACTGGCTCGATTGCGTCCTTCGCCAGTAGGACTGCAATCTCCGCCCTGAGAACAGGGGCACTGTCCGCCAGAACACGGGTGAACAGGATGCCCCTGAAAGCAGGGGGGCGCCGGGCGAACTGAATCGCATAGCCGAGTCTGATGGTACGGATGAGCCAGCGAGACGGGCTGGGAAGCGTTAACCAAGCTCCCAGAGACCGAGCAAGCGGGACCAACGGCACCACAGACGTACCCAGAGTGGGGCAGCGTGGCGGAATGCAGGGACCCGACTCGGACGGCACAGCGGCCCGAAGTGGGGTCTGAACGTGTGGTGCAAAACGTACCTGCTTCCGTCGAAGGGCAGAGTGAGTGTGCGGAGGCGATACTGCGTCCAGGACACAGCCCGTGGGTCAGTGGCGGAACAAAAAGAAAAGGAAACAAAAGATTCTCCGCCCGGCCCTCCACCGGGGGAAGGAGTGGCTCGTCCGCCATCTCCTGAAGAGCAACTTGATCCACCTCTGGGCCGCCCGTCTCAGGGTCGTTTGCACCGACGCTTACCTCCTGGATTGGCAGCGGCCTGGACGGGCGGGGTCGGCTTCCTGCGGCTTGCTCCACGCTGAGGCCTGGATGATGGCTGCTGCTGGGGCTTAGCGGAAGCGGAGGACGCTGCAGGAGGCCGACCTCGGCGACGAGTAGACGGAGGGGCTGCGGCCGGCGGGCGGGCGGGTGGGAGCAGCAGCGGTCCGCCGGGGCAGGATGTGTCGGATGGCCTCCGTCTGCTTCTGTGCGGCCGAGAACTGCTGGGCAAAGCTCTCGACCGCGTCGCCGAACAACCCAACCTGGGAGAGAGGGGCATCCAGGAACCGGTACTTATCGGTGTCCCTCATGTCCGCCAGGTTGAGCCAAAGGTGGCGCTCCTGGACCACCAAGGTGGACATCACCTGACCGACTGAACGTGCAGTTTCCTTCGTCGCCCGGAGGGCGAGGTCGGTTGCCACACGGAGCTCCCGTAGGAGGCCTGGTGGACCTGCAAGAGCGCCATGGCATGAAGAGCGGAAGCAGCCTGTCCACAGGCCTTGTAAGCCCTCGCCGTTAGACCGGACGAGAACTTACAGGCCTTGGACGGGAGGCGTGGGTCACCCCGCCAGGAGGAGGCGGATGCCGGACACAACTGCATCGCGACAGCCCGCTCCACTGGGGGGATCCCCACATACCCCTTAGCTGCCCCGCCGTCGAGGGTGGCGAGGGGAGAGGAGCCACTAGGATGGCTTCGGGCACTATACGGTGCCTTCCACGTCTTAGAAAGCTCCTCATGCACCTCCGGAAAGAAAGGTACTGGGGCGGCGCACTGAGAACCAGCACGGCCCGCCCCGAGAAACCAATCGTCCAGCCGAGAAGGTTCGGGACGTGGTGGAGGATTCCACGCAAGCCCGACCTTCTCGGCGGCCCGGGACAGCATAGCGGCCCATTCTGGATCCGGCTCGGACAACGCTACACACCCCGAAGGGGGCAACGCAGCCGAGTCGTCATCTCCAGATGACCGCTCCCCCTCCGATGCTGCGATCGACATCTGATCGTCAGCTGGTGCCCCAAAGGAAACGACTGGTCGTTCCGGAGAAGGACCGAGCCGTTCGCAAAGGGGCGCCGATGGCAACAGCACATGAGAGGCGTGAGGGGCCCGCGGAGATTGCCTCGGCGGGGAAGCCCTCACGGTAATCCTCAGATCACCCTGGTCATGCGCCGAAGTAGGCCTATTCTGCGGGGCAGAATAAGCACTAGATCGGGGCATAGGCGAGGGGACTGCACCTCCCTTGAGGTAAGCGAGTCTCGACCTTAGTGCTGCGATAGTCATATTCCCGCAATGGGAACATGAACCATCCACAAAAGCTGCCTCAGCGTGCTGAATGCCCAAACACGAGATGCAGCTATTGTGACCATCTGCTGGCGCCAGGGAACGACGGCATCCAGAAACGCACAAGCGGAATGACATCTTGAAAAAGACGCAGGGTCCGCTTGTGTTGCTCTTTTAGTAAAAATAAAAAAGGAAATTGCTCTCACAGTGCTGAGGCGCCCAGGGGTAGCCACTGTGTGGACACACACACACACACACACACACACACAAACAAAAGTGCTGTGAGAACAGCAGTTGAGAGCTGCACTGCTCGCAGCCACCGCTGATCGCGCCGTCACACCAACACTGGAACAGAGATCTTCCTTGAGTCTTCAAAAGGCGTTGAATCTCAGACACACAGTCACAGGAAACTCGCGCTCCGAAATGAAAGACGGTGTGTGCTCGCGCCCGCTTCCTGTTTTATACCCGCGCTGCGGGGCGGGGGCGCGTGACACGTTCACGCACGCCAACGTTCATTGGCTTGTTCTTAGATACTCGAAGTTGATAGGGCTCCCTGAAGTGATCCCCTAACGTCGTCACGTCGACGTCACGTCGAACGTGAGCGACTGAAGGGGAACTGAAGTTAAGACTGGGTTTTTATTTTAGAAACAAGTCATGTTTCTCCTTTGAGGCAAAAAGAAGGCTTTTGCTGCCACTTTCATGTCAGTGCTGGACCACGGTGATGTTATATACATGCATGCATCCATTCAATGCTTGAAATTGTTGGATACTGTTTACCATGGAGCCCTTAGGTTCATCACAAACTTTAGAGCACTTACCCATCATTGCTCTCTGTATGATCGTGTTGGTTGGTCGGCATTGTCCACGCATAATCACTGGCATATTCTTATTTATAAAGGTATTCTTGGTCTGCTTCCCCCATACCTTCAATCTTATATTAAAAAGAAAGGCACAGGACAATATTGTCTTCGTTCTGAGGACTTATTGTTGTTGTCCGTCCCTCATGTCCGGACTGAAATGGGAAAAGGTTCGTTTATGTATGCGGCCCCCAGCGCATGGAATCAACTGCAAAATGTCTTAAATCTCCAGGAACCAGTTTCACTGGCTGCTTTTAAATTACTTTTAAATGATATAGAGGCTACACATACTGGCTGTAGTTGTTATGATTAATTATTTGGATGATCCTTGCTTCTATTTTTTATGTTTATGCTATATGTTATCTATGTTATTATATGTTATATATATATATATGTTTTTTTATGTCTGCAACTTTGTTATTTGTGCTGCTGCCTGTCTTGGCCAGGACACTCTTGAAAAAGAGATTTTTAATCTCAACGAGTTTTCTTCTGGTTAAATAAAGGTATATTAATATTAAACCAGTGGAAGATTGAAATTCATCTGTTGCCTAAAGCTGCTGAGCTTTTGAAGCTTTTTGAACTTGAAGGACTCCATGACGGCCACAGTGCTGTTCAGTGTGATAAGGGGGAGTGCTGGGGTGTTCTTCCTGAACTCCACTATGAACTCCATGATCTGTTTGCACTGAAATCTGATATTGGCCACATTTAAAACAACAACGTGAACAGCTATACAAAAAAATTGGATCCGAGCAATGGGCTATATGCACGCATAAGTTCCGCGTTTGACGCAAGGATGCTCTTGCGTTTCCGGTTGGGGAGATTTAAAGCGGAGGAAAACCGAGGAAAACGGGATTATGGCAGAGTCTTCAAAATTTACTGTCCTCTCGTCTTTGAAACGAAACTTTAATACGTTTAGATGTAATTTTATATATAGTTATGTTTATTTAATATAATAAACAAAGAAGCATAAACAAAATGAGGGGTGTCTGTTTTGTCTGTTTTTGTGATGTTTCTTTAGTATAGCAATAGAGTATAAAAACCAATATAAATTCTCGGAATAGCATTGGACTCTACGATCGGCGGAAGTAATCCAGCATCCTTAGACCTTCACCGGAAATACCGCCGTGCATAGAGCCCATTAATCAGAATTGAGCACTAAGGCTTGCAGTGTGAACATCCGCTGTGTGAGCAACAGCTGGGAGCGTGTTAGGTCTAATGCACAGTCCAGAATGGCTTCATTCAACCAGGTTTCCGTAAAGCAAAAAGCAGCAGACTTTGAGAAGTCACTGTTTGTGTGGGTGAGGAGTAGTTTGTCTGTTTTTTTGTCGAGGGAGTGGAGATTCGCCAGATGAATATCACCAGCACGTTTCCCTTGAAGCGCTTGTATCGAAAAGCAGCTCCTCCGACTAGAATGTCTAGTAAAAATTCTGAATTCTCAAAAGTCAGCAAAAGGTTGTTTGGAGTGCAATGCCTATGTTCGTCCCTAGTAGCCATCCACAGTGCTCCACGGGGTTACATAATAATAATAACCCTATGAATGATAAGTATTAATATAAAAAAACTAACACTAGTCTAAACATGCCACTGTGGTCCTTGTGTCCCATTTCACTCCAAGGGTCTAATTTGATCTTTTTCTGTCTTCTGTTTTTAACCCTCTGGGGACCAGAAACGCGTCGGCGCGTTTTGCTCGTTTTTTTTCACATAGCAGAAAAATAGACTTAAAGTACTACCATCATTTCTGTTCATATAGAGCTAAGAAATATGAGAAAATAATCTGTTAAATGTCTACTTTTTTATGTGCCCACATACAATCGAAATAAAATATTGTGCTTTTGTAAAATAAAGAAAATAAACAGGGTGTGCGTTCTGCCTCTCGGTCACGGTGAACTTTTTTTCTGGAGCACGTCTCTAATCTTCAACACAACTCAGCTAATACTATTCACCCAGCCATAAGCAATATATCTTTTAAATCATTTGAGTTTGTACTTTTAAATGATCCGATTCAAAACTAAAATTAATATTCTCCGTTTATGTCATCTAAATAAAAAGAGAGACGTGTCAGCCCGTCTCATTATCGTTCTCTCAGCTGATTATCCCTGGTAATGTGACACGCCCACGGAGAGCACGCGCTATTCAAACGCAAATATGTGAAGCAACACATTGAGACGCGTTAGCGCCCATAAACTCTGAAAACACACATTATTTTTTAGTCAGATTAATCTACTGTTGTCTTGCGCGGCTATATGAGGAACAATCCTGGGACAATTTACCACAGAACAAGTGCTGGTTTATTTTCACTTCGAGGATGAACAGATTCAGCTGAGAAGTAAGTGTTTTATGCAAGTGCTTTGTTCTAATAACGTTTATAGTTAACGTTTATAGTCTAATAACGTATATAGAATAACGTTAGTGTCTGTAAACGGAAAAATAGCATACTGTTTTTGTGAATCATTTTTGTGTGGGTGTGTGTGTGTGCGTGTGTGTGTGTGTGTGTGAATGAATGAATGAATGAATGAATGAATGAACGCACAGATACGTACTGTTACAGACTAAATAACAGACAACATTTCGTTGACTCGTTTTGGATAAAGTTTTTACTCTAAAATAGACATCAAATAAGCTTTTGTTAGGAGTTTCTGCTCATATGTTAAATATATAGTATGTTTTGTCAATAAACTAATCAACTAAGATGTTATAGTGTTTGTTCAAGCTATATCAAAATAATGAATCCTCAACTTTGAAATATGTATGATCAAACTAAGACATTTATGGAAAAAGACAATTTTCTTTTCAAGATGTTTCCAACTCTAACTTTGAACTTTGAACTGAAATAAAACCATGTCCTTATGGTGAAGGGTGTGTGATAGAAGTGTCCAGACGTATGCACCCTGTATTTTCCTTATATAAATCCAAACAATCTAAAAGCCATTCTTTTTTAAATCTCCTCATTCTTTGTGCAAGGCTCCTGTAATGATATGGCCTGATAGCACCTAATAGGGCCATTATGGGAGGGTCTTTGTCTTTCTCAAGTGTGAAATGCCATACATATTAATGAGAGATCACGCCTCCTGCATAAAGCTTTCTGACACAAAACACGTCATTAAAAATGTAAAATACTTTATTGACTTATCTGAATGAGTAGTCAGGATGATTCTCACATAGTTTTGGAGCAAATATTCTAGGCTATGTGATACAATTTTCAAAAGTCTTGTGAAGAAATAATCAATGTGTTTTGTGGTCTTATTTCAGCAACTTTCATTGTAATTTTTTTTCAAAAACCACGCATAAACATTATTCTCTTAAAAATACAAACATGTACATACATGTTGCTCACTTATCATGGTAGTCCCGTCTGTGCTATATAGAGTGAATTTACACCTTTGCCATTAACATGTTTATAAATAACTGAAAAAAGCACAAATGTCAGTGCATGTCAAAACATCCCAAGGGCCCCGAAAACACTCTGGTCCCCAGAGGGTTAAGCACCAGTGTTTGAAATGTGTCAGAGCCCTCGGGACCCAATAAGTGAAGCAGGGGTTCCAACTTCACTTGAACCTAATCATGCTCTAAGTACTATTGTTAATGTTACCTAAAATCTAGAGTAGTTTGTTAAAAATAACTGCTAGTTTGTTGTGCAATTAAGCACACAAGATAATTTGTGGATTCTATCATGTGAAGATGAGGATCCACAGTGTCAGATCCTTTCTGAACGGCTCAAACAACTGTGTGAGACAGATAGAAATCTCAGATGGAAACCCACAGCAACATAGTGTCGGCCCAGATCTGGCCCACATCTGGTACACGTATTATTGCTTTTAAACTGTTTTTAAATTTAAATCCGCTGGAAACATTTCAATACAATTGTTAGATTTGGTTAGATTCAAATGACATCAGTAAATCAGGTTATTTCATAATGATTATAAATCCATCAACAGGTAACCATCTCATTTCACTTTGGCTTTCTTTGCTATTGCAAACATGTTTGACTAACACACTGTCACAGCGGCCAAAAAAGACAAAAGATCAAATAAGAGTTAAGAGCCCAACTAATGGAAACACTAATCACTGTTATGGTGACTTCAAATGAAACACATTAGAGTTAAACCTCTGTTAATTCTCAATAAAACCTTTTGTAGACATCTGACAGAAATAAAGTCAGTCTGGGGTGCATTTCCCGAAAGCATCGTTAGCCAACTATGGTCGCAAGTTCCGTCGTTACCAATAGAGTTCAATGGGATTTGCGACCAACTTGCGACCATAGTTGGCTAACGATGCTTTCGGGAAACGCACCCCTGGTTAGTAATAAGTGAAGCTGGTAATGCTGTTTGTGGAGTTGTTTAATCCTCCTCTGCTGAGATCTTGAGAGATTTAATGTCTTCTTTTCTCTTCAGTGGATTTCATCTTAGACTGTGTCTGAAGTCAGTTGTAGTTCTTGTGTTTCTGCTCGTCTCTTTTTCTGTTATCTTCTTTCCTTCTGTGATTCTGCTTGTTAAAAGGCTTTTTAAGGCTGAAATGACTCCATATTTAATATACACAGACTTTGTGGCTCAGATAAGGTCCAGTTCTGGTTTATTTCTCTGCTCTTGGCTGACATGTGGCATTGCTATGGCCTGCTTGTGGCCCAGATCTGGCAAACAGGAGCGGTCCGCCCAAGGGCCGTCATTCCACACTGCATGTGGGCCAGATCATCTTTCCACAAGTGCCAGATGTGGGCCAGATCTGGGCCGAAACAAAGTTGCTATCTGGGGATGGTGATCATTCATTCATTTTGACGACTGGTTCAATGGATCAGTATTTTTATTTCTTAATGTTGAAGTTACATATTAACTGTTAGCTGTGTGACATGTGAGTTTTTACTGCTCTTTGTTAGTGTCATGAGGTGAATCTTATCAGGACGATGGAAGCCCAACTCAAGAAAATCCGACAAATGCTGGAGAAAGAATGCCAGCTCAACCAGGAACTCCAGAACCAGAACCAGGAGCTGAGTAAGATTACTATATCATAATATGAATGGTTTTTCAGATATTTGAGTACACGGAATGTGATGGTGATTCATCACCACTAGACAATGCACACTAGAATATTGTATTCTTATTACAGAGAGACAGCTTGAACAGAAAGAGGGATTTATACAAGTGCTGCAGGGACGATTGGATGAGCTCGGTAAGACAGCACAGACTAATGGATTTAACTGCATCCACTTTCATCTGCTTCCTTCATATTACAATTATTAAAATATTAATAATTAATTATAACATATATTATATGTTATAATTGATCAAACTGATGAAGCATTTTGCTTGAAGCCTGCACAATTCATATATCAGTCTATATATCGATTTGGACGATTGGGTCACCTATTGGGTAATCAAAAAACATGGAGAACTTACATCCAAGGCATTCAGCTGAAGTTAATTTTTCACAATATTTTAAATGTATAAAACATTTTTTTTGACACATTAAGATATGTTAATTTGACACCTAATGTTGCGTGCCAGATTGCGCCCCTCAACGAAACAGTAATGAAATGCCTGAGGTTCGAGAGAGTCGGGCAGCTGTCATGGCCCCGGAGCGAGTACCAGAAGTCCTGGAAATCACAGCCAGTAGAGTGAAAAAAACTGACAGGTAACTCTATACACACATTAACCAAGAACTCTGTGAACACTTTTGTTTTACTAACCTCAGATGTTACGTCATGCTCTGTTTGTGTGTGTCAGTGAGGCAGCTCAGATCGTAAAGGCCATTGGTAAGAACGACTTTCTCCGTCGTCTGGATGAGGAGCAGATCAGTATGATGGTAGAACTGATGAAGGTTCTGGACTGTGGTCCTGGTGATGTCATCATCAGAGAGGGCACAGAAGGAGACAGCATGTACATTGTCGCTGGTGTGTATGTGTAAGGAGAGATAACTGAATGCCAAGTTAAGTGTCGCTGAATTCAGAAATGCTTACTAACAGATTCCCCTTTCTATTTCTGCTATATAAAGACATGGTAAAATTCATCACAGGAATAAATTACATTCTCAAATATAGTGCAATAGAAAACAATTTTTAATTGTTTTACTATTTTTTTTGTACTGCATTACCCATCTTGGTAACACTTTATAATAACTGCATGCTATTAATCATTTGTTAAGCATGAGTAAACAGTTAATTCATCATTTATAAAGCATTAATAGACATTAATAAACAGTTTATAAATACAGCTATAAACACTTTTTTTCTTGATTTATAAGCACATCTATAATGCGTTTAATAATTGTATTTTCATACTTTGTAAATGATCAATTAATAATTTCTAAATGAAGTATAGCATTATTTATAAACCAGTTATTTAAGAGTTGTCAGTTATTCATAAGATCACTTAGAAAGTGAAATCTAAAGTGAGGACTATTCATGCCTTGTAAAGCATTTATAAAGGAGATTTAAAGGCGCATCAATCTTCTAAACAGTAAAATGTAACAAACACAACACAGTGATACAGAACATAGAAATATTTAACATCCTTTAAATCTCCTTTATAAATGCTTTACAAGGCATGAATAGTCCTCACTTTAGATGAGCTCACAAACATAGTTAACTGACCACTACTAAATGCTTTATAACTACCCGAATAAACCCTGAATTACAGCTTAAATACGTGTTAATAAAGCATTTATTAACACACTTAGTAACCATCACTATATGTCTGAATAATAAGATGTATGAATGTACATTTAAATAGTTTATTAATCATTTACTTACACGTTCTAAGTAATCTTGTGAACCACTGAAAACTCTTAAATAACTGGTTTATAAAAAATGCAATTAATCATTTAGAAATAATAAATTGATCATTAATAAAGGATGAAAATACAATTATTAAATAAATTATAGATATGCTGGTAAATCAAGAAGAAAGCATTTATAGCTGTATTTATAAACTGCTTATTAATGTCTATTAATGCTTTATGAATGATGAATTAACTGTTTACTCATGCTCAACTAATGATTATTAGCGTGTAGTTATTATAAAGTGTTACCAAAATCTTTATTACAAATCTTTGAAGTGTATGGCCAGCCCGTTCTCATCCCAAGGCGTCATATAACTGACGCTTTTGACCATGCGTCAACATGCCGACGCACATGGTACCCCTTAAGCGTCAATATGAGATGCGCCTCCTAGTGGTCTAACCCTAACCCTACCCCAGACCTAAACCTACCCATAACGGAAGCGTCATCTAACTGACGCTAAAGTGTCAGTTAGATGACGCCTTGGGATGAGAATGTGTTGGTATGGCAGTACAATTCTTGAAAAAGACATCTTGTTTGAATACTGTTCGACAGTTGAAATGAATCGATGAGCTTAAATTCCTTTTTTCATTCTAGCGGGGGAGCTGAAGGTCACTCAGGCGGGACGTGATCTGCGAACTTTGAGCTCTGGCGATATGTTTGGGGAACTGGCCATTCTATACAACTGTAAACGCACAGCATCTGTCAAAGGTCAGTTATCATTCTGGAGTGATGTGGCCGGGTTACCCCCTGCTGATGTGTTAAATAAGTGTTTTATACTCTCTTACCCACAGCCGTCACTGCAGTTAAGTTATGGTGTATTGAGAGAGCAACATATCGAAGCCTCATGACCAATAAATCCAAGATGAGACGAGAGCAACTCATGGGCTTCTTGAAAACGTAAGACACATTCTGGTTTAGCCTGTATTAGTAAAATATTAGATGCTTTGCATGTTGCACACTTTGAATCTTCACTGTTTGTATATTGTTCATCATGTATATCAGTCTATTATTGCTGAGTAAACTCTATTGTTCATAATTGTTTCCACCAGGGCGCGCACTTTGAAGGCCCTGAATGATGTGCAGCTGTCAAAGATCATTGATTCCATGGAGGAAGTCAGTGTGATTTTACTCTTATAAATAGTAAATAGACTCATGATTGTTATAATAAGTAAATATTGTAAAATAAGGATGCTTTAAGTATTCTTGGAGAAAATATACCAGACTCTGTCAAAAAGAGACTCAACGTTTGGTTAAAATGGCTTTAGCATTTGTGAAACGTGATTTTGCTAAGCCACTTATGAGATTTAGTGGATGTTTACACAAAAATTCCCAATCTCCTTTTACTCTGCCTGTGTATGTAGGACATATTGCATTTTACCGTGCTTAATATTTAGCGCTCTTAATAGGTCCCGACGTGTTTTACATCTTTCCGAGAGAAATCCTGCAGGCACTTGCTGACCTTAAAAAAATTATCTCGAGACATCATTAGGATTTTGTTGGTTGCAGTAGTTTTAATTTAGTCAAAGTATTGACTTAGAGATGGGATATTCAAAGGAATGGTCAATGAGAGTTTAGTGTAATCAGAAGTATGTTTAGTAACAGATGATGTTTGAATTAAAGGTAAAATTGTCTTTTGTTTTGTACTTCAGGAATATTTTCTTCTAAGCATGACATGATGACTCAATGTATTATCCATGTTTGTTCCCCTGCAAGGTGAAGTTTCAGAACAACGAAGTCATTGTCCGAGAAGGAGCAGAGGGCAATACTTTTTACATCATTCTAAAAGGAGAGGTAAAAGAAACTCAGTTGCTCTCTTATCTCAGGATAGTTTTATTCTTGAACATCCTCTGAAACACTGATTGCATTATTTACATGTTTTATTTCTTTATATTTACACAAGTATTATGTATATGACTTAGGAGTTATAAGGGTTTAATCTAAATGTGTGCTTTCCAGCACTTACACAGAAAATTAAACCTTACACAAAATACATGAAGTCTATACATGAAACTTTGCACATATTTCTCAACTATTTTATAAAAGATACTACAGAATGGTCTGTGTTTGTATTAAACATCATTTTAAATGAACTTTGCTTAAAATTAGTTATAATTTTGTTCATTTCACATTAGGTATTAGTGACGAAAAAAGTGAACGGACAGCAGAAAATAATTCGTAAGATGGGCGAGGGGGAACATTTTGGAGAACTGGCTCTTATACGGTAACCCAACGCATTCTCATCCCAAAGCGTAATATATTGACTCTTTTGCCAAAGCGTCTATATCCAACGCATATGGCACCCTTTAGCGTCAATATAACACGCTTCGGTTTTGGGTAGGTTTAGGTCTGGGGTAGTGTTAGGGTTAGACCACTAGGAGGCGCCATATATCTGCATCTCATATGACGCTAAAGGGTGCCATGTGCGTGGGATATAGACGCTTTGGCAAAAGAGTCAGTATATTACGCCTTGGGATACGGTAACCATAGTCACTGCTACTTAGTGACAACATCATTAGCACTGTGTCACGAATAAATACTTGTTCTGTCTGGTTTAAATGTAAAAGTCAACCAAATCTTCTATTGTAATCCAGAGAGATCCTTAGGACAGCCACATGTACAGCGGTTGGAGGTGTCACTTGCTTTTCCATTGATAAAGAGTGAGTTTGATGTCAATGATGACAATATTACTTCATTTAATTTGTTTATGATTCCTTTGATTGAGGATTTGTTTAAAAATGTAATATTGTCCTTAATTTCTCACAGAATTTTTGAGGAGACCATTCCATTTGAGAGCCTTGAGCTCCATGACGAGTGAGTTTTCCTGCTTTGTGACTTCTATATTTGTAAAGATATCCAGTCTAGTCTTCAGCTTAGTCACTTGTAACATGTAGTGCATTCCCCCCCCCCTACTTGTAATCAAGAGGAAAAGCCATCAGAAAGTCCATCAGAGAGTTGAGACTGTTCACTTTACTGAAATACAGATCCGCCTTTTGTTCTTATACAGTGCTGGTTTTGTGCAGGTCTAAAATAACTGATAGTACCAAAACAAATATAATTTGCTAACACAAAATAAATGAAGTAAGAAAAGGCAGTGCCTCCACATCACTGTGATTGTCTGATTAGTCTGCCATTGAACCAATGCTCATGTTTACAAATCTGCATGCAGGTCAGACTGGTGGAAATGAATGGACTTGTTAACCCAAAATTAACTTGATATGACTCACATATCTGTGTCTGCAAGCTTGCACCTGTGGTGCTATTTGTTGGGTAGAGAAATTATTTTGTCCGTAAACCCATTTTTGCACAAAATGATTCATAAGCAGAGAGCATTTCTTCGCTAGCTGTCTGTGTAACATATTTGACAGGTGGTAGAAACATTTTGTGCTGTTCCTGACCTGTTTACGGGTGGCTCATTATCAACATTTAGTGTGCATTCTGTTCTCCAACCAGCTTCAAGTTATGAACTTATGAAAATATGATTTTTCTAGTGTTTTGCATCAGTGGTATAGGTTATTTTCATTCTGAAACATATTTCTTGATCACAAATTGTTTTTGTAGTGCTGATTCACTGGAGGATGATGAAAAGCCAGAGAAAGTTGGGTAAGATATTTTGTTAATAATTCAGATAGGACAGAGAACAAACTCACAGTCATATATTAATCTTGTTTCACATACACTACTACCATATAACATCTTTTTAAAGCCTTTGATTAATCTGAGTTTGTATGAATCTAGTTTTTCCTATACACATAGCAGGAATTATTGTGGTCTGCCTGTCTACTTCTAAATAAAGCCTTTAAAATAAGTTAGAATATGAATTATACATAATATATTATGTGTATTGCTGTCTCCAGGCCAGAAACATCTCTAAAGCTGAAAGAGCTCATCCCTGTACTGTACCAGGAGGGAGGTTATCAAGGAGATCCTGTCACTCTTGGTGTTGGGGGGTTTGGAAAAGTGGAACTGGTATGAGAGTAGATTTATTAAAACATTTTTGTCAGTACATGTTCTGAATTCAAAACACTGTTTTGTCCATTCATACTATAGTAAGGTTGTTCTGATTTGACCTCCTGAAATACGAATATATTTGCTTGTTTTCTAGGTAACTACCTTGCAGCACAGAAAGTACTTTGCTATGAAGAAGATCAGTAAACAGCATATTGTTGCAAAGAAGCAGGAAGCACACATTCTTTTTGAAAAGAAAATTCTTCAGGCAATCCGATGTGACTTCATTGTCAGGTTGGTGCTGCTACCTAACCTATAATCATATCCTTTTTTCAAACCATTCGATAATTGTTCACATACAGTTGTAATCGAAACCCCTATTGCAAATCAGGGTTATTGACAAAATGTACAGACTTTCAGCTGTTTACAATGAACAAATCCATTAATTGAAATAGCTCAACACAACCAATGTTTTTAAAGTTGAACTGAAAATGCAACTTTTAATGACTTCTGCAGTCTCAAAATGATTCAACCCCCTGAATAGAATCCCCCACAACAGCAGAAATCTGCAAAACATGTGTTGTCTCGGGCACACCTGATGCA
This sequence comes from Rhinichthys klamathensis goyatoka, assembly GCF_029890125.1. Lineage (NCBI taxonomy): Eukaryota > Metazoa > Chordata > Actinopteri > Cypriniformes > Leuciscidae > Rhinichthys > Rhinichthys klamathensis. Next base: position 3,898,205 of record NW_026606555.1, read on the forward strand.
ACTAATCAAGGGCTTCATTAGTTGCACCAGATATGCTTGAGCTAGAACACATCTGAACTGGCTAGGTTTGTTGAGCGTCACGTTTGACTGCATGTTAGAAATATGGCAAAGTCAAAAGAATGGTCCAAAAAGTTAAGAGAAGATATAATCGCCCTTCACAAACAAGTAACAGGATATAAAAAGACAACGAAGGCTTTAAATGTTACTAGAGACACTGTTGGAAGCATAGTTCGCAAGTTCAAAGTTAAAGGAACAATGGTTACACCACATGGACGGGGCAGAAAAAGGAAGCTGTCAACGGCTGCAACCAGATTTCTGAGAAGGCAGGTTCAGAAAAACCCTTGAGTGACTGCAAAGACCTGCAGCAAGACTTGGTGCCAACAGGCACTGAAATTTCAGCTTGCATAGTAAAGTGTGTAGGCTACTCAACGCATGCCAGAACACCAAGATGTACACCACTACTGACCCATATATATCAATAAATAAATGGAACTTTTTGGCCCTCTGGATCAGCGGTATGTCTGGAGGTAGAAGAATGAAGCATATGCTGAAAAGAACACTCTGCCTGCAGTTAAGCATGTTGGTGGCTCGGTGATGCTCTGCGGCTGCTTTACATCCTCTGGCACTGGAAACCTGCAGCGTGTGGAAGGCAAGATGGATTTATTGAAGTATCAAGAAATCATAGGACAGTGGTTCTCAACCTTTTTTGGGCCAGCGCCCCCTATCCATTATCAAGGTCCCCCCAGCACCATCACCACCAAAAAAGGGCTAAATGTCTTTATTGAATGTATGCTGATTATCATTCTGTTTTAATCATAATAATATGTATTATTCACATCCTTATTTTCTTCTTATTATTATCATTTTATTATTAAATCCATAACTTTCTGTATTTAAAATGTGCAACATTTATGTAATGAGCGAGTACATCATGAATCCATTTTCCAAACCGTGTTTTTGTCTTATCCTGAATTACTAAGGTACACCTATAATAAGTGTTAAGTACCGCGCCGCTTTCTCCTTGTTTCCACAAGCGCTTGCGCTTCAGTAGCATCTGTCATTGCTATGCAACCTTGAACTGCGTTCTCCTTGACATAATGAAGAGGAAGTATCAGCAAAGGATTAATTGATTTCTAGCCCTTGCATTCGCTTTACTACTAGATATATTTATGGAGATGAGAAATAAAAACCCGCCCTGTACAGCTATGATCAGCTGTTCGGCCGAGCTCTCAATGTTGTTACTGAAAGGCTGAAGCTGATCGGTTGGTTTTTGTCACATGACCTGCTGTGTGCTTGTGGCATTCTGAAAAGTTGAGATGTTTTCAACCGACAGCATTGCTTCTATTATGAGCGTGCCTACATTTGAAATAACGAATTTGCACGTGCATAAAACGCGATATGTGAACGGCCCCTGACTGGTTCGAGTCTGCACTCGGCACCGCTGCGGAGTTGCACAGTACCTGCACAGTACCAAGACGCCTGCAATTTTTTAAAATTACCGCTAGAGCGCCAAAAGTTATGGACTGCAGCTTTCATGTATAGTTAAAAAGCATATCACTAAAAGCCAAATAATAGATTTGATTTGACTGAACAGTGGGGATATTATTATCATAGTGTCCCAGAGAGCAAAAAAGTAATCTGAATTAGAAATTAGCCTATTTATCAGTGTATATCACTGTTAACGAAATGCAACGGTTACAAATTTGACATTAAACATTTAATTATGTGGCTTATCGCAAATAGCAGCCAATCAGTGAAGAGCAGACAAAAAATGCAACGGTTACAAATTTGACATTCAGAATTCAATTAACAGCAGCTATACCGCGGACAGCCAGTCAGCAAACAAGTAGCATTCTTATAAATTATTTTCAACGGAGAACATTAACAGGGAAAAGAGCAGAATGATTTATTTGAACTTTCAAATTCAAACTTTCTAAATTGATTAGAAAATTAGTGTGAGCCCTGCATGTGATTGATGTTTTTCTGCTAATTTCTTTACTGCGGGTTGCAGAGACATTAGTATCAGCCGTAGTGCGCCTGAGGCATGCAAGTCCAAGCGATTGCGGTCCTTAGACTGAATGTGGATGACCTGGCTGAATCCCTGCTCAATGAGATATGTTGTTGGAAAAGCAAGAATGAGCAGCCTGATCTTTTGCCAGAGAGCCGGATAGCGCTGGACATATTTGACCCACATTCTGCACCAGCCAGAGGTGCAAAAATACCCTTTGCTTCGTCGTCACACCGGATGTCGACAAGATGCTCCTGAATAGCGGGCTCGCATTCGACCACATCCGTTTAAAAGGGCTGCACAAACCCAACTGGGATCATCAAGGTTAAGGAGGTCCCTGAAGCTGATCTCCAATTTGAATTAGTTTTTTTTTTTTTGCTTATTATTCTACTAAAAATGTTTATTTATATTTATAAGGTAATGTGTGCTATAGTTCTGTATTTTCAGACTCAATATAATCACTCGAAATAATAAACATTACAATGTATTGATGGAAATAAAATATATTAGGCTAATTATAATAATAGTGGGCCTGTAATATCGATTTAGTGTTGTTTCTGAAAAAAAGATCACCTTGGCCAGCTGTGGGAAATGAGCAAACTGCCTCCTGCCTATACTCTGCCTGTAGAGATCTAGCCTAGAGGTGGGACTGTGGATAACCGCCTTGGATTTGACCAGAGTGATGTAATTTGTAATTGGGGCGGCAGTGGCTCAGTGGTTCATGTGGGTTGTCTACAAACCGGAAGGTTGGTGGTTCAATTCTCGGTTCCACCTGACCAAGTGTCGAGGTGTCCATGAGCAAGACACCTAACCCCAGCTACTCCCGACGAGCTGGATGGCGCCTTGCATGGCTGCCGTCGCCCATCGGTGTATGAATGGGTGAATGTGAGGCAAATTGTAAAGCGCTTTGGTGGCCATTGGGTCTATGAAAGCGCTATATAAATGCAGTCCATTTCCTTGGAGCTTTAACTTGACTTAATTCATTTTCTCAAAAAAGTCTGTGTGGTACATCATGTTGCAGTGGCTGGATGACACCTTTTCCCTGAGATCTCCATCAACCTCCTCCAGGAATTCAAAGATGCTGTCAAACAGCTCACAAAAACGAGCAAGTTTCCCTTTGAGAGCCAGTGGACAAAATGTAACAGTATGGAGAAGAAGCCGCTCAAAAGTCTCATCGTTTCCTGACACAGCTGTGGGAACAGTCTGTCATTCAGGGAATGGGCTTTTATTTTGTTTATTGCTTTGACTGCAACATGGAGAGACTCGTGGAGAACTGGATTGTTGCATTTGGCCACAAGGTTGTGGCAGTGCAAAACACAGTGGACTGTGAGGATATGCGGCACCTGCTCCTTCAGCAGAGCGGTGAACCCACGGTACCTGCCAACCATAGGGCACCATCAGTGATTCCTCCTGTAGATATGCAGAAAGCGTGTTAAAAATGGTCTTGCCCTTTGTGTCGGCTTCCAGATATTTAGAAAACAAAAATTCCTCTGCCATCTCGTGACTGTTTGAGTTCCTTTAAAGATACAATATGTAATTTATTTCGCCGCTAAGGGTCGCTAACCTCTTACAATAACAAAGGCGTAGGCTGATGATCTAAAAATGTTTATGGATGAGTGAATACATTGATGTTTTTATCATGACTGTGGTGTGAAGCAGGACGCGATTGCTAATAAGGAGACAGATATCAGCGCCACACGCGAGTCCCGCGGATATAAAGGAATAAGAACAATTAATCCTACCGAACTACACGCAAGTGCTAAATTACTCACACAGATCAGTTTATTAGACGAATGAAACTTGTGAGGTAACGCAGCGCTGCTTCACTTGGTCTACACTATCACACTAAACTGCATTTGAGTGTGTTGAAAGTTATGTTATTCTATGTGTTAGTTTGTTGGCTGTATGAGACTAGCAGTAAGCTAGATCAACATTAGAATAACATACTGATAATATTCTAACATTTCATCATGTTGAACTACACTCACCGGCCACTTTATTAGGTACCCCATGCTAGTAACGGGTTGGACCCCCTTTTGCCTTCAGAACTGCCTCAATTCTTCGTGGCATAGATTCAACAAGGTGCTGGAAGCATTCCTCAGGGAGTTTGGTCCATATTGACATGATGGCATCACACAGTTGCCGCAGATTTGTCGGCTGCACATCCATGATGCGAATCTCCCGTTCCACCACATCCCAAAGATGCTCTATTGGGTTGAGATCTGGTGACTGTGGAGGCCATTTTAGTACAGTGAACTCATTGTCATGTTCAAGAAACCAATTTGAAATGATTAGAGCTTTGTGACATGGTGGAAGTAGCCATCAGAGGATGGGTACATGGTGGCCATAAAGGGATGGACATGGTCAGAAACAATGCTCAGGTAGGCCGTGGCATTTAAACGATGCCCAATTGGCACTAAGGGGCCTAAAGTGTGCCAGGAAAACATCCCCCACACCATTACACCACCACCACCAGCCTGCACAGTGGTAACAAGGCATGATGGTTCCATGTTCTCATTCTGTTTACGCCAAATTCTGACTCTAACATCTGAATGTCTCAACAGAAATCGAGACTCATCAGACCAGGCAACATTTTTCCAGTCTTCAACTGTTCAATTTTGGTGAGCTCTTGCAAATTGTAGCCTCTTTTTCCTATTTGTAGTGGAGATGAGTGGTACCCGGTGGAGTCTTCTGCTGTTGTAGCCCATCCGCCTCAAGGTTGTGCGTGTTGTGGCTTCACAAATGCTTTGCTGCATACCTCGGTTGTAACGAGTGGTTATTTCAGTCACTGTTGCCCTTCTATCAGCTCGAACCAGTCTGGCCATTCTCCTCTGACCTCTGGCATCAACAAGGCATTTCCGCCCACAGAACTGCCGCTCACTGGATGTTTTTTCTTTTTCGGACCATTCTCTGTAAACCCTAGAGATGGTTGTGCGTGAAAATCCCAGTAGATTAGCAGTTTCTGAAATACTCAGACCAGCCCTTCTGGCACCAACAATCATGCCACGTTCAAAGTCACTCAAATCAACTTTCTTCCCCATACTGATGCTCGGTTTGAACTGCAGGAGATTGTCTTGACCATGTCTACATGCCTAAATGCACTGAGTTGCCGCCATGTGATTGGCTGCTTAGAAATTAAGTGTTAACGAGCAGTTGGACAGGTGTACCTAATAAAGTGGCCGGTGAGTGTATATAACATTGATTAGTGTTATGTACATTTGCTCACCTGTCTACTAAAGTACATGTAAGTGCTCTGTCAAGTCGAAGTTTGTCACGGACGTGGAGCTCTCGGCATCTCAAAAACGCCCACTCTGATATTGATCCTCGTTTTAGTTGTCCTTTTTTCCCAAAGTCTACTTGCCATGGTCCATAATGTTTGAACGAAACAACAACAGCGTGCAGCTAGACGTTATGCACTACGCAGTTGTCCACGTCTGTCGCCATGGTTACTGTGGCAGTACTACTAGCGGAAACCAGGGATAACGCGGATATTACGTCATTGATAGGCGACAAGTGCACAGGGATTCCGGGACGGCCAATTATTTTTAAATTGGAATTTCTCTGAAATTAAAAATCTTTGGGAACTTTTGGGATATTGTTAATACACAACTACAGGAAATATATCACAGTGAGCAAGTGATTTTTGGATATTTTATTACAAAATTTTACATATTGTACCTTTAACGGACATAGGCCATCAGCAGAGCATTGTTGTCAGCGGTGGTTGTCTCGTCCATCCTGCAGGACGGCACATAGCTGCTCCTCTGTATCTGCACCCTTTTCATTTATCCCGCAATGGTGTCATTGCCGAGAGGGATGGATTTCAATACCTGTGTGGGATTGCGCTCCATCACGGTAGGGATGACCTCTTTGATGGCAGGAAGAACCAACTTTTCTCCAATTGTGAACGGCTGTCCACATTTGGCGATCAGCGGGGACATTTATATGACGCTATTAGCCCACTATAATTTTGGCTGGTGTTCTTAGCGAAGAGACTGCTGATGGTTCTCCTACCGTGTTGCTCTTTTAAGGCCTGGAAGAACGGACGGTTCTTATCTGCCTTGTCTGGGTGGATCTTCATAAGGTGCTCCTTCAGACGTGAAGATTTCATGGCTTCTTTTGAAAAAACTTGTTCACATAGTAAATACATTGGAAGCTGTGCATTGGTGGGAGAAAGATACCATAATTAAGGTATTCAATGGAGTACTGTCTGCATTTTTTCTTGTTCAGCGGCACCATTTTGCTCAATTGTTTTTATGATAGTTTATTTGCCCGTGCAAAAGTGGACAAATCTTTTTTTTAAATGCACTGTTTGTGGATTGTGATGTAGAGGCTATTATGTATGGAAGTCTAGGAATGCAGGATTTGTTGTGACACCTTGTAAACTGAAAGAATAAGGAATAGCATTAATCAATTTAATTAAAACATAAAAATGTAAATGAATAAATTATTTTAAAATTGACAAATGAGAAGACATTTAAAATTGTTGTGCAATTCTTGTTTTATGTTAAATGTTTGATTATTCATGTTAAATGTAAAAATGTTAAATAAAATAGAACAATAAATTAATAAATAGTAGGCCAATATTAGAATAAATAGACATATGAGACTGTTTATTCACATGTTTAAATCATAGTTTAACAAAGCCAATATTTAAAAACATTTTGGCAGTTTTCTTTTTCTTTATCCATTTGAAAATCTTGTTAAAATATGCTATTATAAACTCGCAGGGGCAACAAATGAACTTCCGACTCTCTCCCATGCCACTCAAAGTAGATATAAGATGGGCTGTCATTGGACAGTAAAAACAACCATAGGCTATATGGTCATTACAGCGGTAATGTTTGCACTTAGGATTTATTACGCATTTAGGAGAGTATTGCTAGAAGCTGCTAACATTAACTTTACTTTCGAAAGAAAGAAATATTTTTCATGAAAAATTATGTTAGAATTGTAGGCCTAAAAAACCTTGGTATCAGCTTGTTTTCATCAATGGAATAATTAATACAATTACAATTAATTTGGTCTGTCATGATTAATTTGTGTTCATAATCAGTAAAAAATAAATAATCTTCTAACAAGAACAAACACAACAAGAACAATTAAATTGCTATTGTTTCACGAGTTTACATGTTAATGAAATCTGATGTAATATAATAATGCGTATTTGGCTTGCTGTCCGGGGGGAGGGCTCCGAGCTCAGAATTCGGCCCGACCCCAGAGTACTCCCCCCTAACCTTAGAGGTCATATGTATCTATGAGCGGACCCCGCCGAATGTGGGGTGAAGGGGTGGTGGAGGGATGCTGAGAAAGAAGTCATGAGACAGGAGGTAAGGGAAGGCTTTATTTATACTGGCTTCTTCTTGTGCTGATTGGATGATTACCTGAACATGCTCCTCCCGAACTTTGTTACATAAAACTTCATTTCACGAGTTTACATGTTAATGAAATCTGATGTAATATAATAATGCGTATTTGGCTTGCTGTCCGGGGGGAGGGCTCCGAGCTCAGAATTCGGCCCGACCCCAGAGTACTCCCCAAAATGCCAGATAAACGGAGGACAGCGAGCGTAGAATTTAACCCCCCAAAAAGTGAAGGGTATGTGTTTACCAAGGGACGAGCTTGCCAGTTCGACTGGGAAGGCTCTCGCGACGACCGACGGGAACTTGGATGCTCACGGCATCGGTCGGATAAGCCCATTCTGCAGTTGAACTGACAGCTCGCTGACGCAGGAATTATGCGAGCGTGAATTTGTGGACGAATTTAACCGTTCACCCAGGAGAGCTCTCGCAGCGTCCGACGGGAACTTATATGCTCGCGGCATGGGACGGGTAAGCCTCGCTGGGTTGGACGGAGGGCGCCCGCTGGACTCGGTCGGGAGGGCTCGACCGGCGCTTCGAAGGGGGGGCTGGGTCACGGGAAAGACTCCTCACGTCCCGACGAATGGGGAGCCCTCCTGGCGACACGAGCGCGGACGTCCGGCGACGACTAAGACGGGCAGACTCTCACTGCAATTCGAACGGGAGGTTTCAACCAGCGTTTTGGAAGGGGGACGGAACCCGGCCTTCGAACGGGTGAGTCATCGCTGCGTGCGAACGGGGGAGTCTGCATGTGATTGAAAAACGTACCTTATGAATATTGAGCGAGTGTGCAAGCGGCGAGCCCAGATGTAATCGGAAGGTGTAAACGGATGTAACTGAAATGGGGAGCAGCAGGTGGTAATTTAATTAATTAGTTAGGGCTTGGTGAGCATTTTTGATGAAAAAACGGCTAGACCTAATATAGGTTTTGAAGGCATCCGATGACCAGCGACCGAGGGTTTTGATTTGTTGTTGGGAGAGACCTTTTTGAGCAGCTGTGGTGGCTGCTCCGATGCGGAATGAGTGGCTAGAGAAATGCTCTGCTGAGACGCCGGATTTGGTAAGGATTGCTTTTAGATGTTTTTGGAACCAGAATCTCGTAGCTGGATGATTGGAGTCGTTAGTAAAAAGAGGGTCGAGTGGGGATTTAGACGAGGAAAGTTTGTACTGCAGGTAATTAAAAAGCGCATGGTACGGTCGGATGGGAGTTTGAAGATTGAAAATATAGACGAAGTGGCCTCTTTTGTCTCTGTCCGTTTTGCTTTGTTTAATGAAAAATTATATGGTTTCGTTATCTACGATCTGAAGGTCTGAAATTGCGGGATGGATATTTGGGTCGAATAAGGAAGTTATGGTCAGTTCGGAACAGCGGAGGAAACCGAAGAATGCTAGGATGAACATGGCCTCTAACGTATATGCGGTATTGATGGAGTGGTATCCAAGACGGAGTGATGAGATGCATCTGGTGAGTATATCGATTGTGATTGGCTGTCTGGTATCTGGGCGCGTGGGGCGGGATCTTTGGATTCCCTTAATTAGAAGGGACGTTTGGGAGTTATTTATTGCAGGTGTAGGTTTACCGTGGATTAATTTATGGAAAAATTGAATGCCGCTTAGATAGCTTTTAATGGATCCGGCTTGGAGACCCTTAAAACTGTGAAGATGGGATATGAATGAAGTAACTGTTAGAAGCGAAAATTCGGGAAACGACAGGTTGTGAGAGAGATGGAATGATTTGAACGATTTCCATGCGGTGTAATAAGTTTGCAGGGTTCTGGGAGAAACGGCTTGGAGGATGGATTCGATGGACGTGTCCAGGAGGGATTTTAGCGGATGATCTATGGGAAGATCAGCTGAGAATAAGGAGGTACTGGAGTTGGAGTGGGGTCTGCTTCTGGTGCCAGCATCCTGAACTTCTGAAACGAGAAACGGGAGAGAGAGTCAGCGATTTGATTTTGAGCCCCTGGGACGTGGATTGCAGTTATTAAGAACTGGTCGCATGCGGAGGTCCAAATGAGGCGTCTAAGGAGTGGCATAAGCGCAGGTGAGCGAGAACGACCTTTGTTGATACAGTACACGATTGCTTCGTTGTCGCAATGGATTTGGATACTTTTGGATGACCATTCTTTTCCCCATAGGGAAGCTGCGACGACTATCGGGTAGAGCTCGAAAAGGGCAGAGGAGGCTGAAGACTGGGGTGTGTCTAGGAGCTGGGGGGGCCAGGAGGACGCGAACCAGCGTCCTTGGTAATAGCCGCCGAAGCCGATCGAGGGAGCTGCGTCTGTGAACAGTTTGATATCGAGGGGGAGAGAGATAAAGTCATCATAGAAAAAAGTTAAGCCATTCCACTGATTAAGGAAATTAATCCATAACTTAAGCTCGTTTTTTGACTCGTCGGAGAGGATGATCCGATCTTCCAGCGCATGAACGGATGAAGAGAGGGCTAGGAGATGCGCGATAAAGGGTCGGCCCTGTGGAATAATGCGCATCGCATAATTTAGGTGGCCCAGCAGCGAGAGAAGTTCGCGTTTTGCACAATCTGTGCTGTCAGTAAAATTGGATGCGATTAAAATAATGCGATCGATTTTTTCCTTAGGCAGTGAGGCTTGGAATTTTGCTGAGTCTAGATTGATGCCTAAAAACTCGATGGACGTAGTTGGACCCGATGTTTTCTCGTGAGCTAACGGAATCCCTAGTTCGGCGAAAACTTTTTTCACTATGAGGAGGTGAGCTTCGGGGACGGTGTCGTGGGGTGAAATTATTAGGAAATCGTCGAGCAGATGGAGAAGATGAGGAATTGCGTAATTATTAGAAAGGATCCAACATATGGCTTCGGAGAGAGTGTCAAAGATTTTTGGGCTGCTTTTGCAGCCGAAAGTTAGGCGCACGGCGAAATAATACTTTTTCTGCCAATTTACACCGAACAGGTGCCATGAATCGGGGTGGATTGGCATTATTTTAAAAGCAGAGGAGATATCTACTTTTGCTAGCCATGCACCTCGACCAGCTATTTTAATCATGGTTATGGCTTGTTCGATATCGTGGTAATTGAGAGAATACTCTTCGAGAGGGATGAGGCTATTGATACTCGGATATGGAGAATTATGGGGGGCTGAAAGGTCGATTATCAACCGCTTTTTCCCAGAGAATTTCCTGGTGGCCACGCCTATGGGGCTGATGCGAAATTTGTCGAACGGGGGAGCCTCGAAAGGACCCATCATGAAACCGGATTCGATTTCTTTTTTAATTAGCTTATTTACTACTCCAGGCTCTGCTAAGGCGGACTGAAGGTTAGCGCAGATAACATTTTGCGTGGGATGGCTTTCTACGCCGGGTTTAAAGCCTTGATTGAGACCTGTCAATAGATAATTTGTGAAGTTGACGTCAGGGTGGTGTGATAATTCTTCGGCTAGACGGAAAACATTCACAGGAGTCGAGAGATAGTTTTTTGCATTTTTATTGACAGATTTTTTAACTGGGCATATCACGCGGGCGTGTGCGCCGCCGCAGAAATCGCAGACGTGGAGAAAACGACAGCGTTGTCTTGGGCATCTCCCTTCGTTGAAATTCCTACAAACTTGTCTATCGGGTGCCGAGTATGGTGCTCTGATTGAAAAATCTTCTCTTGCGTGGCGCGGAACGTAACTTGTGGATTTTATGGCATTCTGCTCTGGGCAGGGAGGGATCGATGGATTGATCTGGGGGCATGCCGTGGTGGCATGGATTATGGATCTGCAGATTGCGCAGGAGATATTTTTGCACCCGAGGAAGACTCGGTTATGGAGATCGGTGTCCAACGCTCCCCAATAGGGACACTGATTCCACTGGGAAACGCGGACGGCGCATTTTGCGGAAAACAGCTTGTGGTACGTATAAAAGTGACTACCCCCGTAAGACAACGCGAGCTCAGCTATAATAGACAGATAGTCGTTCAGCTCGCGCCGTCTGTGGGGAAAAGATGAGCATATGACTTCTGTATAGCGGCTGAAGGCTATACAGAATTCGGCTAGTGACAATGTACGTGATGTAACCTGTGCGTTATTTTTTAGAGTGACTGAAATGTCGCCGCAGTCTACTTGGCGATTGGACTCAGCCGGAGGAAACAAGGACAGGAGAGAACCCAAATCAACGTCTGCACCTGCTAAGATTTGAGCTCTGATGTTGTTCGTCACTGGAGGAGGTTCAGTAGCTACTGCATTCTGAGGGACTGGTTGAGGAATGGCTGAAAAGAGCGAGAAAGGAGAACGCGCTTGGAGAGGGTTAAAGGGATGGGAAATCGGGGCTGTGGCCGTTTGCGGAGGCATCCTCACGCGGAGATCGGCCCCCGGGTTAGATGGAGGAGGAGGAATAGGGAGAGCATAGTGTGGAAAGGGGAGGGGAAAGAAATGCGCCGGCGATTGACCGGCTAACGGAGGCATCCTCACGTTAGGGTGAGCACCTGACGCTTGGGAAGGAGGAAAACTGAAAGAAGTAGAAGGGAAGAAACCCGATTGGGGATCGTGTAAGAAAGTGGAACTGCCAGGATCTAAAGTGTGAGGTACCACGATGGGCGGGGCTGAGGAGAGGAGTTGACCTGGAGGAGATTGGCGCTCGACCGTGACTGGTTCCGGGGCGCGGCCCAGGCTAGCGGAAGGTCTGAGACGTCGTGGCGTGGGGGCGGAGCCCAGTGCTGCGATCGGGGCCCGTCGAGCCTTGCTCGCTCGAGCTGAAGGAATTGGAGCTGAAACAGAAGGGTGAGAAGATTGTAAGGTGACATATAAATTAAATAATTCTGCTTTTTTCATCCTGCGGGAGAAATTTGCATCAGAATTAATTAGGGCTTGTCTTAGCCCCTTGACCGTCCACTTCCCTATTGGGGGGATGTTAGGGGGAGCTGGAAGGTGGGAAGGCGCGGAGGAAGACGATGATGAAGATGATGAGATCCTCGCTGGCGGTGGTGAGGGGAGTCTACGGCGTCTTGGGGTATGCGGAGAGGATCTGGAGGGCCGACGTCCCCTGGTTGAAGATGGAGGCTCGATGTTGACGTTGGCTGCTGGGGAAGGAAGAGTTGCTGGATCTGCGCTTTGCGGATGAGATGACTCCGAGATGAAAGATTCATCGTCGGAGGGGAAGAGCTCTAACTCGGACATGCCTGCACGGAGGCGGAGTCAGATGCTGAGAAAGAAGTCATGAGACAGGAGGTAAGGGAAGGCTTTATTTATACTGGCTTCTTCTTGTGCTGATTGGATGATTACCTGAACATGCTCCTCCCGAACTTTGTTACATAAAACTTCATATTATTAATTACTTACAAAGAAAACATGTTTGGCATTAGGCATTGGCATTAGTTAATTCCTAAAAATGTAAAAGTTTTACCTTTTTTATATAGAATTTAGTTTAATTCATTTTTAAATTCGTCGCTGGAGTGAATGGAAGCATGATTTATTGAAAATATTAGAAAATATATAAGTGGTTCTTAAGTCAATACTTTTTTAATGGCTTGTCAACTTTCCATTCCTCCGCTGCGTGATTCTAGTCAGCGCTGGCATAGAGCCGAGCGTGAGCCTCTGCGTCATCGTTTCTAAAGTCCTTCGTTTTGTCCCGTCTTCACTAAAACGCCCTCCGGAGATTCAAAACGCAAAACGGAGCTGCAGCGTTTCTAAACTTCTCCGTTTTAGGTCTTCGTTTTTTCCGTTTTAGTCTGGACGGGAGGTGCAAACGTAGCAAAAGGTCTCCGTTTTTAAACGAAAACGCAGTAGTGTGGACGGGGCCTAAGTACTAAAGATGCTTGCCTTGAAGGGGTTATATAATTTGAGGCTGCAGAAGTCACTAAAAGTTACATTTTAAGATACATTTGGGAAAACCACTTGAAACGTTAGCTGTTTTGAGCTATTTCAATTACTTTTGTTTGATTTGTTCATTGCTGTACATTTAGCCAACTAACCTGGTTTGCAATGTGGGTTGAATCATTTCTGTATAACTATAATCTTCTGTCTGATCTTGTTCAGGCTGCATACTGCCTTCAAAGATTCTCGCTACATCTATATGATAATGGAGTTTTGCCCTGGTGGGGAAATCTGGACCAAGCTAAAAGAAGTGTAAGATATTCATGAGTTTGTGGTGTTTGATAAGGAAAGCATATTAAGCCTACTTTTGTTTTATTTCTGTATTGCATATAAACTGGCAGGAACACCGTAGCAACAGCATAATGCATTGACAACCACTCACAACATCTTAGATAACGCATAGCAACACCCTGGTGAATAACCACAACACCTCGGAATCATCTTTCTTGCTCATTTTGCTTGAATGATATGGTACACTTTAGAATCCGTTTCCAGTCTCTCTCTAATGTTTGACAGCGTTTATTTAAAGCTAATATCACAATTCCTAATTAGTGCTGTTTGAATGTGTGAATGTGGGCGTATGTGTTGTCATGTTGCAGAGGACGCTTTCAGGAAAATATAGCTGTGTTTATAACAGCCTGTGTGGTTGAAGCCTTTGCATACCTCCATAACAAAGGCATCCTGTATCGAGACCTGAAGCCAGAAAACCTCATGCTGGACTCCAAAGGATATGTGAAATTGGTAAAATAAATGTTTTGTTTTTCTACTTTCCACAAATAGATCAATTACAAGCATTTAACATTTATAAGCTGCTAAATAAAATTGTGATAAATTTGCCACTGTGACAATTCAAAACATTTCTCATGCTGCAAGGCTGTTATCGATCCTCATTACCTTAACAAAAAAGATAAAAAATGATTTGAGATAGATTTGAACAAGATATATTTCAAGATTTACCATCTAGGATGGATGTCCAAACATTACACAGGGCATCTGAATTCATTGAGGAGTTTGGTGATACACATTTTCTTGCTTCGGAAGTCCGTGATCAATACAGTTCTATCTAATCTCATCTAAATTAATTTGCTAATGAGACCACAACTCCTGTCATGTGTAGCTTGGTAAACGGATTCACATATTGAAAATTTACAAGTATGTGATCATAATTATAAAAAAATTGGGGTGTTTTGTTTTAAAAAAACATAAATTATGTTATAGGGAAGTGTATTGTTAAATCATTTAAATAATGCCTCCCTCATAATCATTTCCCTTTTTATGCATCAGATGAGGTCGAGAAGGGCCAATTATTTTCAGACCAGCTGTCCCGACCTTCCGATATGCATGACGTACGAAGCTTCAAACGTCATCAATCACGTGGTATTGTCATTTCGATAGAAAGAGTCGGTACAGTGTGTGATACAATAGTGCTTTGAAAACTGTGTCGGAACATCGGAGCCCCGGTATCAACCGTCCCATCACTACCGGAGATTCTGTTTTGTGAAGTTTTGAGTTTGTTTCCAAATAAAGCTGCTGCACTTAGATCCTGTTTCATCTCTGCTGCAATCACCTTGTAACAAGAGTGTATTTTCCCCCCGAAAATCCTGCATAGTGCACTTTTAAGGTGATGAAAGTGGAAAAAATACTGTATCACTATGCTAAAAACTGGCCATTCACCAAAACTGAGTGTCAAGACAAGAATGCCAATAAGAAACTTGTACAAGCAACACTTTTTTTATAGAATTATTTTATTTTTACTTTATACAAATTAAACAGAGTTGAGAGTGAATATTCTGTTCATAGGTGACAAACACTGTCAGAAAAAAATACCTCCAATGTTGTAACAGTCAAATGCAGTGAAGTTTATTTTTTTATCTTCTTTTCTTGTATTCTTTTGATTTCAGGTTGATTTTGGTTTTGCAAAAGAGCTTTCTCGGGGTGAAAAGACATACTCGTTTTGTGGTACTCCTGAGTATATGTCTCCAGAGATCATTCAGAACCAAGGCCATGACTTTGCTGCTGACTTCTGGTCACTTGGTGTTCTAATCTATGAGCTACTTGTGGGCAGGTAAAAGGTTTTCTCATATATTGGTTTCTGCATGCCTCAACAGTAAAGCCGGGCGTACAGGGTACGTCTTACGAGCATGCAGGCTATTTTTCTCTCTCAGGAGAAATCATATGGAAATAACTGATGCTCGTATGATCGTGGCTTGAGGAGTTACGAGCCGAGCAGAGTATGTTATGAGCACCCCCCAACCTACCAACAATTTTTAAACATGTTGTCCCAATTCTGACCAGTGTATAGGTCTTTTTTTTATCTGAAGCTCCAGTCTCTATGTTTAGCCTAAAGACTCCCCATCAACACGTTGATCTCACAGTGATCTCTCCAAATGACCACAATGTGAGGCCACAGTGATCTAAAAGTGTAACCTCACAGCGCACTTACTGTGTGCTCATTATGGCCACAACTCCACAAACACCATTACCAGCTTCACTTATTACAAACCAGATTTTCTTCTGTAATGTGCACAAAAGTCCTTATTGAGATTAACAGAGGTTTAGATGTTGATGACTTATTGAAATTAATAGTTTGGTGTCACCATTATTGTAATCGGTGTTTGCTCTAGTTGGGCAGATTGACTCTTGATGTTTTAATGTTTGTTTTTCTCTGGCTGCTGTAACTGTTTGTTATGGCAAGAACAGTAACAGAAAATGTGATCAGATGATGTCAGCTACTTGATGATAACGATAACGATATAATCATCATGTAGTGTTCTGATCAGCTGATCTCTTCTAGACCGTCATGTGTGTTATTACTTTTGTATAATTGATTATAATAATGTTTCTACAGCATGACATCCAACAGTGTTTAAATAAGAACATCTGTATAAAAATAATAATAAAAAAAATTGAACTACTGTTTCACTCAGAGCAGTGTTTCCCAATCCTGCTCCTGAAGGACACATGTAATAATGATCTGATGATTTGAATCAGGTGTGTTTGATTAGGGACACAAAGAAAACGTGCAGTGTTGGGAGTCCTTCATGAAGGGATTGGGAAACACTGACTTAGAGGGCTTTTACACTGGGCTCGTTTGCTGCGGTCCGAGCCCGAGCGCGTTTGTTCCCGGCACCCCCCGCAGCGTTGGTCTGGTTTCAGACTCAACTTGATTCTATCGAACCCTGGTGCGTTTGCGTGCATATTAGGTCATCGGAAACACAGTGTTGTAGTCGAGACCAGCTCACTCGAGTCCGAGTCGAGACCATAGAGGGTCGAGTCCGAGTCGAGACCGAGACCATAGAGCGTCGAGTCCGAGTCGAGACCGAGACCATAGAGGGTCGAGTCCGAGTCGAGACCGAGACCATAGAGGGTCGAGTCCGAGTCGAGACCGAGACCATAGAGCGTCGAGTCCGAGTCGAGACCAAAGAGAGTTGAGTCCGAGTCGAGACCGAGACCATAGAGGGTCGAGTCCGAGTCGAGACCGAGACCATAGAGGGTCGAGTCCGAGTCGAGACCGAGACCAAAGAGAGTCGAGCCCGAGACCAGAGAGGTTGGATAACCTCTCGTACACAGCTCGTACACACCGGGACGAATATCGGCGCGCGTTATTCGCCAGCGTTTTTCAACGCGTTTTTTGTGTTCACACCCAAGCGATTTTCGCTGACGATGAGCCGAGTGGACATGCAAATTCATTCTCTGACATTAGATGGCGCCCATTTGCTCTGCAATACCACTCCATAACATTCTCTTTTATTAAGATTTAGATGTAGTCGCTGTCGTATTTGTCATATAGTTCTTTATGTTCCGACACCAACGAGACCAGAAGCTCTACATTCATCTTGCCTTGCATCTTCCTCGTCTTATTTCTTCCCGGCAGTGTAGACGCTACTTGGCGTAGGCTATATCTTCTTCGCCGTTACGTATGTGTGCTCGGCAAGACCGTTTTGTGTTTGAGCGCCCCCAAGTTGTGTTTTACTGTAACTTCAGAAGCTCCAGACACGTGAGCAAAAGCGCCAAACTCATTGGTCGGATAGTTTTTGACGCGGCGCGTCAAACTAAAAAAACGAACCCGAGGCGTTTTAAAAAAAATGACGCTTTTACGCGTGGCGTTTTTCGCGTCGGTGTGCACACTCACATTGGCGCCCTTTGTTTAGTCACGAGGCGTTAAACGTCGGCCGGTGTGAACAGGCCTTTAGGTTGGGTCTGAAATCAGACCTAAATATATCTTCAAGAATATGTAAAATATTTGGTGGTAACAATAAAATTGGCACCATACTCAAACAGTAAATCAAATATACCATGGAATCATGTAAACTGTAATGGTAAAAAGGCCACATAGTAGGTGGTGTAAAGGTAATTTTATTACAATTATGACTTACAATTATTACAATCAGTAAGTGCTCTTACACATAACATTACTGGACACGAATTCTGTGTGGCTCTTATATGCAAACTGAATTATGGATGATAAGGCAGACATTTTCAATACATAGTTGAGCTAGAGGCTCCACATCACATCTGACCTGGGTCCTGCTGCATTTGCGCGCCGCGAACGTTATAGTCTCAAGTCCTGCGCAGTTGCGCACAAGAAAGTCAGCCATCATTGGACGTTTCAATCAAACAACAATTTAAAGAAATATTAACATACAGTAATAATCATGACATATTTTGAATGGGACTCAAGTGGACTCGGGAATAAGTCCGAGTCCTAATGTTCGAGTACAAGTCAATTCCGAGTCAAAATGCACACGAGTCCATGACAAGACCGAAATATGGTCCCGAGACCGAGACCGAGTCTCGAGTACATAACACTTGTGTGCTTGCACCGTGCGCTTTAAACTATGCGCTTAGATTGTTAAAATAGGGCCCTTAGACTTAGTAAATCAATTTGGACACAGTGGACAAGGTGGAGTTAATCCAGCCAATCACATTGCAGATATTATATTCGGAAAACTCACTTGTGTGAATTTCTCGCATGCGATAATAATACAGTTTTATTTGTCCTAAAGCCCACCCTTCTCCAGTTCAGAACCTCAGAAGATCTATGCCAAGATCTTGGATGCTGTGCTTAATTTCCCTTCATATGTGGGGGAAGGTGCCAAATCTCTCATCACTAAATTGTGCAGGTAAATACAGAAACTATTACGAAACCTCTGGCTTGTTTTTACATGTAGTGAATTTATTTGGCACAGTTTGTGATTTGTTTTCTATCTGAGAAGTAATAAAATGTATTTTATCCCAGATTATTTTATCTGAACGTCACCATTGTTTAAACAGTTTTTTAGGTATTAACATTGCTAATTTTCAGTTTGTGTTATGTCTTGCAGGCCACGTCCTGGACAGCGTTTGGGCAATACGAAAAATGGAATCAAAGATGTCAGAAATCACAGGTGACCTTTATGAATGTGTATTGTGCTTAGTTCAGATTAATATTTTCAATAAATATAAATATTTTCATATCCCACAATTACAATTTAGGTGTATTGAGTTTAGTCATTTTGATGTGCTAGGCTTTTGTGTAGCATTTGTGCTGTTTCTATTGTTATTAATGACACATTTTCCCTCAATTATCTCTCAGGTGGTTTAATAGCATTAACTGGCATAAATTAAGAATGGGACAACTGGAAGCACCGACTGTACGACTTATAAGAAAGGTCACATTTTTAACTTAAATCTTATTCTTTACTCAGATCATCTGACACAATGTAAAAAAAATCTTAAGCAACAATGTTTCTCTTTAGTACAAATCTCAAATATATTTTCAATTATCAGTGAATTTGAAAATCAGGTTTCAGACGCTTTTTAAACTGTTTTAAGACGAAACTCAGATCCATCTACAACATAAGCTTCAAAGTAAAGTCTGTTTGGCTGATTGTGTCTTTGTGGGTTTTTGGTTTCCAGGGTCCCTGCTATATAAACTTTGACCGCTTCCCCTATGATAAGATTCAAGCAGAGGAGGAGTTTTCAGACTGGGATTGTGATTTCTGAACATCAGCCAAGTCTTGAGGTCTCTGACTGCGCTCTCACGTACAGTAAAACATCCATAAGATCTCAAGTTACTCTAAAGTATACTCAAGGTTTAATATTCTTATCAGCATATGTTAAAGGAAGATTAGAACAGTCATTTTATGACTCTTGCCATACAGTATGATTGAAAAAGTCTTTCACAGACTTAAGTACATATTAAAATTATTTCCACTACAAGAAATTCTGGATCAATTTTGAGCCAGCAAAATTTCAAATCTCCTGCTTTTTTCTTCTTCTTTTTTTTAACATACTAGTTTTATTCTTAAATTATTTCACATGTTGTGATGATTGGAAGACCAGCAATTTAGAAGGGTCCAGATTCTTGAAGTTTCACACTAGAAAAATAACATTTTAAAAGAACATGTATCTTCTTATTTTCAATTTAATGCAAGAAGCTAAAGACAAATCCTAATGGAAGGTACAAATCCTGGACTTCAGAGATCATATTTTTCCCTTTCAATAACTATACCTTTAAAAAAATACATGCACATGTAAGACCATTATGCCATTCTTGTTCAGACTTATTGGTTGGTTAATAAATATCAATGTGAATTTATAATTAAATACAAGTTACTTTACTTACTTTATCTTTAATGTACTGAAATGTATATATATTAATGTGACTTGGCAGGATGTTAAGAGTTTTTATTTTAAATTTTTTTGCAACCTGATAAATATTTTTTTAATTCAAATGACTGTGATTGTGGTTTTGTGCTATTATTGTTAAGGTATTATAATAAAGAATTATAGTGACAACATATAATGGAAATAGTCATTTAAAAACTGCAAAATACCTTCTTAAAAGCACTGAAAAGCAGCATTTCTGCTGCAGTTATGGAACAAATAAACTTTTTTTCCTGTCCTGATGCCTCTAAGGAATAATGTTGGAAATCTGTAAGATTCCAAATCAAGTCAAGTCAAATTTATTTGTATAACGCTTTTCCCAATACATGTTGTTTCAAGGCAGCTTTACAGAAATTTATATTGTATGTCTAAAATGGCTGAGTGATTTAGCATAAAGCAAGTTTGAGATATGAAGATAGATAGATATGACAATCTATCTATACTGATTGATTCTATTTTATGGTTCTCCTTTCAGTCAGTCACGATCAACATTTTGTCAGAATGACTGAAGAATTGGGATCTCGCCTGAGAGCCTACACTCAAAAAAATGATATGTTGGCTTTACTTAACTTTTTTATGTAAACAGGTTCCACCGGTTCCACATAACTATGTTTCGTTAAACAAACATAATATGTTCATGTAACTTCAACATCATGGAATTTGGTCACTTTAAGCGACTCAATTAAACTCTGAGCTAATGAGTTAATTAAGTGAATAACTGAGTGATGATTGAGCATTATTGAAGACACCTGATGTTAACAAGCAGAATCTCTGAAGGAGAAAACCGGAATGTTTAAGTCACCATTATGGAGATAAGTGTGTGTTTTAGTTGGGCTCTTGACCATTAACTTATTAACTTCAGATTTTGTTTGGTTGCTGTACATGAGTTATAACAGCCGGATGAACAATAAACAAAGGTCATCTGATGTTGTTGGTTGTGATTTAACATAATCATTATTTCACAATCATTTGACCTGAGTCACTGAACTTATATTAAACCGAATTTCTGAGTTAAGTTAACCCTCTGGGGTCCAAGGTGTTTTTGGGGTCCTTGAGATGTTTTGACATACTCTGACATTTGTGCTTTTTTCAGTTGCTTATAAACATATTACTGGCAAAGGTGTAATTACACTCTATTTAGCACACACAGGGCTACCATAATGTGTTATCAACATGTATGTACATTTTTGTATTTTTGAGAGAATATTGTTTATGCGTGGTTATTGAAAAAACTAAAACTTAAAGTTTCTGAAATAAGGCCACAAAACACATACTAAATATCTGTCCACAAGACTTTTGACTAATGGATGTTGTAGCCTAGAGTTTTTTCTTCAAAATGATCTGAAAATCATCCTGCCTTATAATTCACATAAAACAATAGATTGGTTTAAATTTAAAAATGACACTTTTTGTTTGGAAAGGCAATATGCGCAGGGGTGTGACCTGCTGTGATTCACACCTGAGAAGACAATGGGCCCGCATAATGAGCGCATAATGGGGCTGCATACTAATGACCCTTTCATTCAGGTGTGTCACTGAGCCACAAGAATGCAATACAATATATATATATATATATATATATATATGCCTATATAATACAAAATTGGTTCACAGTTCCAATTATTTATTTATTTTTCAAATTGTGCTTGCAAATTGTATAATATCAAATGTAAAAATTTCTAGTAATTGTGCACTTAATTATCATATTGTTTTTTTTACAGAAAGTTTGGGAATGTATCCCAAATGTGTCACTAATAAAACACAATACAAATAATTTAAAGAGGAGGCTTATATTGAGCTCTTAAGATTTACCTAAGATTTATTTATATGTAGCCTACATATATTTTTGCTATTTTAATAAAAAGGTTACAATTACAACAACAATTAAAATTTTAACTATATTTCAAATGTAATCTTTCTTTGTATTATATACTAAAGTATACATTTTATCATACATATTTCACAGTTGCGGATTAATTAGTTTGAATATAGCTTACAATCGAACAAACACTGTAATAACATCTTAGCAACAAGCTTATTTGATGTGGCAGTATTTTACAGTAAAAACGACATCTTGTCTTTCATATGTAACATATCGTTTTTATGATTAGGACATATAAATGTTAATTTGCAGTTTAATACGTTGCTTATACAAAAATATTTTATTTTAACATATTTCAGTCGATTTTTACTCATCTCAGTATTGGAATATAGTTAGGTAAAAGCTGTTCATTCATTCACACACAAAAACGCGATTCAAACAGTCTGTTTGTTTACAGACACTATTCCATATCGCGATTAGCACAAAGCACTTGAAAATAAAGAATGTACCTATTTCCTCGGCTGGATCCGTTGCTCCTCCAAATGAAACTACCTGTAGCCTACTTCTGAGGTAATTTTTTCCAGGATTATTATTAAGATAGTCCTAATTTTCCTCACAGCATCGTAATATGAGTCTCTTTCGGTGGGTTATGTAGCTGATGTGGGCGTGGATCGCCTCAGAGCATTTGTGTTTGAATAGAGCGCGCGCTCCGTGGGCGTGGTCAAATTAACTTTAATGAGCTGAGACGAGAACGACTATCATCTCTCTCTTTTCGTACAGATTATATAAAATGAGAAAAAATTTTTTTTATATAAATTACTTCATTTAAAAGAAGATAATTCAGGCTTCATGCCTGTGTGCCTGTATACCTGTTTGACTGAGTATTTGCAGAGTTACAGATGATTTTTCGGACGCGTTTCAGAATGGACTTCACTGACAGAGAGAACGCAGAACGCGCATCATGTTTATTTTTCTTTATTAGGCGAAAAGCACAACACTTTGTTTTTATTATGAGGTTCCACAAAAAAAAATACAAACTTAACAGGATCGAATGATGTACAACACTTATATGTAAGATCAAAATTAACAGAGTAATTTGAGTCTCTTTTGCACTGATAAGGAAAAAAGTGAGCTGGTATCGCCGGCGAGACCGCCGACCCCAGAGAGTTAACCTTTCGAATAATAGCAGCATTGTCATTGTAGAGCATACTATTTTTAGACTTTTCAATGAAATTCAAATGATCAAATCAATAAATAAAAAAGAAACTTCCTAAAAAATATTTTGAGTAGGCACACACAGACATCAAGAATCAGCATATGAATCTCAACAATGGTGACAATTATAAAGCATGTTGCAGTGCATTCTGGGTGCCACCAATCAAAACTCATTCATGGCTCCCATCATGCATTGCTGCATGAATAAATAATGAGCTTATGATCTGTTTGTCACCATTGCTGAGATTCATATGCTGATTCTTGATGTCTGTGTGTGCCTACTCAACATATTTTTTAACATATTTTTTATTTCTTGATTTGATCATTTGAATTTCATTGAAAAGCCTAAAAATAGTATGCTCTACAATGACAGTAAGGTAAACTTAACTCAGAAATTGGGTTCAATATAAGTTCAGTGATTGAGGTCAAATGATTGTGAAATAATGATTATGTTAAATCACAACCAACACCATCAGATCTCCTTAGTTCATTGTTCATCCGGCTTTTATAACTCATGTACAGCAACCAAACAAAATCTAAAGTTAATAAGTTAATGGTCAAGAGCCCAACTAAAACAAATACTTATCTCCATAATGGTGACTTAAACATTCCGGTTTTCTCCTTCAGAGATTCTGCTTGTTAACATCAGGTGTCTTCAATAACGCTCAATCATCACTCAATTATTCACTTAATTAACTCATTAGCTCAGAGTTTAATTGGGTCGCTTAAAATGACCAAATTCCATGATGTTGAAGTTACATGAACATATTATGTTTGTTTAACGAAACATAGTTATGTGGAACCGGTGGAACCTGTTTACATAAAAAAGTTAAGTAAAGCCAACATATCATTTTTTTTAGTGTAATCACCTTCGAGTGTAAACTAAACTATCCAATCCACATTGGCGTGCGGGATTTGCATCGTGCACCCCGCCCCAGCTGTTCCCCCTTGGGGTGAGAGCTCACTCTACCAGGAGCATTGGTTTCTCCTGGGCGCTGTTGCACGGCGGCTCGCTGGCAGACGTCTGTAGAGCTGCGGGCTGGGCGAGTCCACCTAACCTAAGTACGCCCAGGGGTCAGTCCAAAGTACGGCTTCCCTGTTGGCGAGCCAGTGTCTTTCCCTGAGCAGAGTCTGCTCTGCCCTCTTGGTCAGTCCGTATGTGTAATCTCCACATGTTACAGGCAGGATGTGGTCTCCGTAGCATTCCTTTCCACCTGGAAAAGGCTCGCTCTCCTAGTGTTATCCAATAGTCTCACTGTATGGGTCAGAAGGAACAGCATTGATCGACCTTCTCAGCGTAAAGCCCTGTCCCATCTTCCGCCCCAGTAGGTACGGGGGGATCAGGTAGCTTACGTGGAGCACTGGGAGGGGCAGCAATTGTGGCGCTTTGGTAGGGATCCTAATTCGTCAGTCGTTCTGACGTAACGTCGAACGTGACTGAGTGATAGGGAACGTTTAGGTTACTATTGTAACCAATGGAGACATTTTGGCCCATCGCCACAATTGCTGCACCAACGCTAAGCGGCCGGGTCACCCGCTCTGCACCTCGGCGCAACCTTGAAAGTGCAATTGCATTATATACTAGGGGTGCACGATATTGACAAAAAAGTGATATTGCGATATCGATAATGATTATTGCGATATCGATATTAATTTCGATATTTTTAAACATATGTAAAACTACAAAAGTTATGGGAAAACGCATAAAAAGAATAATAAATAAAACAAGTTCTTACAACATAAGGTTTATTTCAACTGACAGTCATATTGGACTGGTACGACATGAATAAATAAATATTAACCATGACTACAGAACAGGACATGTTTTACTGGTTGTATGTACACTACAGTGTAAAAAACAATAAATAAAGAGCAAGTCTACAGAACACCTGGCCACTTTATGCGTTTCCTGTGATCGGATAGCTATCTGATCGTGAAATTTAAGACCAGGGGCCCTATTTTAACGATCTGAAACGCAAGTGTCAAAGCGCAAAGCGCAAGTAACTTTGTGGGCGGATCCCGGCGCTGTTGCTATTTTCCCGGCGGGATAAATGCCTCTTGCACCTGGCGCAAATCTAAAAGGGGTTGTCTGAAGTAGCTTCATTATTCATAGGTGTGGTTTGGGCGTAACGTGAAATAAACCAATCAGAGCGTCATCTCACATTCCCTTTAAGAGCAGGCGCGCTTGTTCTAAAGCGGATTCCTATTATAACGGCGGATTTGCCAGGCGCGCGCCAGGAGCGGTTCACAGCCGAGGAGAGCAACGTTCTCGTCAGGGCCGTAAAACACAGAGAAGTGACATTGGGGATGGAGAAACCCACCCAAATTAACTTCTGTTAAACAGGCGTATGATAATTTGGGTAAATGTGTAAGCTACATGTATGCTTTTATAATAAATTGTCTATCTATCTATCTATCTATCTATCTATCTATCTATCTATCTATCTATCTATCTATCTATCTATCTATCTATCTATCTATCTATCTATCTATCGTAATAATGTATGATTTGCAAAAATGAAAACTGCTGCTTAGATGAGAGAATCAAAGTGTATGCGCGTTGTGCACACGCTACATTGATTATGGCCAAGCATGCGCGCTTAAAATAGCATTATGAACAACGCGCAACGCGCCACTGACTTTAGACTAGGTTTTTTCTGGTCAGTGGCGCAATTGTCTTATAGAACAGCAAAATAGCATGAGGGAAAGTTTGCGCCGGAACACGCCTCCTCTTTGCGCTGAACCGCCCCGGGGAGCGCAAGTGTATTTCTTAGTTAACCGACGTGTGTCTGTGGAGGAAAAAGCCCGCTTTGCGCGGGTGCAAAATAGGAATGATACATGCCTCAGTGTACTAAGTCATTTGCGCCGAGTGCAAGATAGGGCCCCAGGTGTAAATGCCTGTTAGGACGGGTTTGAATCCGATCACTGAAACCACTTCAGGATGAGGTCTGGGCCGCATTCCTGACGAAACTGGACAAGTGTAAATGCATCTCGTTGTTGAAACCACATAAGTAAAATTTACTCCTCCTAAAAACGCTAAAAATGAGAACGTGTTACAGGCTACATGTCATGTTATGGCCAGATATGACGACGTGCGCAACTGCAACACGCATCACCGCAGATGAGCATCTCTTCATCAAGCCAACGCGCAAACTATCGCAAATCAAAGTGAGAGTAAGTCGCAGACGCTTTACACACAATTATCTTCATTAAAAGTAAATAAACGAAATGATCTTAACAGGGCTGTTGCCGTTCTCTCTAACTGCGTTATTTGATTTTGACATTTTAGCTGATGATCGTAAAATGCAGATCATAACTATTGCTTTCGGTGACGTGCACTCCATTAAATCTGCATAGGCTATAGCGCGGGAATTGAAGATCGGATTTATATCCGTTTTGCAAAAACACATTTATGTGACCAGGTGTAAAAGGAATATCGTTTTGATAAATCAGATAGGTATCCGATCAGTGAAAACGCATGAAGTTGCCAGGTGGCCTGATACTTGTGCGCTGGTGTGTGCGTCGAGCCGGCAAGTGTGTGTGTGGGGACTGTGGTAGTAGAGCAAGGGAGAAGTGAGAGAGTGACGGCGATTAGCTTTGGACCGAGTATAGCGACTCAGTCATATTGAGAAAAACCTATGTCTCCCCAGTTCTTTCTAACCACTGTGGGAAATCTGTAGCATGAAAAGTTAACCCTCTTCTTGATTTCATGTTGTTTATGGAGAAGGAGAATCGGGAAATGAGTCGGGGGAAATGCAACGGTGCATGTCGGACCGGACGCATCATAAACAAAATATTGCAAAAATATTGCGAGATTTTCGATATTGATATCGAGCAACGTGATATCGCGATAACGATATTGATTCGATATATCGTGCACCCCTAGGGCTTGTTTAGTTTACACTCGAAGGTGATTGGGCTCTCTTCGTTCTGACGTGACGTCTCCATTTCCTCCTTCAGGGCAGATGGTTATCCTAGAGTTCAGTGCCGTGGAGGACTCTAGCCTAGAAGCGTCATTAAAACTGGTCAAGACTGGTTTACAATCACACTAATGAAACGCTTGAATGCTATTGGTTTGTGCTGTAGTTGTTCTTTGGAAGCAGGAAAAGCCTAGCCTGGATGCCAGCCCGAACTCCGCCCACAACATTTTTTGGTCGGGAAGTTCGGTCTGGACTCGATCCATTGAGTAATTATGATCGGTTCAGAATTAGTCGGGCCAGTCAAATTGCCAGGGTGGGCTTTATACGATGATGGACAGATGATCTGCAGTTACGTAATCATCACTTTATCAAAGAGCGCTTGGGTTGAACTGGTTTCCCTCACAGATGACTGCAGCTGGAGAACTGAGATGTAAAGATCCCGCTATCGCGTCTGTTGTAAAAGAAATCGACAGCGCATTCACTTTAAAAGACGAACAGAGAACTGCAATCAAGGCATTTGTCGATCGGAAAGACGTGTTTGCCGTCCTTCCTACGGGATTCAGCAAAAGTTTATTTTATCAGCTGGCTCCGATGGTCGCTAAGAAGATGGGACGCAATGAAAACCCTGTGGTTGTTGTGGTTTTTCCTTTGGTCGCACACTTGCACTCATGGAGGACCAAGTAAAAGAAGTAACACTCATTATTTTACTACTTCTTCCAGCATGCGTGTAGTTGAGTTCTGTTGACAATTTGCGTAGCTCATAAAAAAAAAAACACTTACTGCGTTGCTCTGATTGGTTGTAGGTCTATCCAATTGAGTGCAGAGGTTTTTTTTCCTGGTTCGGTTAAGACACGCCTCATAATCAAAGCCCTGTGGAGCAGTATCAGACTCACATTCTGACTAGAATATGAGTATGATGAAGTCAGGCTAGGAAAAGCCTTCAAAAGGAAGAGACTGAAAAAAGTCTTGAATAGTCTTAAAGTACATGGAGATGAACTAGACAGATTTGTTCAAAAATGCTGATTCATTCACAAAAAGAAGCACCACCCATTACAATTCCCATTTACTGTCAAGATTTATTGCCACAGAACAGCCACTGAAAACACATCAATATTATATAAAAAGGCTGGTCCAGTTAATAACACATTAACAACCACACTTATTATCAGCTTTACTCCCCTTATTTCGGTTGAAAGATGCGGAGCACCAATTTACAAATTGCGAGTGTAAACTAACATACAATCATTTGTCAACTATGATTATTACTTTTCTTATTTCTCCCCTAAAATATTTTACCTTTGCCATAAAGTGATCCTATAGTGTGAAAGTACTGAATCTAATAACAAAATGCAATATAAATTCAAATTTGCATGCTCACATATTGGAGACAACTCAAAGTCTCTGTGCTTTATAGAAACTTAAAGCACATTTAATAAATAAAAGCTTTAAGCCAGTAAAAAATGCTTCTAGCTCAGTTTCATTTGTTATTAATGTACGAGAACACTTCTTCTGACCTCTGCTCTTCACCTTTTGATGCCTGAAACTGCTCTTACATTGAGATCAGTGTTTATTGTGCACCATCTTTCCAAAGGACAGTATTGAAATCAGGTGATCTTCAAATGTATCTCCTGAACAGACCCTTCAAAACTCATAAATGCATATTGCAGGGTAGGTATAACTGTACTCAACCATAAGTAGCTTCTTTTTCTTTCATATCTTCACTGTCAGGGTTACACCATCTCAAACTTAGATGCAGCCAATATAATTGAAACAAGGTTCGCAAAAGATTTTAGAAACCCTAAAATCTGTATTGTATTCAGCTTTATGGATACATCACCATGTAGCATATGGTAAATCGAATAAACACAGCTCATTGGAAAAACATGCCTCTACCTACATTTTTACATACCTACTGTATTATACATAAAATTCACTGCAGTTTTCATCTGAAATTAATACTAGAGGCAGTAAAATGACAACTTTTATACCCTTTTCACACAAATTACGAGTACTGGGGCAGATTATAATATTGTGCAAGGAACCATGCAAAGTCTATGTTAAAGAGTTAGTTCACCCAAAAATAAATCGTCTGTCAGTAATTACTCACCCTCATGTTGTTCCAACCCCGAAAGACTTTCGTTCATCTTTGGAACACAAATTAAGTTCCCCTTCAGTCGCTCACGTTCGACGTGACGACGTTAGGGGATCGCCTTGAGAGACCAATCTACTTCGAGAGTATTAAAACGAGCCAATGCACATTGGCATGCGATAATTGCATCAGCTGCTCTGCTTGCAGCGCGAGCATATAACGAGCAGCAGGTGTGTCGCATATTGTCTTTCGCTTCGGAGCCGAGCGGTTCTACTGTTCCTGCTCTACAATCTTCTGACAGTGTTGAACTTCTAAAGAAGAAAACGAGTCTGCTCTTCAGGAGAACGCCTCTTCAAAGCTGGTGTTGGTGTGACAGCGCAGACAGCGCTGGCCGCGATCTCACAGAGAGCCGGCAAAACAGCTGTTTCACAGCTCAGAATGTTGCGCCTTCAATGAGAATGTGAGTGCTCACATCAGGCTTGCACTATCGTCCTGTTTGTGTAGCCGCGGTCATCCCTGGGTGCTTCAGCACCAGAGAGAGCAGTTTTCCTGAAAGAGCATACACGGTTTGACACTGCGTCTTTTTCAAGACGTCATTCAAACCGTGTGTTTCTGGATGCGGTCGTTTCCTATCCTCATGTGACGGCCACGATCACTGTTTCACATGCCTGGGCTTAAGTGTGCTGAAGCTGTGCTCGTGGGTGGTTATGTTCTCTCTCAGAGCATGACCACGTCGGCACGTTGTTCGTCTTGCCTTTCTCATTAAGGTTTAAGTGATCAGCGTGCCGTGTGCCGTCGAGCTGCTGGCTGACAGCGCGGGTTGTCACGGCAACCCAGCGCGCGTCGTTCGGCGCTCTAGATGCGCGGTCGAGACTCAAGCGCCTCAAACGAGGTGGAGTCCCCTCGCCTATGCCCCGATCTAGTTCTTTTTTTGGTGCACCAGAAAAGGGCTACTTCTGCGTATAGCCAGGGTGACCGGAGGATTATAGTGAGGGCTTCCCCGCCCGGTAACCAATCCGTGTGGGCCCCTCACTCCTCTATCGCATCGCAGACATGTTGAGACTCTGTTTGTGGGTGGTTATGTTCTCTAATGAGAACATGATCACGTCAGCACGTTGTTCGTCTTGCCTTTTCATTAAGGTTGAGCGATCAGCGTGCTGTGTGCCGTCAAGTTGACGGCCACATTCACTGTCGCGCATGTCTGGCAGCTTCTGGATGGGATGCTGGTCATTCTCATGATGAACCTAGCATTTCATTCGGGGCTCCAGGGGAGGATTAGACGTCGATCGCTGCATCAGAGAGAGGGCTGTTACGCTCTGGAAATGAAGATGATGCTGAGCTCCCACTAAAATGGTGTGCATGCTCATGCTGAATCAGATTCAGACTTGACAGCCATGCTTCCCGGGTTACGAGGGCGCAGTGCAACGCGTAATCGCCTTGCCCCGCCCCGTGCCTTCCCGCATGTGTGAGAAAAACCTTTTTGCAGTATGGAAGCATTTTGGTGCCAATATGGCATACCAAACGTGCCAAAAGCTGCAAAAAGTTTTTCCTCTCTCACTACCCTCAATGGTGGGGCGGCAGTGCTACTGCAGGCTGCCTTTTCCCTGCATGCGGCCAAACAGTCATAATGCATGAGGGTAGTTCTGAGTCGGGGTTGAGCTGCGCCTGGTGACTGACTATGTTTAAAGTCACAGCGCTGGCCCTTGGCCAGATGATGTCCACCCTAGTGGTCCAGAAGCACCCCCTGGCTAAACCTTGCAGAGGTGTGTGACATCGCCAAAGTTCGCTTTCTCGATGCCCCCATCTCACGAGGTGGCCTTTCGGCGACACTGTGGGAGACTGTGCCCAGCGGTTCTCCCCAGTTCAAAAGCAGGCTGAGGTAACCAAAAGCTTGCCACAGTGTGCTCCCTGAGTCACTGGTGGGCCCTCAGTCTGTTTGTCGCCAAGGGGGTCAGTCCCCTGCAAAAAAAAAAAAAAAAAAACCTCCGCCACAGCCAGCTCTACTGTGACGTTGAGCTTTCGCAGGAAGACGGCACCACCCGTCTCAGCAGCCTGAGACGGGCGACCCAGAGTTAGCTGCTCTTCCCCGGACGAGGGCCGGGTGGATAACTTTTGTTGAATCATTCTGTTCCGCCACTGGCGTCTCACCAGCGGTACCAAATTCTCAGCAAAAGCAGCTCTCTATCTCTGGGTCCCAAGAGAGCGAGGTTGGCGGTGTGCGACGCTATGCCTTGCCACCCTCTGCCCCCTCTTGCTTCGCCAGCGGTAGCTGATGTGCTCGAGGCCGCACCTATGCCGTCTCACTCATCCCCTGCCGATCGGTGGAGTCAGGTTAGTGTTGTACACTCAGACCCCACTTCGGGCCGCTATGCCGTCCAAGTCGGGTCCCTGCATTCCGCCGCGCTGCCCCACCTTGGGTACGTCTGTCGTGCCGTTGGTCCCGCTTGTACGGTGTCTGGGAACCTGGCTAGTGCTTCCCAGCCCGTCTCGCTGGCTCATCCGTACGTCAGACTCGGCTATGCGATTCAGTTCGCCCGGCGTCCCCCGGCCTTCACCGGGCGGAGTTTTGCAGTCCTACTGGCGAAGGACGCAATCGAGCCGGCCCCTCCAGCCGATATGAAGACCGGCTTCTAAAGCCCGTACTTCATTGTACCCAATAAAAGAGGTGGGTTACGACCTATCTTGGACCTGCGTGTCCTGAACCGGTCCCTTCTCAGGCTGCCGTTCAAGATGCTTACGCAGAAACGCATTTTCAAGTGCATCCGTCCCCAAGATTGGTTTGCAGCGATCGACCTGAAGGACGCGTACTTTCATGTCTCGATTCTCCCTCGACACAGACCGTTTCTTCGCTTTGCGTTCGAGGGATGGGCATATCAGTACAAAGTCTTACCCTTCGGGCTGGCCCTGTCGCCCCGTGTCTTCACGAAAGTCGCGGAGGCGGCCATTGCTCCCATGTGCGAGCGTGGTGTTCGCATTTTCAACTACCTCGACGACTGGCTTATTCTCGCCCAGTCGAGAGAGCAGTTGTGCGAACACAGGGATTTGGTGCTCAGTCACCTCAGCCACCTAGGGCTTCGGGTCAACTGGGAAAAGAGCAAACTCACCCCCGGGCAGAGGATCTCTTTTCTTGGTATGGAGTTGGACTCGATCAACATGACAGCGCGTCTCACCGAGGCCCGCGTCCAGTCAGTGTTGAACTGCGTGAGTACGCTCAGACGCAGAACAGCGGCACCACTGAAACTGTTTCAGAGGCTACTGGGGCATATGGCATCTGCAGCCGCGGTTACGCCGCTCGGATTGCTTCATATGAGACCGCTCCAACACTGGCTTCACGATCGAGTCCCGAGATGGGCGTGGCAGAGCGGCTCGTGCCGGGTTCCAGTAACCCCGCACTGTCGCCAAACTCTCAGCTTGTGGTCGGACCCTTCGTTCCTGCGGGCAGGTGTTCCCCTAGAACAAGTGTCCAGGCACTCTGTGGTCTCCACGGATGCCTCTATCACCGGCTGGGGGGCCACGTACAACGGGCATGCAGCTTCAGGTCTGTGGACGGGGCCTCAACTGCATTGGCACATCAACTGCCTCGAGTTGTTAGCAGTACATCTTGCGCTGGGCCGCTTCAAAATGTCGTTACTAGGCAAGCATGTACTGGTCGGTACGGACAACACTGCGACCATTGCGTACATCAACCGTCAGGGTGGTCTACGCTCCCGCCGCATGTCACAACTCGCCCGCCATCTCCTCCTTTGGAGTCAGAAGCATCTGAGGTCGCTTCGTGCCGTTTACATTCCGGGCCTGCTCAACCGTGCAGGCAACGAGCTCTCACGGCAGCAGGTGCTACCGGGAGAATGGCGACTCCATCCCCAGGTGGTCCAGCTGATTTTCAGGCGCTTCGGGACCGCACAGATAGTTCTGTTCGCCGCCCCGGACACGTCTCACTGCCAGTTGTTCTATTCCCTGACCGAGGGGACCCTCGGCACGGATGCTCTGGCACACAGCTGGCCCCGGGGTCTTCGCAAGTATGCGTTTCCCCCAGTGAGCCTTCTGGCACAGACCTTGTGCAAAGTCAGGGAGGACGAGGAGCAGGTCTTGTTAGTTGTGCCGTATTGGCCCAACCGGACCTGGTTCCCGGAACTAGTGCTCCTCGCGACTGCCCCTCCCTGGCCCATCCCTCTGAGAGAGGACCTGCTCTCTCAGAGACGGGGCACCCTGTGGCACCCGCGTCCAGACCTCTGGAAGCTCCATGTCTGGTCCCTGGACGGGACGCGGAGGTTCTAGGTGACCTACCCCCAGCGATAGTTGACACCATCACTTCCGCTAGAGCCCCCTCTACGAGGCGCCTCTATGCATTGAAGTGGAACCTATTCGTTGAATGGTGTTCTTCTCATGAGGAGAACCCCCGATCATGCTCGATCAGAGCCGTGCTTTCCTTCCTGCAAGATGGGTTGGAGCGAAGGCTGTCTCCCTCCACCCTTAAAGTGTATGTTGCCGCTATTGCCGCACATCACGACGCTGTTGATGGTAAGTCTTTGGGGAAGCACGACCTGGTCGTCAGGTTCCTGAGGGGAGCGAGGAGACTGAATCCTCCTCGCCCACTCTTTATACCCTCTTGGGATTTGTCTCTGGTCCTTTCGGCACTTCAGAGACCACCCTTTGAGCCTCTGCAATCAGCTGAGTTAAAAATCTTGTCCTGTAAGACAGTTCTCCTGGTTGCGTTGGCCTCTATCAAGAGGGTAGGGGACCTGCATGCATTTTCGGTCGACGAATCGTGCCTGGAATTCGGCCCGGATAACTCTCACGTGATCCTGAGACCCCGGCCCGGATACGTGCCCAAGGTTCCTACCACTCCCTTCCAGGACCAGGTGGTAACCTGCAAGCGCTGCCTTCGGAGGAGGCAGACCCAGCCCTGGCTTTTCTCTGTCCCGTCTGCGCTTGTACGTGGACAGAACGCAAAGCCTCAGGACCTCAGATCAGCTCTTCGTCTGTTACGGAGGCCAGCAGAAGGGAAAGGCTGTCTCCAAGCAGAGGATGGCCTACTGGATAGTGGATGCCATCGCCTTGGCTTACGAAGCCCAAGGCGTGCCTTGCCCGCCCGGGTTGAGAGCCCACTCCACTAGGAGTGTCGCTTCTTCTTGGGCGCCGGCACACGGCGCCTCGCTGACAGATATCTGTAGAGCTGCGGGCTGGGCGACACCTAACACGTTCGCTAGGTTTTATAGCCTACGTGTTGAGCCGGTTTCTTCCTGTGTGCTCGCTTCAACCAGCCGGTAACACCGAAGTTTCCGCTCTTGTGTTGGCTTGCTGCGCCACTCCCCTCCACATGGAGCGGATACGTGCGCTTTCTGCTCCAGTCGAGTTCCCCATCAGGCGAACCCTGTAGAGTTCCTCCGCATCCCTTCGGCAGTCAGATGTTGCGGAGCGTCCGACGCCAGGTCTAGTGCTCGTATGCTTGTGTAACTTGTGCTAGACTGGGTTCCATATGTGGTGATCCCTGCGGCGATCCCATATGCGTATTCTTCCACGACCAGCTCCCTGCGGTGAGCTCGTGTCTTTCCCCTGGCAGAGCCCGCTCTGCCGTCACTGCCTGGTGTTGTCTCCCCCTTCTCAGGCTGGAGCCACCCCAGTGACATTCCATATGTTGCACTGCCCCTTCGGCCAGTCCATATGTGTATTCTCCACATGGTACCTCCCTTCGGGCAGGATGTGGCTCCGCAGCGTCCCTCTCCCCTGGAGGGGCACGCTTTCCCAGTGTTATCCAAGAGTTCCACTGTGTGGGTTATAATGGAACAGCAGTTCAAACTCCCTCTACGCAGGCCTTCCGCCCCAGCCAGTTGGGGGTCTGAGAGTCTTGCGTAGGGCGCTGGATGTGGCAGCAACCGTGGCGTTTTCCATGGGATCCCCTAACGTCGTCACGTCGACGTCACGTCGAACGTGAGCGACTGAAGGGGAACGTCTCGGTTACTAATGTAACCCTCGTTCCCCGAAGGAGGGAACGGGAGACGTGACGTCCCGCCGCCACAGTTGCTGACCATCGCTGTACGGCCGAACACGTCTCGGCTCCTCAGCGTAAAACAATATGCGACACACCTGCTGCTCGTTATATGCTCGCGCTGCAAGCAGAGCAGCTGATGCAATTATCGCATGCCAATGTGCATTGGCTCGTTTTAATACTCTCGAAGTAGATTGGTCTCTCAAGGCGATCCCCTAACGTCGTCACGTCGACGTCACGTCTCCCGTTCCCTCCTTCGGGGAACGAGGGTTACATCAGTAACCGAGACGATATTTTTGATGAAATCTGAGAGCTGGCTCACTCCTTCATAGGCTGCAAGGTAATTTCATCTGCCAGCTCAGAAAAGTTAGTAAAGACATCAATAAAATAGTCCAAGTGACTACAGTGGCTCAACCTTAAGTTTATCAAGCGACGAGAATACTTTTTGTGCGCAAAACCCCCCCCAAAATAACGACTTTATTCAACTATTAATTTTCTTCTGTGGGCCTCTGAGTGAGTTCACGAGAGCGCCACGACGCATGCTCGAGAACTGAGAAGATGACGCAGATGGGTCTCGATGTCGTGTTTAAAGCGGTTCTAAAGTGTGCATTTCCTGGATGTCTGAATCGTGAGAAACCAACGAGAAAACGTAAAAGTGCCTTATCAATGCCGCAAAATGAATGGCTTACCTTTCACACTTTCCAATCAAATGATCGTGAGTGTCATCTTCTCAGTTCTCGCGCATGCATCGTGGGGCTCTCGTGAACTCGCGTCAGAGGCCCCCATGAAGAAATTGAATAGTTGAATTTATTTTTGTATTTTTTTGCGCACAAAAAGTATTCTCGTCGCTTAAGGTTATAAACTTATGGTTGAGCCACTGTAGTCACTTGGACTATTTTAACGATGTCTTTACTAACTTTTCTGGGCTGGCAGATGTAATTACCTTGCAGCCTATAAGGAGTGAGCCAGCTCTCAGATTTCATCAAAAATATGAACAAAAGTCTTACGGGGTTAGAACAACATGAGGGTGAGTAATTACTGACAGAATTTTCATTTTTGGGTGAACTAACCCTTTAAGGGTGTGTTCACACATGTAATTCGGTTCTCTTGGTTCTTTTGGTCTGAGCCAAAAAAGAAAAAATACATTTAGTCCTGGTTTGCTTAGTGTTCACGCAATCATTTTAAGGTCAAATCTAAAAGTACAAAAAGAAAAAAAGAAAAGAAACGGCTTGTACACAGCAAAGTCCTCAGTGTTAAATTAACACTGAAAAGTGTGAATTATATAAACTCTGAGCAGAGTGTTAAATGAACACTGAAGTTCAACCAACACCATCAGATCACCTTTTCTATTTGTTCATCTGGCTGTTATAACTCAGGTACAGCAACCAAATAAAAATTAAAGTTAATGATTTAAGGGTCAAGACCCCAACTAAAATAAACACTGATCACCATATTGGTGACTTAAAAATCCGGTTTTCTCTTTCAGTGAATCTGCTTGTTAACATCAGGTGTCTTCAATAATGCTCAATCATCACTCAATTATTCACTTAATTGTCTCATTAACTTTAACACTGCTTCAGTGTTCATTTAACACTCTGCTCTGAGTTTATATAATTCACACAATGTTAATTTAACCATGAGGATTTTGCTATGTGCTGGCCTAAATGCATCAGCTGAAATATAAACTGCGAAAAGGTGTCAAAACAGTGCCAAGAGTTCCTCCGCTGCACACAAGCGAAGATCTGCTGCAAGGAGACGGTATTTTCTAATGGGCAACATTTCAACTATGACAAGAAAAACCAGGTACCGTTTTTAGGGTCGCATCTTGTGACATCACGTCCTGTTATTGATTTGTTTTAATGTCTTTGGTCCATGTTGCGTTCATATATCCATCAAACCACACAGTTCTTCTGGAAGCGGACCGACACCCATCTTTTCAGCGGTCTCAGTCCGCTTGTTTGGTGCGCACCAGGGTTCAGATGCCAGTGTTCGCATTTATTCAAATGAACGGCACTAATGCTGCGCTACACCATCGACTTTTTTCGTTGCATGTCGCCAGTGGCTGGCGGTGAGGTCGCTAGTGGGCGTTCACACTACTGGTTGCCTAGTAACGTGTGAGATTTACAGATGTTACTCCATGTTGTAAACGAATCAGTTTTACAATACAAACAAACATTTTGGAAGGAAACTCTAAATGGAATCAGTACATAAAATGCCAAATATTAAAGATGAACGAGAAACAGCGAGTGCGCTCTTTGCCATCGCGGCAATTTATCTGCAGCAAAAGGGCAAATGCTGTTCTATATGGGCTCACAAATCCATTCAGGCTCAGAGTCAGCACGGCGAGTACCACTGAATGTAAACGGAGACATGTCATAAATTATAGGACAGTTGCTGACCTCTAAAATGAGCTTCTCATTCATCTTGCCTCGGCACTGAAGAGCGACGGTCCGGATCACGTGCGCTCCCCTGACTACACACCTATTGGTTGTCGCTCCCGAAAGTCACTCTTCATTTGCATAAAGTTGAACAGTTCTCAACTTCTCAAGTCGCTGGACACACCCCATCCGGTCGCTGTCGACAGAAATCGCCTGCTCTCCATTGAAATAATTTGTCTCGCTTTGTTGCTTGTAGTGTGAATGCAGCATAACAGCAATCGCACCGGGGTTCGTTTTAATAAAATCAAACCTGCCAAGTGTGAACACACCCAGATATAATACTTTTTTATTATTATTTCAGGAGCTTGATGATCATCCTTATTTTTGTTGTTGTCTAAGCAGAAATTAAACAGAATAGCATTTTAAGATTACAATCATATTGAAATCAGCATTTTGTTCAGCCAGGTAAATCTAACCTTTACAAAAAGACCAAGGCATTTTAGTTAATTACCTTCAAGAAAGTGTACAGATAAAAAAAAAAAAAAAAAATCTAAATTCATTAGAATGCACCAATCATGAATGCTTTCTGTTGTGAGTCAACTACAAGAGAAATACTTTGTCTCTTTTCGAGAGCCTTTGACACCTTTCTGATTCATCTGAGGACACATTTCATCTATAAATAATCTTGTGTCTGATTTGTCTGTCATTCCATTAAGAGTGTCAAGTGGGTACGAGAAGGGCAAAATCTACAGTCATGGCTTGACAACTACAGTAGTCCTTGCAGTGATGCTGGTGGCTTAAAATGTGTCTCTGATCTCCATGGCAACTGTGCAATCTCTCCGTCTCAGCCCAGCGATCTGGATGTCAGAGGTTGCAGCGCTCGCTAAACAGACAAATACATTTACATTCAACTGAGCTGTAATGTGGCATCAGCACAAAAATCATGTATTTTAAATATTTTGGTCTAATTGGATTGCATTAAATGATCATGGAAACAAATTCATTGCATAAGTTCATTAACAGTGGTTGTGATGTTATAGGGCATTTTGCGTGGTACCTTGAGATCTGATTGGTTAGGGTGGGGAAGGCTATTTGTGTCAGGATTGTGCATGTGAGTTTCATTCCGGGGCAGGAAAATCATTAGACACTGTAATGTGAAGAGAATCAGAGATTGAATATTAAACGGCTACACGTAGACACCACCACTTAAATTCGCAATAGTGGGAGATACAACTGTAGGAGACATGCATACAAGACAGTGTGACATAGCAGGTTTATGTGACACTGAAGACTGGAGTAATGATGCTGAAATACAGCTTCACATTACAGAAATACATTTTAAAATACATTCAAATAGAAAAAGTTATTTTAGGATGTAATAATATTCACAATATTGGTAGTGTATATCAACATATATGATGCACTTGTATCATTTTGTTTCAAATGTGTCCTCTGATAACATCAAAATAGTCTCTATACTGGAGGGCGTTCTGTGAGCCTGTGAGGGTTGCCATGGGAAACAGTAATTAATTAACCATGAACTGAAGGCACCTGTTCCCAATTATACACTAAGCATCTTCTGAGGAAGGTTGAGTATGTTCTCCCAATGAAATCTAAATACTCTTCTCATATCCTCCATGTCTGCATTGGAAAAGGTCATTGATTTGAGCTTGTCTTATCTGCATATTTTGAAGTTGCACAGACCCATCACTTTCATTAACCGTGGATCAGATGTGAGTTGGGGATACTGTATGCATCAGCAAAAAAAAGGGTGTTTTGTATGCTATAATTGTATCCTACTGTATTTTCAACAGAATACATTGCTATATACAGTAAAGGGCTATTGTAGAACACCAAAGCAATAATGCTAAGTACAATGTTAGAAGGTTAGAAACCTGGAATGTCTTGAACGTTCACTTATTATGTACCATGTCACCCTTTTCTAGGTTCAAAAGCTCCTTCAGATCTCAAAAGGAAACAATAAACGCTGCTAATATACACTCATGGAAGGCAATGTCTTGTGATTGTCAAAACATTTGGTAACTAAACAGAATTAAGTTAAGTGACAACATTTTACAATGTTTACATGGCACAATGACTGGTAGGCTACTGTATTTATTAGTGCTTGACACAAATTTCACAATTTCCATTCATAAGCTTATGATTTGATTCCGATCTTGATTCAATATCAATTTATTGGTACAGTATACCTGCATGTTAAATTTTCTCAAGGACAAAAAAAACAACCTCTCAACTAATGCTGTAAACATACAGGGAGCCCTGTCAGCTGGTATTATTATTAAATATTAAAATTAACAACTCAAATTAATAATAGTTATCTTAGACATGTAAATCTGCTTCCCTTTCAGTCGGTCGCATTCGACGCCACGCTGTACTGACCGAAGAATAGGAATCTCACAAGAAAGGCCAATCTACTTCGAGTCTAACTAAACGAGTCAATGCCCATTGGCATGCAATATTTGCATAAGCTGCTCCGCCTCGAAGAGTGGGTATATAATGAGCAGCAGGTGCATCGCTTTTTTGCTTCGGAGCCGAGCGGTTCGTTTGTTCCTGCTTTAAATTTTCAGTTATTCTACCCCTTCTGTTTGATCTTGGTGTTACGCCACTACAGTGGAAGTCCGGTTTCTCTCATTGAGCACTAAAAAGCTGTTCTGACAGCTGGTGAGTGGTGCTTTTTAACAGAGCGCTGAAAAGCTGTTCTCACAGCAGGTAGGCGGTGCGCTTTCAGAGAACGCTGAAAGGCTGTTCTCACAGCTGGTAAGAGAGCGTCTTCAATGAGAGTGTGGGCACACTGCAGGCTGCACTGAATCCATGTCAGTGTTGCTGGGGCCATTTCCCCTGTGTGCTTCAGCACCAAGGAGGAGTTTTTTTCCTAAAAGAGCTTATAAGGGTTTGAGTTTGTGTCCTTTTAAAGATGACATTCAACCCATGTGTTTCTGGATGCGGTCGTAACCTGGCTCCGGGATGGTTACGATCGCTGTCTCACGTGTTTGGGCGTTAGGCACACTGAGATAGCTTTTGTGGATGAGTCATGCAACCACTGCGGGAAGATGACCATCTCGGAGTTGCGGTCAAGACTCCAGTACCTCCAAAGAGGTGGGGTCCCCGTGCCTCTGCCTCGATCCCTTCCTCCTCAGAGGCTTATTTCAAGGTACAATAGCCACGAGGGGTCGCTAACCTCTTACAATAACAAAGGCGTATATCGATGACGCAAAGCATTAAGCGGAATTATGGATCTTGTCGTCAAGCTGATGGATCTTTTATGGATGAGTGAATACAATGATGTTTTTTACATGACTGTGGTGTGAAGCAGGGCGCGATTGCTAATGAGAGACGTATACCAGCGCCACACGCAACGCGAGTCCCGCGGATATTAAGGAATAAGGACATTCATTCTACCGAACTACACGCAAGTGCTGAATTAATACTCACACAGGTCAGTTTATTAGACGAATTAAACTTGAGGTAACGCAGTACTGTTTCACTTGCTCTAACAGTTACACTATCACACTCAACTGCATTTGAGTGTGTTGAATGTTGTTAGTTAGGTTGTTTGTTGGCTGTATGAGACTAGCAGTAAGCTAGATCAACATTAGAATAACATACTGATCATATTCTAACATTTCATCATATTGAACTAAATAACATTGATTAGTTTTATGTACATTTGCTCACCTGTCTAATAAAGTACATGCAACACTCGCGTCTCTGTCAAGTCGAAGTTAGTCGCGGACGTGGAGCTCTTGACATCTCGAAAGATTTTGATCTTCGTTTTAGTCCTCTTTTTGTCTCAAAGTCTGCTTGCCATGGTCCATAATGTTTGAACAAAACAACAACAGCGTGAGCGGCCTGCTAAGCATAACCCAGTTGTCCACGTCTGTCGCCATGTTTACTATGGCAGTACGAGCAGAAACCGAGGGTAACGCGGATATGACGCCATTGACTGGCGACTCCTCACCCCTGCTCACACGTCCCGTTTCCTTGGTTAAAATCGCAATTTTCTCACGATTTACAAATAGTTGGAAACTTTGGGGATATTGTAAGTAATCAACTAAACAAAATATATAACATTGGCCTAGTGGTTTTTGGATATTTTACTGCAAAAATCCTACATATTGTACCTCTCAGGCAGTAGCATGGGTGACTTGAGGATCACGGTGAGGGCTTCTCCTTCGGGGAACCAACCCCCTAGGACCCCTCACTCCTCTTGCGCTCCGCAGCCAGTAAAACTGCCTGAGGAACGTGCTGGGGCATCTCAAAGGTGTGTACCAGTCGTATCCTTCGGTACTTCCCCCGACGACCGGATGTCGATCGATGCATCGGAGGGTGAGCCTGACTTTTCTGGGGATGACGATTCGGCTGCGTTGCCTCCTTCGGGGTGTGGAATCAACCACCGTGTCCCGAGCCCTCGAGGTTGGACGACTGGTTTCTCAGGGTGGCTCGCGCTGGTTCTCAGCCCTGGTTCCTTTCTTCCTGGGGGTGCATGAGGAGCTCACTAGGTCCTACACGGCACCTTTTTATGGCACCTCAATGGTGGGGTGGCTGGGGGTTACGCACAGATTTCGTGCGATGTCCACGCTAGAGGTCCAGGAACGCCATGTCTGGCTGTGTCTGGTCGACATGAGGGATGCCGCCAAGGTCAGGTTTTGAAATTCACCCGTATCTCAGACCGGCCTCTTCGGCGACGCAGTCAAGAGCTTTGCCCAGCAGTTCTCAGCTACACAGAAGCAGACTGAGGCCATCAAGCACATCCTGCCCCAGCGGACAGCTGCTGCTTCCACCCGACCGCTGGTCGCAGGACCCCCGTCTGCTCATTTCCAAGGGTGCCCCCCTGCGTCTGCCCCGGCTCTCGCACCGCAGCAACAGCCTCCATCCAAGCAGCATCATGGAGCTGGTCACAGGAACAGCGTCCAGTCCGTCCAGGCTCCCTCCAAGCCTGGTGGCAAGCACAAGTCCAAGAGGCTCTGAGATGGTCTACCAGGAGATGGAGGGAACATCTCTTTGGGAGATGGTGACCGCACCACTCCCTCCCTCAGAGGAGGGCCGGGTAGAGAATCCTTTGTTTCATTTTGTTTTGTTCCCAACTTCTCCATAAAAGAGCAGTTTCCTATATCTCTGGATCCCAAAGGGGCATGTAGAGCAGTGGACAGTGCAGAACCGGACCACGCTCATCCTCCTTTTCTATCGCCACCGGGCCGGTTCCCTGCATTCCACCTCGCTGCTCCACTGCGGGTATGCCTATAGTCCCGCTTTCACGGTCTCTCCGAGCCTGGCTAGCACTCCCCAGTCCGTCTCGCTAGGCTCATTCGGACCATCAGGCTTGGCTATGCGATTCAGTTCGCCCGCAGAAACGCAGAAATGCATTTTCGAATGCATCCGTCCCCAAGATTGGTTTGCAGCGATCGACCTGAAGGACCTGTACTTTCATGTCTCGATTATCCCTCAACACATGCAATTTCTGCATTGCGTTCAAGCATATCAGTACAAGGTCCTGCCCTTCGGGCTGGCCCTGTCTCCCCGTGTCTTCATGAAAGTCACAGAGGTGGCCCTTGTTCCCAAAAACAAGGAAAACACTGCATTCGCATCCTCAACTATCTTGACGAGGCTCATACTAGCACAGTCCCGAGATCAGTTATGCAAACACAGGGACCAGGTGCTCAGTCTCCTCAGCCAGTTGGGTCTTCGGGTCAGCTGGGAAAAAGAGCAGGCTCTCCCCTCCCCCCAAGTATCTCTTTTCTCGATATGGAGTTGGATTCGGTCGGACAGACAGCACGCCTCACATAGAAACGGGGTCAGTCGGTGCTGAACTGCTTGAATACGGTTAACGGCTCGGCTCCTCAGTGAAAACCTAAAGATGCGATGCACCTTCCGCTCATTATATACCCGCGCTGCTAGGCAGAGCAGCTGATGCAAATATCACATGCCAATGTGCATTTACTCATTTAGTTACACTTGAACTAGATTGGCTTCTCTAGCGAGATTCCTATTCGTCGGTCAGTCCGACGTGCCGTCTCTGTTCCCTCCTTCAGAGAACGAGGGTTACATACGTAACCGAGACGTTTGTGTGCACAAATAATATGTTTCACAATGCCGCCTAAACATATTTGGTGATGGTCACGCAGGTGGGTATTATATACAGTGTCCCTGTATGGTGTGGGGAAAATGTGATTAGTACAGACTGGTTCAATCAAGAGGTTGCAGGTCTTCATTGGTTTAATTAAAAATCATACCTTATCAATACATATGTTCGACTTCATGCGGTTCTGCGCAGACCGAATGGCATATGACATCAATATACGGCAAGAGTGACTCGAAAGCATAGCATTCTTGATGTCATACGCCCAACGGTATGTGTAGCACGTTGGCTTTTTTAATTTGGCGTGAGATTTACTTGGACAGCGTGAGAGCGGGAGACATAGCCTGAAAGCTTGCGTCTCATGCCAAATGCGTGAGAGTTGGCAACCCTGTGTGCTGAAAAACCATGATCTAACCTTTATCTCCATACCGAAATCTCAGTTGGCCTGACAGTGATTTATTTTCTCTGAATCATTAAATTATTGGTGTCCTGTCCGCTGTGAGCCTGCGGTCTGTAGTGTACACTGTAACTTTTAAAAGCTTAGCTTAAAGCCTAAACGGCTGTTGAGATTGAGATATTCTCACTTGAAATGGAGTAAAGGCTTGGACCTGGAAGCAGTATTCAATACTTAACAAGCAGATAGCAAGGACACAGGATAGTGTTTGGAGTATCGTAACGCAGCACATCAAAAACAGCAATGGGGCAAACAAGCTGAGCAGCCATAACAAATACTTGCAGTGTTAAAAGCTTTGTTGATTATAATGGGAGCAATGCAGTTTTCTTCCATCATCATGCACCACTCTGTCCCAGTGTAAGTGGAGATTATTGTGCTTAGTGTAAAATTATGTCTTAATTAATTGTTTAAATAATGGGTGGAGGGAATAGAGAATTCAACACACTGAAGAAGGCCTGCGAGCCGTAACGTCTGTTATATTATTCCCCTGTGAATAAAAAAGTGACTAAAAGGATTTTGAGTGTGGATCACAGCTATATTCTTGAAGTAATTAAATAGATTAACACACAAAAACATAATTCAAGACATGAGACGAGAAAGTGTGGTGTAAATGACTCTGTGGAATCATAAAAAAAGGCCTACATTGGCTGTTCGCAGTCAGAATTGACCGACCATATAGGAAATGTATGGAAAAGGATTGTGTTTTTGCTTAAATTAGGGTGAAATAGAGAAATTTACACATAAATAAGATCTAAATTGCCACAAGTGCATCATTTTATTTTATTGTTATACTTCAGGGAAGTTAGTTTTATATCAAGTATTACACTCTGGCTGTTTGTGGCCATTTTTGAATG
The DNA here is from genome assembly GCF_029890125.1 of Rhinichthys klamathensis goyatoka. Classification (NCBI taxonomy): domain Eukaryota; kingdom Metazoa; phylum Chordata; class Actinopteri; order Cypriniformes; family Leuciscidae; genus Rhinichthys; species Rhinichthys klamathensis. The sequence goes on from NW_026606555.1 coordinate 3,942,861, forward strand.
GGAACAATACAAGTGTGACCTTTTTTAGAAAAGCTTGAAGGAATAGTTCACTTCAGAATGAAAATTCTGTCATCATTTACTCACCCTCAAGTTGTTTCAAGCCTGTATACATTTCTTTCTTCAAAATATCTTCTTTTGTGTTCAGCAGAAGAATGTCGGTAACCAGACAGTTGATGGACCCCAATGACTTCCATAGTAGATTGTACTATGGAAGATAATGGGGTCGACAACTGTTTGGAAATTCATACAAGTTTGAAACAACTTGAGGGTGAGTAAATGACAGAATTTTTATTTTGAAGTGAACAATTACTTTAAGAATGTTAAACAAAGTCTCCCACTAGTAATGATGACATTGTGGTGGTGTTCATGTGTGCTAATCTCCTAAATATGATCATTTTGACATGACTGAGGGCAGGACTGTTATAATCACATCCACCTACCTTTTGACTGTGCCTTTGTGCATCTGGTCATGGACGGTTGGGAATGTTCAACTTATGTTAAGGAATTTCCTCTCTTCCTCGCTGCAGTTTATGCCTGCAGTTGGGACAAAAGATTTGTGTGATGTTGTGCCTTCATTATATGCTGGGCTTTGCAGGCCTTGTCTTGGAGTGTGGTAGCTCTCTTGTTTCCATTGCAGGTGCTCGGTTGCCTCATGCAGTGCCGGAATGCTGACATCCAGCAAATGTCACGTAAATGCTGTCTATACTGACTATACTTGCAGAAGAATGATAAAAAAAGACTTTCATGCATTTTAGAGCTATCCAAAAAAAAGTGGGGCACTCGTGAAGCACCTACAGTATATTAATCTGTAACTATGATAATATATTACAAATAACTCTTTATTTGATTATTTCATCAGAATACATGGCTACTTTCACATGGCCGTCAATGGAGAACAATGCTCTTTGTCCACACAATGGTGTCGTTCTATTTTCTTTACATGCGATTGTATGGTCTTGTCTTTGTCCTCTCATTTTTCATTTTGTCTTATCCTTCCTTATAAATCCTATATTTTTGCTCTCACAGTTTGTCGGTGAATGCCTTCAGTTCCAGTTCATTTTGTTTGTATTGTAGTGACATCTCGATGGTCAGCGTAATCCGGGATGAGGCCGTTGAGGTATAAGCTTCCGCTTCGTACAAATGTGTAGGGATACAACTCTTCTCTCTGATCTCCGAGGTTAACTGAATGTGCACGTTTCCCTGGTGTCATCTGCTGATTGATAGGTGGGCTGAGGTTTATTTCAGCGGACAGCTTGCGGTTGATCGATGCAGCGCGCTGGAATTTGTCGTAAATGTCGACACTAAGTCGCCGACGAGTCTCCTTAAACTCAGCGGACACATTAGCAGTCCATTCAGCGGCATGAGCTCGAAACTCTCCTACCTATGACAAAAAGAACAAGATTAATATTCTAAAAAAACATTTGTAAAGGTTAGTGCGCCAAAAATCATGTCTTGCCAGACCAGTATGTTTTTTTTCTTCTTTTTTTCTGAAATACAAAAGGGGAATTTTTGAATAATTTTTATACAATACCTCTATTTCCATACTGACACAGTTCATTGTGGCCATGTGTCAAGCTCCAAAAAGGACAAAAAAAACCCCAACCTTTTAGTATATACTCCATTCCAAGTCTTCTGAAAGCATGGTAGCTTTGTGTGAGAAACCGACAATTAAATTAAATTCAGTCATTATTTGCACATGTACAGTATATGGAAAAAATATCAACTTTAGCTTAAAGCCAAATGCCATAGGTTCTCACATGCCTTAATCGAACAAAAATTTATAGAATGGAGAATGACATTTGAGAGCTGGACCGAAGGGGAATAATATCGGTCATTAATGACTTAAATTACATTTGGTCATTACTTTACACAAAGCTATCATATGACTTCAGAATAGTCAGTACATGAATTTAACTTATGGATATTAATGATACATCTATGGCTCTTTTATAGTGTTGTTTTGCCATATTTAGAGCTTGACAGACATGCTGACTGTGAACTGCCACTGGAAAAAAAGCAGTGCAAATATTTTGCAAAAAATCTACTTTTGTGATGATGTAAAAAAAAAAACATCATATGGGTCTGGAACAATATGAGGGCGAATGATGAAAAGCAACGTGGTATTTAATTTTGACAGTTGCTAGGAAAACTGGAGCTATATCTGATACCCTAATATAACCATAACCATAATATAAGTAAAAAAAAGAAAAGAAAAAGAAATCGTGCTTTGTATTTAAGAATATATAATTTCTGATAATAATCTTGTTTACAACAAGTGACAAACTTTTGAAGTCAACATGAATTACTGTTTATGACCCATTTGACTGTAAATGTACATTTTTAGTGATCTTATTCATTGGGAATTGATTTTATTATAGAAATATTCCAAAGCAGAATGAAGTCAGATGTAAAGGAATGGTTGCAGTTGATAAAATATTATAATGTTGACAAACACGATTCTTTAGAATAAAATGGTCTGATTAATTATTTACATTATCAAAATTAGCAGAGATTTTTAATCCAAAGAGACTAAAGGTCCTTGCCATAAAACAATTCGGATCGGGTTAGATTTTCTGTGTTTTTTGCATCCGTAGCAAGCATTTTGAGAGGTGTTTTGACAATTCAGAGTCACCAAATGACGAATACGAAAAAACGCATACGAAAAGGCTCGGGGCCAGATGTACTAACGCTTTTGCGCATAAAACTATGGCGAGGTATGTACGAACGTGACGCACCGAGATGAAAGCGCAGACTGCCTGTCGCGGGAACTGAAAATGGCAAAATGCGCTTTTTGTGTCATGCATATGCATTCATGGGATGGTCAAAGTGGGAGTGTCACATTAAGAGATGGGAGGGGTTATGTACAGAAAAAGCCGGTGAAAGCGCGGCTCTATTTTGCGCTGTAAATTCACCGCCTCTTAAAAGCAGGTGTAACTTAGGAAGCGGGTTTCCTGGCATATGCCTCCTGGTGAAGTGGTAGCAGTAATCCGAGCAAGACGAAGACATAGGCTAAGGAGACGAGCTGAAGAGATTTTTTGCCACAAGAATCACACTTTTTCAGTTGAGTGAAAACAAAATCATTAAGCGTTACAGATTAAGCAGATACGCAATATTACAGTTATTGGAAGAAATCAAAGATGACATCGAATCTCCGACTCAGCGTTCACATTCCATTCCAGCAGTTGTTAAACTCGTCGCTGCATTACAATTATTGGCATCAGGATCATTTCAAGCAGTCATGGCATCAGCAGTGAGAGGAGGAGACCCATTCAATTTACGGTATAGTGGGTGGGGACAGGCGTTGATTACCTGATGAACAGCATGTTTGGTACACAGCAAATTTCTCAGTGTTAAATTAACACTGAAAAGTGTGAATTATATAAACTCTGTGAAATGAACACTGAAGCAGTGTTAAAGTTAATGAGATAATTAAGTGAATAATTGAGTGATGATTGAGCATAATTGAAGACCCCTGATGTTAACAAGCAGAATCACTGAAGGAGTAAACCGGATTTTTGAGTCACCGTTATGGTGATCAGTGTTTGTTTTAGTTGGGCTCTTGACCCTTAAATCAATAACTTTATATTTAGATTTTGTTTGGCTGCTTTACATGAGTTATAACAGCCAGATGAACACATAGACAAGGTGATCTGATGTTGTTGGTTGTGTTTTAACATAATTGTTATTTCTCAATCTTTGACCTGAATCACTGAATTCATATAAAGACCAATTTCTGAATTTAGTTTACTTTATTAATTGAAGCAGCACTGTCCTTGTACAACATAATGTTTTTAACTTTTACAATGTAATCCAAATAATTTCTTAAAACTTGTGCTTATTAAAAAAACCCTTTTTTTAGACACAGGCATCAAGAATCAGACTGTAAATCTCAACAATGGTGACAATTAAAAAGCATGTTGCAGTGCATTCTGGGTGGCACCAATCAAAACTCATTCATGGCTCCCATCATGCATTGCTGCATGAATAAATAATGAGCTTATGTTTAGAGGTGATCTGTTTGACACCATTGCTGAGATTCATACGCTAATTCTTGATGTCTGTGTGTGCCTACATAAAATATTTTTTGGAAGTTTTGTTATTTTTATTGATTTGATCATTTGGATTTCATTAATAAGGATAAAAACGGTATGCTCTACAATGACAGTGCCTCTATAATTCATAAGGTAAACTTGACTTAGAAATTATGCTCTCAATGAGATCAGTGATTCAGGTCAAATAATGATTATGTTAACTCTCTGGGGTCGGCGGTCTCGCCGGCGATACCAGCTCACTTTTTTCCTTATCAGTGCAAAAGAGACTCAAATTACTCTGTTAATTTTGATCTTACATATAAGTGTTGTACATCATTAGATCCTGTTAAGTTTCTATTTTTTTTGTGGATACTCACAATAAAAACAAAGTGTTGTGCTTTTCACCAAATAAAGAAAAACAAACATGATGCGAGTTTTGCGTTCTCTCTGTCAGTGAAGTCCATTCTGAAACGCGTCCTAAGATTAACTGTAACTCCGCGATTACTTGTCACACAGGCACGAGAGGTTTTTCTTTATGAAGCTTGAATTCTCTTCTTTTAAATGAAGTAATTTATATAAAAAACAAATATTCTCAGTTTATGCAATCTGTATGAAAAGAGAGTGCTGTCAGTATTTTTTCCCCCAGCTCATTACACTTCATTACGCGTTAATCTGACACGCCCACGGACGACGCGCGCTATTCAAACGCAAATGTCGAGGCAAGCCATGACAACGCCCACATCAGCTGTTCCACCGCGGCGGTAAAATGTGTGGTGTATTTGCTGCCTTTTACCGCTAAGAGGCGCTACAATCATAGACTCTGAAAAGTGTTCGTTTATTCCGGTTTATTCTCTCTAATGCGTAATCTGCTGCCGCACCGCGCTGATTCAGAGCGATTGAAAGCTGGTAGCAGAAGAATTCAACAAGTGAAACGTAGTTAAAATAATTCATAATCACAATACTGAAATTAGGCTACTGAAATGTAATTGAATAAATAATGAAAACATTTCAACATAAAACATTGCAATAAAAACATTTAGGCTACATGAACGAGGCTTTACAACTTTAACAGCGTACAGACGATAGCTCAGTGATCAACGCAACGACACGAGCTTCGAGGAGCTTCAACAGACCCGAGATCGAATCTCAATGTAGCATAGATGTTGTTAACCGATGTTGTCCTACGTTTATATTTTCCCACCTTGATGCTTAAATAGGTAACTGTTTATATCTGTTTACTTATTTAAAGTCAAGAGTTTTGTTTGATTATCATTACAACATAAATTTGCTACATTCCTGTAGAACCGCAGCCGCTGCACAAACGACAAAAACTGATGAAGATTGTCAGCCGATCAGAAAATGAAAATGAAGAAGCTCGTCTTTAGTCTGCTAAATTATTGTGTAATGTAAAAGAACACTAAAATTACTTAAGTTTGAAACCAAGTTCGAACATTTCAAGGTTTAAATTGTTTAATTTAAAACAGGGTTGCATCTTGTTTAGAGTTTATTTCTTTTGCGATGCAAAATAAGAAACACTAGGCTAATCTTATTCTTGCGACATTTTAAATTTGTATTGCCAAAGAAATTACAGCTAAATTAAACAATTAAAACAGTAGGCCTACAAAACGAAAATTGTCCAAAGAAACATAATTAAATTAAAAACATGCGTTTCTCTTTGCCTCTCTCGCGCTGGATCTCTTTTTAACAAGTTTATTTAGTCTCCCTCGCTGCGCGCGCGGGTCTCTCTCTCGAAATTAATCATTTCAGGGTAAAAACACATCATACAGCTGATAATACTGTATATGTCGCTGCGTGTCAGCCATACAAATCACGAAAAAATTATTTAACCTTTAATTGTTGCTTCAAAGACACAGCATGCCTTGTTGAATTCACCTTACAATAACTTCAATTGAAATTTTGTGTGAAAAAAAAACTTTAAATAGGCTACAATAAATAAACTACAATATTTATAATTTAATAAGATATGGGGCCTACATTTGGACACAGATTTATCCTTACAATAATTTTGCCTGCTCATCAGGCTGGCTATCCGACACTCTCCATATGAAAGAGGAACATTAACACCTTTGTCCAGCAACTGTCCCTCCAACCCCCCACAGGCTATCGGAGTCTGAGGCTGACTTAACACAAAGAGAAGTCGCAATTCACACTTAAATCGCCATTCTAGACAGTGTTGATAATGAAGGAATTAAATGATTTAAGTTACATGTAGCCTAGTGATATTTCTGTCATAAAAGTTTATTACTAAATATTTCATTATTTCAATAATTGATGAAATAAAACTGGTTTGGGGCAGCTTTTTCCAAGCAAAACTAAATATAATCTGAAAAAACGCTTGTGAATTTGTTGTCACTTAATATTAAAGTCTACAGGGATCTTTGGATCCTTACAACCAGGCATGCAATTTGTGAATTAAGTTTTTATTTTATTTTGTATTATTCAAATAAATATCGAAACACGGTGCTTCGTGGTAATGCTGCTAAATTAAATAACATTTATAGAATAATTATGAACTTAAATGAAACAATATCGCAACATTTCGACAAATACATTATTATGTTTTTACATTTTAATTCAGGGCGATTTAGCCTACATTTAATTAGAGCGAGATTTTCACCCATGTCTTGTCATTTTCTCATTGGGAAGCGCATGTTTGAGTAGATCCTCTGTACCTCTCGTTTTCATATGGATTAGCCTACATAATCAGATAACATTTATTAGCCTAAATATTTAGACATTTAAAGGCTTTAGACATAGCCGATTTCTTATCGTGACTGAGCTGAAGTGGCTTTCGGTTCATTTTTGTGACGCGCAGTTCCCGGAGACAGAGAGGACAGATATACTGTTTTTGTCGTTAGCCTAATATGAATACAAGTTTACAGTTTTGAACGATGTAAGCTACTCTACTCTTATCTGTATGACCAAAAAATTACGGAGTCGCCTATTAAGTTATTTTAGCTGTAATAATGAGATAAATAAATTAATCTAAATGAACGCGCCGCCGCGTTTGTCGAACACTAACTCACGATGCCAGAATAAAACCCGACTTTAGAAAAATGCATAGGGTCACTCGGCGTGGTGTGCCAAAACACTTAATTATAAACTTCAATATTTCATTCAAAATAATCTCAACACGCTTTGTGAAATTTTGAAAAGCCGTGCATGCATTAAGGCCACTGGAACTAATGAACAACTGAAACGCTGGTTTTGATTTTATTGTTTTTCGTTTAAACGTGCCTGTTGCATATCTCTATTTTATATATTTGATATTGGTGAAGTAGCCTATAGCATTGATTAGCTGTGGAGGGAGGGGTGTGGGGATTAAAATAATTCAGCAGAAGTAGGGATGTTTAGACCAGAAGGAAATCCCAGTCCCCCCTGGCAAATCACACTTTACTTAAAACCATGTTTTTAAAAACTCTAGGTTGTAGGGAACAGACCTCTCTGCCATGCGCGCGCACGGTTTGGAGCACAATATCTGTCTCGCATGCACGCTCGCTCTAAATAGATTACGGGATATTTTAACTAATTTACGGTATAACTAGTCGATCACGAGTGGCTCAACAGGTAGATCTATAGATAAACTATATCTTTCAGGAATTTGACCGACCGGGTTGACACTTCAGCGTGAGAAATCGGGGGGGTGGCGTGAGAGCCTGGAATAAATAAATAAAAAAATATATATAGCCTATATAAAACAAAACTGTATGGTGTAACAGAGTTTTAGAGCTAGACAAATCTCTCTGCAATAATAAATATAAAATATACAGCAGACCATGTTTGTGCGGGATTTGAACCTGTGTCATCTTGATGATGAACCATCAGTTCTACCGCTCGGCTATGAATTTTGTTACTGAGAAATAACCAAACGTTTGATTCTCACATGAGCGAGAAAACGTTTTGTCTTTAGCCTGTGAGTGTAGGCCTACTTTAACCTTTTACAGTTTTAAAAGATTATATCTTATCTGTATGACCAACAATTTGTTGTAGGCTTATTTGGAAATTACCATAACTTGTAGTATTTCATCCTTAGGCTACTGTTAATAGACATTAGCCCCACTTACGTTTTGCTAAATGTCCCTTTGCGCCACCTGGCGGTCATTTCGCGTACGACTTTGAAATGCGACTGGTTTATTTTTACCGCGGTGGATGGCTAAAAATGGTATGTGGATGGCTAAAATGTGTGACTAAAAATGTGCTTTTGGCTTTCATTTATATTTTGATTGTTTGTATATATATATATATATATATATATATGTATATATATATATATATATATATATATATATATATATATATATATATATATATATATATATATATATATATATATATATATATATATATATATATATATAATGAGCCTTTCATTCAGGGGTGTCACACAAGAAAGAATGCAAGGACAATATATATATATATATAAATAAATAAATATTTATATACACACACACACACACACACACACACACATATATATATATATATATATATATGTGTGTGTGTGTGTGTGTGTGTGTGTGTGTGTATATAAATATTTATTTATTTATATATATATATTGTCCTTGCATTCTTTCTTGTGTGACACCCCTGAATGAAAGGCTCATTAGTATGCAGTCTGCTCAGGTGAGAACTGCCTAATTATTCATGAGGGGGTTGGGCCGATCCGCCCATCCGCATATTGCCTTTGCAAACAAAAAAATGTTTTTCACAATTTAAAACAATCTATTGTTTTATGTGAATGATTAGCCAGAATGATTTTCAGATCAATTTGAAGCAAATACTCTAGGCGACAACATCCACTAGTCAAAAGTCTTGTGGACAGATATTTAGTATGTTATTTGTGGCCATATATTAGAAAATTTATTTTTTAGTTTTTTCAATAACCACGCATAAACAATATTCTCTCAAAAATACAAACATGTACATACATGTTGCTCACATATAATGGTAGCCCTGTGTGTGCTATATAGAGTGTAATTTCACCTGTGCCATTAATATGTTTATAAGCAACTGAAAAATGCACAAATGTCAGAGCATGCCAAAACATCTCAAGGACCCCGAAAACACCTCAGACCCCAGAGGGTTAAAACACAACCAACACCATCAGATCACATTTTCTAATTGTTCATCTGGCTGTTATAACTCAGGTACAGCAACCAAATAAAATTTAAAGTTAATGATTTAAGGGTCAAGAGCCCAACTAAAATAAATACTGATCACCATATTGGTGACTTAAATAAATCCGGTTTTCGCTTTCAGTGAATCTGCTTGTTAACATCAGGTGACTTCAATAATGTCCAATTATCACTCAATTATTCACATTATTGTCTCATTTACTTTAACACTGCTTCAGTGTTCATTTAACACTCTGCTCTGAGTTTATATAATTCACACTCTCAGTGTTAATTTAACACTGAGGATTTTGCTGTGTACATAACACGGACACTGCGGTTACACATCAAGCGTTTTCTGCGTCTTGGCCATGGCGCTATTAACGCTGCGTTCGCAAATGTTCGTACATCTGGCCCTCAGTGTGCAAGGACCTTTACAGTGCATTCAAGGTAGTGATCGACCGATATATCGGCCGGCCGATATATCGGGCCGATATTTGCGGTTTTTACGTGTACGGAATCGGCCGATACGCGGCTGCTGCGTTCGCCGATAGTTTTTTCCCGGCATTATTTATAGACAGGCGTCCACAGGCAGCTCTGTGCTGCTGGAGACGCTGCAGTTCACGTGCAGACCCTGCACTTTCCCTCCCCCACTAGCAGAGTGCAACCTGCGCTTCAAGATAACGGTAACTTTTAAACTTTCAAAGCATCTTTTAACTGTTTGACTGCTGAAATATTGTCAAACACTTTGAAAATGGAAACACGTTGCTCTATAACTGTTATGTGGTTGCAACTATATAGCTAAGCAAGTTTGTGGGTCCAAATGGAAAACGCGAATGACTCGTCTATAAAACTGCTTGCTTGCCATTGTATTTAGGGAGCTGCAAATAGCTGTAGGCTATCCGTTCAGTATGCATTAGGGCTGTCAATGAATATTCTAAATACGAATATATATTCGAATAGTTTAAAAAAAACTGAATTTTGAAGGTGAAAATTAATATTCGAATGTGGAAAAACACGCCCGCGGTAGCAGACAAACGTTACCACAGCACAGCTCGCTCGGAGCGCTCAGTGTCGGTTCTATGTACTGTGAAACTTCAATTAATGTATTTGTTTCAATCACTGAATGAAGCCTGCTATATACCTTAAATTGCTTGCACAAAACTCTTGATCAGCACTCAACATTTGTTTGTTGTTGTTCATTTAAACCGGTATGCGCGGAGAGCGTGAGGGTGAGTGCGAGAGAGAGAGAGAGAGAGAGAGAGTGCGCCTGCGAGTCCGGGCGAGCCAGAGTGAGCTCTGCGGTCTTGGCCATTAGTTGATTTACTCGTTTTTTTTGTAGTAATACGTTGTCAAATATGTTTAAACTCAAATAAGCTACTTAATACTAGTAGTTATGTCTCTTTGTATTAATTTGTCCTGTTATTGACGTAATGCGCGTCATTGACCAAATGCACGACGATATGTTCAAATATGTTTTTTTAGAGGGAATATACAAACGCCATTTGAGCAATTTTGACAGCCCTAGTATGCGTACGGTAGCTGTTACGAACACTGGTCATAGGATTAAGTACTACCAACGTTGTTCCGTGCTTTTTGCGACCACCTGGCTGAGGTTTGGACGCGTGTGGTGTGTGTCTCCCTCGCCATCGCAGTGATATTAGGGACTAGACATGCTCATTTTATTTTATGTAGAAAAATTTAAACTGTGGCAGTAAATAGTTCGTTACTTTTAAAATGAAGTACAGTGTGCACTGTGCACTTTATTATGCTGGTTGCTACTGTGTGCAATAGTGCAATTATTTTATTTATGCTTAAATATTTATTTTCAGCAGTGAACTTTTTTTTGTTCTACCTCATGTTTTTAATATTTGTTAAATATTGTTTATCTACTTGTTCTTGTTCTACCTCACATGTTTTTACTATTTGTTAAATATTGATTTTTTTACGTTAAATAAATGTTACTTTTATTAAATTGAGACCTGTAACATTTGTTAACATCATGTCATTTTTATGATGTAAATTGAGGGAGCAAAATGTATCGGCTCCAAATATCGGCTCAAGAAAATCGGCAGCCCGTATCGGTCATCGGCTAAGGCTGATGGGAAAAAAATCGGTATCGGTATCGGCACTAAAAAATCCATATCGGTCGATCCCTAATTCAAGGTATGCAAACTTATGTCGCATACATTCTGTTCCCTTGGCATTGCTAGTGCTCTGCTCTACCAGTTGAGCTACAGGAACACAATTTATCATGCAGAATAACCTTAAAAACGTATTAAATGCTTAGTAGAACATTGTCCGGGAAGCAGACACACTCTGTCAGTTCAAATCTAGACTAAAAACACATCTCTTTGACCTAGCATACACATAACACACTATAGACTTCTATAATTCAATGTTAGGCTGCATAGATTAGGTTAGCCGGAACCGGGAACACTTCCCATAAATCCTGATGTACTCGTTACATCATAAGAAGGATGGCGTCTACGCAAATATTAGTCTCTCTGTTTATCCTGAGGTTTACCGCAGTCCGCCAGATCCAGGCCGTATCCAGATCTGATGAAGGACCTGCGCCTGGACACGATGACAACGTAGTCCTGAAGTGTCAACTAGTCTCTTCCCTGTGAAGGCCTCCCTCGCTTTACCTCTGTACAGATAAAACGTTGTCGGTATAATTCCGGTCCACGTGGCTACACTGAAGCGATAAATAATTCTGACCAAGTGTCGAGGTGTCCATGAGCAAGACACCTAACCCCAGCTGCTCCCGACGAGCTGGATGGCGCCTTGCATGGCTGCCGTCGCCCGTCGGTGTATGAATGAGTGAGTGAATGGGTGAATGTGAGGCAAATTGCAAAGCGCTTTGGTGGCCATTGGGTCTGTGAAAGCGCTATATAAATGCAGTCCATCCATTTACCATTTAATTCTTTACATGCCTGCGCACATATATATTCAAATGAGCATACCTATAGACTAAACACGTGATGCGCATGTGCACGCCGTCTGCGTTTTCGCGGGTTTGCATTTTTTGAGGTTTGCGCAGAGATAACCTTTTTTTTCAACATTTTTTAAGGCTTGCACCTTGGAATCTATTTCAGGGTTTGCGCTCAGGTTGTTTTCTGTTAGAACGGTGTCGTGTAAGCGGCCCCTAAGTTAATAACTAATGATCTTTGCAACGGAAGTGAATCAATATCAGGTGGTGTAAGGTGTCTTTAATAATGCTCAATCATCACTTTAACACTGCTTCAGTGTTACTTATTACACTCTTGAGTGTGGATTATATAAACACTGAGCAGTGTTAATTTAACACTGGGGATTTTGCTGTACTGAACAAATGTTGGATTTAACAGTAAGTGCACGTATTGTAAAATTAAAAGTCTTATGGGTTTGGAACAGCATGAGGGAAAGTAAATGATGAAAGAATTGTTATTTTTGAGTGAAATATAGCGTTCAGCGTCAGTTCAGGCAGGCCGCGTAGTCAAGCTCAGCTATCAGCTGATACCCAGTCTATCAGCTGATCCGATTAATACGCCTTCAATTAGTTTCTTTCAATCAATTACCTGACTAGCTTTCATGGAGCTCATGAAAAGGATGGGTAATTCAGAACAGAGCCATACCGCCAAATGTAACTTTATCAATCATGCAAATAAATATTTTGGAAAATAATTGTTTTTGGTATTTTTGACTCAAGTGGTCCTGACTGAACTGAGTTTAAAGCATTGCATAGATTTGTGGGTGCAGATGTTGTTTGAAGGTGGCATAATTTACTGCATCACATGAGAACACACCTCCTCCTTTGTTTTCTTGGATATGACACGAAACCAGTCTCCAATCATACTGAGAACAGCGGCGAAATATGCTAAACCAATCAGGATCCAGAACCAGACCAGGGGCTTGTAATAGTCCAAGTACTCCAAATCAGAACCACCTGAACAAACGAGACACGATGCTAGAATCCTTTTTGCAAACAGCTGCAAACATGCAGTCATGCGTGTCCTGTGTTTATGCTCACCACTGCTTTCTTCATGGAGGCGTCGCTCACCCTCGCCCGCAACAAAATCTCCGAAGCCGATGGTTGTCAAAGTAATGACGACAAAGTAGATGGACTCAAGCGCACTCCAGCCCTCAATGTGTTTGAATATGACGGCCGGCAGAGTGACGAAGAGGAGACAACCAAAGAGAATGAAAAGAAAAGTAGAGATCACACGGATCTTGGTTTGACTCACGTTCCACTTCTGAGGAGAGAAAAAAAGTATGGATGGAAAGATGTAGGAGTTAATCGATGGATGGATGGATGGATAAATAAATAAAGGGTTAGTCAATCTATGGATGGACAGTTTGATTTGAAAGTCTGAGAAACAAATTTTAAATACAATATGTCACCCGTGCTGGCAAATTTTCAAAAATGAGTTATTGTAATTCACATTCTCTATTAAACAACCTTCAAAATGATGTATGATTTGTTGGAATCAGACAAAACAAATCGATAGAGTCCGCAAAGTCAATTTTGAGAAAAATCAAGTTAAAGTTTTCTAAAGGTTCCAAAACAAAATCACCTAGCAAACATACCTTAAAATCCCTGGTAAAAACACCAATTTTGGCACACACCAAAATGGTACAGTAGTTATTAATGTAGGTATAAATGTTTTTCCCCAATGTTTTACAGTAGGTATAAATGTTTTTCCCCAACAGGTCACCACCCGTTCACTTAAGAATAACAGATGTGCGAGAATACTCACCAAGAAAGAGATATTTTTAAATACTGTAATTCTGTATCTATGTGTATATCGGTATCGCGTCTTTGTGCACATGCTTCGTATTGTCAATCAGCGCGAGTAAGATCGTTTTGTTTACATCAGCATCAGTTTGAAAATCACATTTCATTGGTTCAGACTCATGCCATTGAGAATTTGCTATGATTATTCACAAAGTTGGAATGCTGGACTTTAAAACAATACCAAACTTGTGCTGAGGGGAAGCGTCTGTCGTCGAGATCGCCGATTCTCCTGCCGCCAATCCAAACTGTATGCTAATTCCCAATCGTATTTGACGATAGTGGTCCTAACAGAAATTACAATTTCCACTCTTTTTCCATTTTTGACATTTCAACTCATTTTGCCTCCACGTGTCACAAAACAAATAGATGCAGACAGAAATGTACAAAAATCCACCGAATATTGTATATAAAGATAACGTAAAGAAACAAGACATGTCTTTGATATCCTAGTGCTGATATATGACTGGGGCCTCCAATGTCACATAGAATTTATAATACAAATTTTTAAGACACACTTATGTAAGCTTGTTGCAATACATTTCTGTGTGCCATTCTACTCTCTAAAAACTACAAATCCACTGCTCAATTTTCAAGTTATCAACTATTTCATTTGTTATCTAAAATTTCATTAATTAACCCAGATATTTCAGTTTAAGTTGATATAATGATTAACATTATTATGTCAACAGAACTAAAAATAATGTTTGCACTTATTAGGTTTAATTCAATAATTTAAAATTGTACGTACAACCATGCATTTATTTAAGTAATAGGTCCCCTGAATTTCTTTTTAGAGTGTGTTGGGCTAACTTTGTTGACCAGCAGCAATGAATATATGGGGAGAGATAAAGCATTGAGAAGCGGCACTGTGAGGAGGACAGATGGCCAGATGGAATAAGGCCCAGGGTCCTCAGGGCATGTGTGAATCAGCTGTTTGCCTGGTTTTTCTCAAGGTTTCGTTCTCTACTACTATCACCAGATGGAGTTTTGGTTCCTTGCCACTGTTGCTCTTTGGCTTGCTCAGTGGTGGTTTATAAGACAGTTAATACATGATAAATCATGAATTGTGACATACGTATGGAAGCATGAGGTACGTAATCCTAATAAAGTTTCTGAGGGTCAGTCTAGGTCAACGTTCAAAAATATTGTTCTAGTCCTTCCCTGAGGAATATTTGTATGTATATCTGAAATGAATGCACGTTCAATTCAATTAAATGCACATTAATTTGTATAGCACTTTTCACAAAACATATCGTTTCAAAGCAGCTTTACAGAAAATGTATGTCTACATTTCAATTTAGAGTGATCTGTTATCGAAGGTGAGGTGACCGTCGAAGTTATGTATTTCAGAAATGTATACAAATCACGCAAATCACATATACAGCTAACAATGTATTAATTTAAACAATGTATTAATGTAAGGCGGAAACAGTAAGCTCATTGAAGTAAAGAATACATGTTAACAAATGATTAGTACATATAGAACAATTTAGCATTGGTGCAAGTTGTCTGGTTCTGCTCATTATGGGATAAAACTTTAGGTGCACTCAGAAATGAGAATTAGAAATATCATTAAAATGATGTACACTCACATGAGACCAAGACAAGACTTCAGATATATCAGTCTTTTAAAAAGGCAGTTTAATTTTACATGGAGTTGGTCGCCGTATTGATGTCACATGACTAGCCATGTCATTTATTTAGTTACTGATAATAATAATAATAAAAGTAGTAGTAACAATATTAATAATGTGTAAAATATAGTGCTTTTAAAAACATAAGCTTATCAATAAAGCAATAAACAAGCAAATAAAACAATATACTGTAACAACAAATTCAATATACATACAACACACTCACCATATTAGTGGAGCCCAAGTCAACAGCACAGTTCAAAGTGATAGCAAACAATAGCATGTGTGTGATGGAACAATATGATGTCCAAACAAGCAATCTCTGCTAGAGTGATAAAATAAACTGCAAAGACCCATAGCTTTCATGCCACAGATTATAAAAGGGAATAAAAAAACAGACAATAAAAGCTTTAGAATCAAGATCCAACTGTAGATACACAGCAGTAACAGTTGCTAAACGTCTGTTTAACACACTGCCACTGCCGCCGACAGTATGAGCATGTACCAGTAGCCACAATTTGCTGCATTTAGACCTTAAAAAAATAAACAGGTCATACAGCATCATCATGCACCCATTTAAAAAAAGACAAATGTAACAGTTTATAATGTTTATTCAGCCTCAAACCGAAGTGGCGAGTCATGTCCAAATGCAGGTAAATGTTTATTTAACAATAACAAGACCAAAACAAAATGAAAAACGGAAAAACGGAAAAACACACTAGAGCTTATATACACAAGGATTGATGAGGGTAACGAGGCATAGGTGAGAATAATCAATGAGAAACGAGGGAACAGAAAACGATTTCTGTTCCCACAAAACCATTCCAAGCATTTGTGACAACCAGTGCTGTCAACTCCGTATAGCAACATGTGTTGCTTGCCAGAGATCAGTTAATGCTGTGGACGACTTGACATACCGGACATACTGAAGGATGAGAACGGAGCATTCTAGATGCACAGAACCAAATGTACGGCTGTCATTAAGTCAGTTCTGGCACTGCATTTTAAAGAAGAACTTCAACAGGACATAAGAAACTCACCTTTCTCCTTTTACTTGGATGAAACAACCAACATTACATGTGAGCACTTTCCTGGGGCTGGCTGAGCTTTTTTGATGCAGGATTGTGGATGCCATCACTGACTTTCTGCAAGCTAATTCGCTGGATATAGTAAATATGGTTGGCATAGCAACAGATAGACCAAGCATCATGATGGGGAGACATCACTCTGCACTCAAAAAAATGATATGTTGGCTTTACTTAACTTTTTTATGTAAACAGGTTCCACCGGTTCCACATAACTGTTTCGTTAAACAAACATAATATGTTCATGTAACTTCAACATCATGGAATTTGGTCATTTTAAGCGACCCAATTAAACTCTGAGCTAATGAGTTAATTAAGTGAATAACTGAGTGATGATTGAGCATTATTGAAGACACCTGATGTTAACAAGCAGAATCTCTGAAGGAGAAAACCGGAATGTTTAAGTCACCATTATGGAGATAAGTGTGTGTTTTAGTTGGGCTCTTGACCATTAACTTATTAACTTTAGATTTTGTTTGGTTGCTGTACATGAGTTATAACAGCCGGATGAACAATAAACAAAGGTCATTTGATGGTGTTTGTTTGTGTTTTAACATAATCATTATTTCACAATCATTTGACCTGAGTCACTGAACTTATATTAAACCGATTTTCTGAGTTAAGCTTACCTTACGAATAATAGCAACACTGTCATTGTAGAGCATACTATTTTTAGACTTTTCAGTGAAATTTAAATGATCAAATCAATAAATAAAAAAGAAACTTCCTAAAAAATATTTTGAGTAGGCACACACAGACATCAAGAATCAGCCTGTGAATCTCAACAATGGTGACAATTATAAAGCATGTTGCAGTGCATTCTGGGTGCCACCAATCAAAACTCATTCATGGCTCCCATCATGCATTGCTGCATGAATAAATAATGAGCTTATGATCTGTTTGTCACCATTGCTGAGATTCATATGCTGATTCTTGATGTTTGTGTGTGCCTACTCAGGATATTTTTTAAGAAGTTTATTTTTTATTTCTTGAATTGATCATTTGAATTTCATTGAAAAGGCTAAAAATAGTATGCTCTACAATGACAGTAAGGTAAACTTAACTCAGAAATTGGGTTCAATATAAGTTCAGTGATTGAGGTCAAATGATTGTGAAAAAATGATTATGTTAAATCACAACCAACACCATCAGATTTCATTGTTCATCTGGCTGTTATAACTCATGTACAGCAACCAAACAAAATCTAAAGTTAATAAGTTAATGGTCAAGAGCCCAACTAAAACAAATACTTATCTCCATAATGGTGACTTAAACATTCCGGTTTTCTCCTTCAGAGATTCTGCTTGTTAACATCAGGTGTCTTCAATAATGCTCAATCATCACTCAATTATTCACTTAATTAACTCATTAGCTCAGAGTTTAATTGGGTCGCTTAAAATGACCAAATTCCATGATGTTGAAGTTACATGAACATATTATGTTTGTTTAACGAAACATAGTTATGTGGAACCGGTGAAACCTGTTTACATAAAAAAGTTAAGTAAAGCCAACATATCATTTTTTTGAGTGTGTGTATAAGTTGCTCAAACAGAAACAGCCTAATTTACAGTTAATTTGATGTGTATGCCATTCTTTGGACATTGTAGCTCAAAAGACAACGCAGCAGCTCCTTAGCAATGTTGAATATATGATCAGGGAGACTTACAACTGGTTTGAACTGGTCATCTAAGCATCAGAATAACTACCAAACTCTTTATGGGACTAACAGCAGACGATTTTCTTTAAAAATGCTTTCTCCCGGATCCCACCGCTGGTTAGTGACAGCAGATTGCATTGACAAAACCCTCGAGCCAGAAGATGCATTCACTTTACATTTTAGAGTGAGTGAAATGTACAAAGACAAGACCAACAGCCTTTCCCTGCATTTTTTCCCAACTTTACTGTTGGAAATAAAAGCTGTCAACAAGTGCTTTTAGTTAGAGACTGCCTTGCCGTTTTTAGGGATCTCATCCGGTTGTACATGTCAACAATGAGAAGTGTAATCAAGCGTTGATTACGTGTTTTCCGTATGAATGATCAAATAACACAAATCAGTCAAAATAAGCTATATGTCCAGCTGGTCTGGTCAGATCCAAAGGTGTATAGTGTATTGCATTGTATTGTATTTGTTTGTGTCATATGTCTGATGTCCTGTCATGAAGTGCCTTGCGACTGCGCCGCAAACCTAACTGCCCCACGGGGACAATAAAGTTATCTACTACAACTCAGGGAATTAGACCTAAGATCCTCTAGTATATACCTCACACTTAAAGATGCTAACTTGGGGACCACATTCAGTCAGAAGTTGGAGGCAAATGTTCTGTCACCAGAGAAAAAGCAGGTGGTTTTAACACGCTGCAACACGCTCTTAAAAGAACTCCTTGCCCAATCACCCATGTAGTTGCTGTGGAAGCTGGAGCTCCTTTGTCCAGCTTCTGTTGTGTCAAACAGGTCACTGGTCAAAGAGTTGCCTAAGGGTTATTTTCAGGCTCACCAGATTCACTTGAGACTCAATGGAGAAATGTTGCCTTAGCAGGGTTCTCACCTGACTATTGATGTGTTTTGGCTGGAGGTAGAACCTTTTCAAGATGCTGGAGGAAACCACTGCTTGCAGGATTTAGCACGTGGTGCAAATAAAATCCTCACTCTACCCTTAACCAACACTTAAGTTAAAAGAACATTTTCTCATGTCACTGCTAAGAGATGACACCAGAATATGAATGGGATTGCCGCTCCTTTCGAGTTTAATCAATGTGTGCTCAGGGCTGACACAGAAGGGATGAACATCGGCTACTTTTCATCCTCCCCAACAGCTGCCAAATATCGCTTGCTGTAAATGGACTTAAAGATGTGAAATATTAATTTCCAAGCATTTATATTGTCCCGCCGAGCAAGATGAGGCATGATATACAATTTCTGCTAATAATCCCAGATATTGTAACGTAGAGCCAAGCAGGAACAGAATGAGCTCACCAAACATTACAGCCAAAAAGGACTAGACTTGGCAAGGAACACAAGAAACACTGGGGTTTAAATGCAGAAGGGGTAGGCAAACAAGACACACCTGGGAATAATCACAGAACTAATCAACAATAACTACAAAGGACTACAAAACATGGCGCAGAACAGGAAAACATAAAAGTCCACTCATGACCAAGGGAACACAGGCTGGGATCATGGCAGATATCTGTTCATATTTAATATGAGTTGAAATGGAGTTGCTTTCGGTAAACGGCATGGCACCAGTGTTTGGCTTCGATGCTGCGGCTGGATGTTCGTCCCAATGCGTTTTATTCTTTTTCTGCGCTATATTGCTGTTAAGTTTGTCCACAAATGTTGTGTCTACTGCATGGGTGTGCGATTGTCAAACAATGCTTCTGATTCGATCCTCTATGGAGGAGTGCAACGGCGTATATACATGGAGTGCGTTTTCAGCCCCGTTTGTATGTCCGTCTGAACCCATTGCCTGTATGTGGAATGGAGAAGGCCTAATTCGACAAACAAAGAAGCGGCGGAGAAGGCGAGGAAAAAGGGCGGGGAGGCAGGTGCATCTTAAAAAGCTCCTGAAGCTGGGGCTCTTTGGCGTTGGATCCAGACCGTCTTGTCTTCGTTCTGTCTTCCCTGACATCCCCAGGGCTCTGGTCCCTCTGTCCTGGAGAAACACTGGGTGGGGTGTGCGCGCTGTGCACCTGAGGTCGCTGGAGCGAGCCTCTGCTTCAGGTATTGTTTCTGCACCGCTCAAGATGGCTTTGATAAATGCTCATTCAATTTCAAACAAGACATTTTTGCTCAGTGACTTATTTACTTCCAAAAACCTGGATTTTATGTTGCTGACAGAGACATGGCAACGGAGTATGGAGTACTCCTAGCAAACACAGAACGTTGCCACAACGGACCCAACCTTCTAACAACGTTTTAACAACATGGCCAAAAGGTTGCTATAAGTACGCTGTGTGGTGTAGGTTATTACAGCGTTGTCACAATGTTGACATTGAACCACCATTCAGGGCCATTTCATAAGGTTGTGCCTAGGGTGTCTGGACAACAACTGGATGACATATGTACTCGTCACTGCCCCAAAAAAGCCTTTTAAATTTCAACCGACCCTGTCTCATTCTTCATCGAGCAAGGATATGCGAGTTTTTTTTGTTAATTTACCTCAGCTAAATAAGATACATAATTATTCAAACACAACCTACAACTTCCTTGTCTAATGACAAGTTAAAAACTGTTCATTTTTCCCTATGATTTGTCGTCTCATTCGTTTCTTTGCTAGATTTTCTCATGTCTGCTCATGCTATTTAATGTAAGTCACTCCCTGTATAGTCCTGTCATGTGA
Source organism: Rhinichthys klamathensis goyatoka (assembly GCF_029890125.1). NCBI lineage: Eukaryota > Metazoa > Chordata > Actinopteri > Cypriniformes > Leuciscidae > Rhinichthys > Rhinichthys klamathensis. The sequence continues at coordinate 3,963,859 of NW_026606555.1, forward strand.
AGCTCCGGTTTGCTTTGTTCTCTGCCAAGTTTACCTGTGCCTGCAGTGCCACCCTCTCTGGTCCCGGATTGTCTACCTGGTTTCGGACTCATGCCTGCCTACTAGGTTTTGGGCTTGCATCTCTCCTCTGGTTTTTTGTTTTGTTTCCTGGACTGATTCCGGTTAACTTACCTGCCTTTATCGCCCGGCTTTCGACTACGCTCCCCTGTCTGCCATGTACAGAACCCGGTTTTGTTCATTAAATGTTCTGATCTGCCTTTGCTTTTTATGTTTTATTTATTATACTTAAAAGAAATGTGTTTTTTCGTATTTTTTCACAAATGTATGGCTTTTGGAAGTGCAATTTGATTACCATATGCAGTTTTGATAAAGTTCAATTAGCTAACCTTCTATGTCAATTTTAGTCTTCAAATTGTACAGGTGTTGATTACATCTTTCTAATTAAAAATCCCCCATGTTATGTTTTGTGGTTCATATCTATATCTAGCATAAAAAAATTAATTGTCAGAACGTCGTCTCACAGTTGCTGAATGTTGCGATACAACGTTGCTACAGCCCTGTCACGTCTTACAATTCTACGTTGTTACAATGTTGCGAGCACGTAGACAGCCACGTTGCCATAGAAATGCAACATGCCAAAGACGTTGCCACAACGTAAATGTGTTGGCTGTCATCTGATTGAGTTTTGTCTTGTGGATTGTTCTTTTAACAGCACGCCAAGACTCGTGGGCCGTGGTGGAGGACTTGCTGTGGTTTTTAAAAAGCATTTTATTTGCCAGTAGATGAGCGGAGGTATGTACTCTTCATTTGAATTACAGATGACCAAAGTTGGTCGCTCAAATTTATTTTATTCTATTTTAGTTTACCGGCCACTTGGGCCAGCGGTCTCTTTTCTGAGTGAGTTTACGGACTTCTTATCATCCATTATTAAGCTGAACAGGGTGATTATTGTCAGTGATTTTAATATTCATGTGGATGATGATGCCTGCAACACTGCTTTTGAATTTTTAAACATAACAGAATAATTTAACTTTACTCAACATGTCTCTGGTCCTACGCACGGTAAGGGACATACGCTCGATCTAGTTCTCTCTCACGGTCCAAACACTAGCAATATTTGCATAAAAGATGTATTTGTTAGTGATCACAAATGCATTTTATTTGATCTTGCTTGTAATGAGGACCCTCTGCGAGTGTCCTGCTCTCGTATGATTAACCAGCTTGCTGTTGTGAACTTCTCAGCCGCTTTTGACTCTAGCACAGTTCTTATTTCAAATGACATTGAAGCTTTTGTACAGTCGTTTAATGAACATTGCTGCTACACTGTAAAAAATAAAATCGTAAAAAAACGGTCAATGACTGGCAGCTACGGCTGCCAAACAAAAACCGTAAAAATAAAGTAAAATATCCTAATTTAAATTGAGTGCAAAAAACTTTTCCAAACTTTGTCCTTAAATGTTTTACAGAAAAACACTGTTATTTTACAGTTATTTCCTGAATTATTATGATCAAACACTTTCACTGTGAAAAAAGGTCAAATGACTGTCAGCAATGGCTGCCATGCAAAAAACCATAAAATGAATGTAAAATATCCTAATTTAAATAATAAATACTATTGCAGAATTCTTCATTAAGCTTTTTAACAGAAACACAGTTATTTCACAAATATATATATATATATACATTTACTGAATTTTTACTAAAAACACACCATACAGACACAAAACACACCATACAGAAACACTTTACATCCCAACAGAACATTAAACACTAACAGATCTGTCAAAATCTCAGCATCTTCACTTATTACAATCCTTCTTTCATACTAACATTCTTATTGAGAAATAACAGAGGTTTAAAAGTTGATATTTTATTGAAAATAATAAAGTTTGATGTCACCATGATAGAGGTCAGTGTTGGCTTTAGTTGGGCTCTTGACCCTTCAGATATTAACATTACTTTTTCTCTTAACTGTGCATGGCTTTGACGCATATATGTTATTGTAGGGAATCGAGAGAAACTCAGATCAGATGATGTTGGTCACTTAATAGTGATAATATTCATCAAGCAGTTGTCTGCTGTATTGATACCACCTGTTTGGTATGACTTTTTAATGACTGATTAAGTTGTAAAATGTTAATTTTGAATGGCAGTATTGCTATAGAAGATCCTACAATGCTGTTATATAAGATTTTATGAAGTCATTATGCAAACAATGTTTTGACAGGATCATACAGACTCACTCAGACATCAAGAATTAGCGTATGAATCTCAACAATGGTGACAATGAAAAAAATGTCTGACCTATTATAAAGTCACAAAAAGGCTTTGTTGATTGTCACCATTGTTGAGATTCATATGTTGATTCTTGATGTCTCTATACTCCCAACAAAATAAACCAACTCAGAAAATTTTATGTAGAATATATATATTTTTTTTATTTGAGATTGCAATAATACTGATCCCACAATATTTCAACAAATCATGTGAAAAAAGTATGATAATAATTGCCTTTGTATAACACTGAAGTCTATCTACATATAATGTATTCACAGCTAATAGAGATTTGACTGTCATATCAATGAATCAGATCATCATTATGATGACTATAAAATCATCAATAAATGACCAAGATCATCTTATATTTTCTCTTGCAAATATTGCCATAATAAATGTGCATCAAAACACAGTTAAGGCAGGCAGAGAAAAAGTAATGTTGAAACTCAAGAGTCATGAGCCCTACTAAAGCAAACACTGATCTCAATCATGGTGACATCCCATTTCTATTAAAGTTTTTTTACACTTTATTTAAATTAGGATATTTTACTTTAATTATATGGTTTTTGTTTGGCAGCCGTAGCTGCCAGTCATTTGACCTTTTTTTTTTACGATTTTTTTACAATGAAGGTATATGATCATAATAATGCAGGAAATACCTGTGAAATAACAGTGTTTTTTTTGTTTTATTTGAATTAGAAGATTTTACTTTAATTTTATGGTTTTTGTTTGGCAGCCGTAGCTGCCAGTCATTTGACCCTTTTTTTACGATTTTTTTTAAATGAAGGTATATGATCATAATAATGCAGGAAATACCTGTGAAATAACAGTGTTTTTTTTGTTTTATTTGAATTAGAAGATTTTACTTTAATTTTATGGTTTTTGTTTGGCAGCCGTAGCTGCCAGTCATTTGACCCTCTTTTTACGATTTTTTTTTTCACTGAAGGTATATGATTGTTATTTTACAGGTATATCCTGAATTATCACCGTGTTTTTCAGTTTATTTAATGTAGGATTTTTTACTTTAATGTTACAGTTTTTGGGGGGCTGCCAGTCATTTGACCGTTTTATCATTTAACTGTTCTGTTACTGTTTAATTACAGATTATATTTGTAATTTTACATAAATTTTTATGTAATTTAAGAAAACAGAAAAAATACTGTATGAAAAATACAATCAATTTCCTGTATAAAAAAATGTGAATTACTGCAATTTGTCATTAATGTCACAATACCTAAAATAACAGCTGAATTTTTATTTTACAGATATTATTTGTAATTTTACAGTGTTTTGAGTACAATTTAAAATGAAAGAAAATGATCGTCAAAAAATCACAGTTATTTTCTGTAAAATTAGGATTTTTTTTTTTACAGTGTAGATAGAGTGGCTCCTTTTAAGACTCGAAAAATTCCCGCTGTTAATACATCTCCGTGGATAAATGACGCCAACCGCTGCTTTAGACGTGTCTGTCAGAAGGCTGAGCGTTTATGGAAAGCGACCCAGCTTCAAGTACACCGCCTGCATCTTAAAGAGCTTTTAACAGATCTAAACGAGATGATCTTCTTATTTTACGAAACTGATATCTGCCTGCAAAAGGAATCCTAAAACTCTGTTTGAGACTATAAACAACATTGTTTCTCCTGCTACTAAGTATTTTCAGTGACAGTTATTTGTAATGCAACATCTTACAAAAAAAAATCTATCTGTTAATGTACAAATGCATGAACGCATGACAGTTCAATCTTTTTCAATCTTGTTTGAACTCTCTTTTTGTTTTGTTTAGAATATTACCAAAGGTATTCTGGTGGTGGTTTGGAAAGTGAGAAATGCATTGGTAAAAGCACTTTAAAGACTTCTAACTGCATGCTTTATGCAAATAAGTTCAACAGGGGAAAGAAGGGGGATGCTTCTGATGCAATCAGCTGACCAGTTTACAATAATTCTAAATTAATGAAAAGCCCCCTTATTGGGAGTGTTCTCATACTGTCAAGGTAAAAGACCTTGACTGGTGCCCCAAACTAAGAGAGGGGGGAAGTGGTCATCTGATGTACTCATAACCACACCTTAAGTGACGATCCAAAAATCACAACGTCAGCGGACAAAGTATAGTCACTACACATCCTTCATGATGGCTGACTGGGTTTTCTGGTCAGGGGCTGGAGGAGCGAGGAAACATCTGTTAGGATGGTGTCGTGTATGCTGAACTCAAAGATGAGGGAAACAGGAGGACAAAAACAAGAAACAAGTAACGAGGAACAAGAAAACAGAACTGAACTCAACCAAATATAATATCCATACAAGGACATGACCTAACAAGGAATATAGAAACTCAAGGGTAACAAGACACAGCTGGGTGATCCCACTGAGTGCATCTTTAAATATTGCATGAAAGGAGTACTAATAAAAACACTGACCTGTCATTCCAGGTACAAAACAGGCTGAAGTGAAATAAATAAATCAATAAAGGTTTACTAAATGATGTTTTCTGTAACTAATCACGATTAACCCTCTGGGGACCAAGGTGCTTTTGGGGTCCTTGAGATGTTTTGACATGCCCTGACATTTGTGCTTTTTTCAGTTGCTTATAAACATATTAATGGCACAGGGGAAATTACACTCTATTTAGCACAAACAGGGCTACCATAATATGTGAGCAACATGTATGTACATGTTTGTATTTTTGAGAGAATATTGTTTATGCATGGTTATTGAAAAAACTAAAAATTAAAGTTTCTAATATAAGGCCACAAAACACATACTAAATATGTGTCCACAAGACTTTTGACTAATGGATGTTGTCTCCTACAGTTTTTGCTTCAAAATGATCTGAAAATCATCCTGTCTAATCATTCACATAACACAATAGATTTTTTTAAATTGTGAAAAACATTTTTTGTTAGCCAAGGCAATATGCGAATGGGCGTGAACGGCCCAACCCCATTGTGAATAATTAGGTGGTTGAGAAGACAAAGACGACCCGCATATTAGTGAGCCTTTCATTCAGGTGTGTCACACAAGAAAGAATGCAAGGACAATATACACACACACACATACACATACATACATATATATATATATATATATATATAAAATCAAAATATAAATGAAAGTCAAAAGCACATTTTTAGTCATACCTAGAAACAAATCCTGTTCAAATAGGTTACATGGGCCATTCTACAGAATTGGTTCAAAGTTAGAGTTGGAAACATCTTGAAAAGAGAATTGTCTTTTTCCATAAATGTCTTAGTAGGCCAATACATTTTATCATACATATTTCAAAGTTAAGGATTCATTATTTGCATTGGAACAAACACTATTCTTAGTTGATTAGTTTATTGACAAAACATACTATATATTTAACATATGAGCAGAAACTGCTAACAAAAGCTTATTTGATGTCTATTTTAGAATTAAAACTTTATAATCTATCCAAAACTAGTCACATACACACACACACACACACACAGAAACATTATTTAAATTTAATCAGTAGGCTATTTTTGCGTTTACAGACCCTAACGTCATTATATATCGTGATTAGAACAAAGCACAAAAATAAAAACACTTACAGCTCAGCTCACTCCTCGAAGTGAAAATAAACCAGCACTTGTTCTGAGGTAGGTAAATGTCCCAGGATTATTCCTCACAGCCGCGCAAGACGACAGTACATTAATCTGACTAAATATAGTGTGTTTACCGAGTTTATGTGGGCGTTTACACGTCTCAATGTGTTGCTTCAGATCATTAGCGTTTGAATAGCGCGCGCTCTCCGTGGGCGTCTCACATTAGCGGAATAATGAGATGCGAGAACAATAATGAGAACGGCTGACACCTCTCTCTTTTTATATAGATTACATAAACAGAGAATATTTATTTAGTTTTAAATTAGATAATTTAAAAGTACAAACTTAAATGATCATAAACATATATTGCTCATGTCTGGGTGAATAGCATTTGCTGAGTTTTGTTTAAGTTTAGAGACATGCTCAAGAAAAAAAGTTCACAGACACGGAGAGGCAGAACGCACACCCTGTTTATTTTCTTTATTTTACAAAAGCACAATATTTTATTTCGATTGTAGGTGGGCACATAAAAAAGTAGACATTTAACAGTTTATTTTTTAATATGTCTTAACTCTGTATGACCAGAAATGATGGAGTAGTTTAAGTCTATTTTTATGCTATGTGAAAAAATCTGCCAAAACGCACCGGTGCGTTTGCCTTCCCCAGAGGGTTAATCGCTCCTAATATTATTTTTGTTTAATATTGTAATAAATATTTTCCCACTGAATGACGAAATGAAAGCAGAATATTATGTAGCAACATAAAAATTGTATATTTTAAATATTTGTTTAATGGCATCTTTATACTAAGTGGAATGAATGAAGGCCAGTATCACCAATACCAATACTTATGTCTTTATTAAATAGATTTTTTCTCAATGTTTGGAGATGAAATAAGAAATTATAGCAATAGAACATTATGCTTTAAAAAAAAAAAACATTTTTTTTTTTAACATTTATTAGGCTTAAAAACATTTAAAATACTTTTAAATTTAAGTGAACTTATAAAAATCATCACAAAAACCCATTTAAGAAATGTCACATTTGGATATGTCTTTGTTGTATATAGTGTATACACTACTATACTGATTATTAGCCACAACATTAAACGCTGACAGGTGAAGAGAATAACCTTGATTGATTATCTTGTTACAATGGCACCTGTCAAGTAATAGGATATTGCAGCAAGTGAACAGTTTTTTGTAGAATTGAATGTGCTGGAAGCAGGAAAAATGGGCAAGCGAAAAGATCTGAGTAACTTTGAAAAAGGTCAAATGGAGGCCCCCAGCTTGCAACTTACAGGTCTTAAAGGATCTGCTGCTAATGTCTTGGTGTTAGGTGCCACTCGACACAATATTAGGCAGATGGTTTTAATGTTGTTGTTGATTAGTGTACAGTTATATTTCTCTGTCAATATCAGATCTCTTTGTTTGAATGAGAGCTGTCAGTTAATTTCTCCCCCACTAAGTTTATTTTGCACATTCATTTTCATGAAATTACTAGTTAAAACATTTGGTATCAAAATTTTTATGTGATCTATCAATCTATTCACTCGAAGCAATGCTATAATCGGAAGTATTTAAATGTATTTCCGCTGATATACCTGCGTGTCTTAATCCTTGAGACAAGATAGTTACTGACAGAATCAAATACAGACCCTGGGCCCTATTTTAACGATCTAAAACGCAAGTGTCAAAGCGCAAAGCGCAAGTAACTTTGTGGGCGGACCCCGGCGCTGTTGCTATTTTCCCGGCGGGATAAATGCCTCTTGCGCCTGGCGCAAATCTAAAAGGGGTTGTCTGAAGTAGCTTCATTATTCATAGGTGTGGTTTGGGCGTAATGTGAAATAAACCAATCAGAGCGTCATCTCACATTCCCTTTAAGAGCAGGCGTGCGTGTTCTAAAGCGGATTCCTATTATAACGGCGGATTTACCAGGCGCGCGCCAGGAGCGGTTCACAGCCGAGGAGAGCAACGTTCTCGTCAGGGCCGTAAAACACAGAGAAGTGACATTGGGGATGGAGCAACCCACCCAAATTAACTTCTGTTAAACAGGCGTATGATAATTTGGGTAAATGTGTAAGCTACATGTATGCTTTTATAATAAATTGTCTATCTATCTATCTATCTATCTATCTATCTATCTATCTATCTATCTATCTATCTATCTATCTATCTATCTATCTATCTATCGTAATAATGTATGATTTGCAAAAATGAAAACTGCTGCTTAGATGAGAGAATCAAAGTGTATGCATTGATTATGGCCAAGCATGCGCCCTTAAAACAGCATAATGAACAACGCGCCACTGACTTTAGACTAGTTTTTTTCTGGTCAGTGGCGCATTTGTTTTATAGAACAGCAAAATAGCATGAGGGAAAGTTTGCGCCGGAACACGCCTCCTCTTTGTGCTGAACCGCCCCGGGGAGCGCAAGTGTATTTCTTAGTTAACCGACGTGTGTCTGTGGAGGGAAAAGTCCGCTTTGCGCGGGTGCAAAATAGGAATGATACATGCGTCAGTGTACAAAGTCATTTGCGCCGAGTGCAAGATAGGGCCCCCTGTGGGTCTCGTGTGCCCATCGGCCTACCATAGAGAAGCAAGTGGAGCTGAGCGCGGCTGATCACAGAATAGGACCGCCTCAGCCACTCCATCTCGCTTCACAGAGCTGGTGAGCAGAACCCAGATAAAGGGCCCTATTTTAACGATCTGAAACGCAAGTGTCAAAGCGCAAAGCGCAAGTAACTTTGTGGGCGGATCCCGGCGCTGTTGCTATTTTCCCGGCGGGATAAATGCCTCTTGCGCCTGGCGCAAATCTAAAAGGGGTTGGTCTGAAGTAGCTTCATTATTCATAGGTGTGGTTTGGGCGTAATGTGAAATAAACCAATCAGAGCGTCATCTCACATTCCCTTTAAGAGCAGACGTGCGTGTTCTAAAGCGGATTCCTATTATAATGGCGGATTTGCCAGGCGCGCGACAGGAGCGGTTCACAGCCGAGGAGAGCAACGTTCTCGTCAGGGCCGTAAAGCACAGAGAAGTGACATTGGGGATGGAGAAACCCACCCAAATTAACTTCTGTTAAACAGGCGTATGATAATTTGGGTAAATGTGTAAGCTACATGTATGCTTTTATAATAAATTGTCTATCTATCTATCAATCTATCTATCTATCTATCTATCTATCTATCTATCTATCTATCTATCTATCTATCTATCTATCTATCTATCTATCTATCTATCTATCTATCTATCTATCTATCTATCTATCGTAATAATGTATGATTTGCAAAAATGAAAACTGCTGCTTAGATGAGAGAATCAAAGTGTATGCGCGTTGTGCACACACTAGCTACATTGATTATGGCCAAGCATGCGCCCTTAAAATAGCATAATGAACAACGCGCCACTGACTTTAGACTAGTTTTTTTCTGGTCAGTGGCGCAATTGTCTTATAGAACAGCAAAATAGCATGAGGGAAAGTTTGCGCCGGAACACGCCTCCTCTTTGCGCTGAACCGCCCCGGGGAGCGCAAGTGTATTTCTTAGTTAACCGACGTGTGTCTGTGGAGGGAAAAGCCCGCTTTGCGCGGGTGCAAAATAGGAATGATACATGCGTCAGTGTACTAAGTCATTTTCGCCGAGTGCAAGATAGAGCCCAAAGTGATCATACTCTAATGCTTGCCAAATGATGTAGAGAGACATTAACATCTAACAGCTACTTAAGGAAGGAGGAAAACGATGCTGAGTAAATTATATTAAATATTTGTAATGTGTTAAACCAAAAATATTAATCACATAATTAACCAGGTTTAACATTAGTTTATGTACCAGGGGCCGTATTCACAAAGAATTTTATCTTACCACTAGGAGTACTCCTAAATCGCACTAAAATATTTTAGCTAGGAGTTTTCTCTTAAAAGTTATTCACAACGCCTTTCAGACCTACTCTTAGTAAGGAAAATTGACAACTCCTAAACTAAGAGTGAGTCTTCGTTGCTATGGATGACGTCACTTCTCATGCACGAGCCTCCTCGCAATGATCACGGTGATTGGTTGTTAGATGACAGGGCCATCATGCGGAACATAACACAGACGCAACAAATCATGGATTTAGGACATCTAAATATGTCTGTGTCCTACACAAAATAATAATAGTAATGTCATCGAAATGTTTGTGCAGGCCCCAGTGAAGTGTAATTCTAACAAGGCAGAGAGAGAGAGAAGTCGTGAATTAAATTAAATTAAATCAAGGTAGCCTAATACCCCAATGAAAACCGCCACTTGCCTAATAATGAAAAAACGACACTTGCATTAACACTTGCTTGGTTAATTGACATCCTATTAGCCTAAATAGACTACTTAAGCAAGGAAATGTTACTCCTATTGAAGTAATGTAATGGTGTGTTCACACCGAACGCGAATAAAGCGTCAAATACGCGTCTATCGCTTGAACATTCGCTTGAGTTCAAATTTTTCAACTTGCGCGGAAGACATTCGCGGCAAACGCGTCGCCCAATTCGCGTCATTTGCAACGCCCGGCGCGAATGATGCGCCTATTCGCGTCTTTGCATTGACTTTGTATGTAATCTACTCGCGCAAATAATTAAATTCGCGTTCGGTGTGAACACACCATAATAGTTGAATGACGGTGGATTATGAACTCGCCAAAACGGAAAAGAAAGCCCAACTGGACGCAGGATCAGTTACTGCTGCTGGCCCAAAAACATAATAAAAGTGAAATTCGGCACTGGGATATCAAGCAAAACTAAGCGTGAGAATGGGAGAGAATTTGTTTGCAGATCAATGCAGCATTCCCGCTTGTGTCGCGGACCCCGGACGACTGCGAGAGGCGGTGGTATGCGCTACAATCCTTTGTGAATAGGTCTTAGTGAGTTAGGAGTCCTCTCGACTTCTTTTAAGCTGTCCCAGACTTAAGTGCTACTTTTAGGGCTAAAATGCTTCGTGAATTACTCTTAGTGAAAAAAATTAGGAGTCCTAAAGTTAGGAGTGACACGCCCATTATTTTTAGGAGTTGCTCCTAAATTTGCCAGTTAGGAGCTACTTTTAGCCTTAAAATTCTTTGTGAATACGGCCCCAGGTAAATATTTTGGATTAATCTGTTCAAGATGTTCAGAGATATGTTTCTCCTGCTGCTTCATGTTGTTGTTTTTCACACAATGTGTTTTTCTGTCAGGACCATTATCGTCAAATACGATTGACAATTAGCATACAGTTAGAATTGGCGGTATGGTCCTGTTCTGGGCGAGAGCAGTAATAATCCCACTTAGGGTAAACAGAACAGAACCATCATGAATGTATTGCCGATATCATTCATTCATTTTAATGTACAACATAATTAGAGGATTTTAGTCTGATTCAGGGGTAATCAGAATGCCAAATCCTGACTGACGAGAGGAGGAGCTGGGGATGGAGGAGGGAATAAGCTCCTGAGAAACGTGAAAGCTGCTGATAATACTGAAGGAGCTTATATATGTATACAGTGATAGGCGTCGTATTCCTATAGGTAGACGTGGATCAGCTGAGAGTCAGCTGATGCGAGCTTGACTAAGGTGACCTGCCAGAACTGACGCTACGCATGATTTTCATTGTCTGTCACCCAGTATCGGTATCACACTGAAGCAACATTTTTACCATTTACACATGGCCACATAAAAGAGAAATAACAACAAATCTACATTGACTGCAGCAGGATAAGTACTGCATTATGCTGTCAGGGTGGTTAGGGGGAGTCATTAAAAAGGTAATGTCATAATTTTTTTCAAATAAAGAGAAGATGAAATGGAACATTTGTGCTAAGAACACTCTAGTAATCACCTGTGATACATTTTGAAGTGTGTTTTTTTTAAACTGGTATTTTAAGAACCAAAGGCAGATTCAATTATGGGACAGGTTTTGTCACATATCTCTTTGGAACGCCTTTGATTTTGCTGTACAAACAGTCAACGAACAAGTCAACAGAGAGCAAATATATAAAATTTGAAAGTGACTTTATTAGCTGTGAAGGTCTGTGTTAGGTTAGGAGTGGACAGATGAAAGACTGGGATAGTCTGGAGTGGTGGGAATGTATGTGACATACAGCTACTCATGCACTTTATTAATCTCCTGAATGAATGGAGAAAAATAGAGACATGAGGACCATAAGTGTAGAAATGTGTACACAGGTTGAAGTGGCTATGAAATGGAAATGGGAAACTATCTCAGGCATGTACAGTATACACCAGAATTGGGTACACCCCTGTGTAATTTCACTTATTGAAAATTGCTTGTCTCTTTTTTTCCCCATTTTCCCGCCACTCATTGTTTCCAATGTTACATATTATGTTCACCTGCACCCAGTGGCCGCTCCTAACCATAAATTTGGGTAGGGCAGATTCTGGGTCTTGGCACTGTAACACAGCTGAACACATGCAGACACACTTTTGGCAGAGGTCTAGTGTCCTTGCGTTATTCAGCCTGAGCACTATAAAGTTGATTGACAGCACACGACACATGCATAGAATGCTAACTTAGAATTCCCCAAATGTTGCCTCAGAATGTTGTTTTAGAATATTACAAGTTGTAGATTAATTCCGGTGAGGAAAAGAATGTCATGTCTATTCTCAGAACAAACTAAAATCTGGTTATTTACATGAGCACGTTTAAACTAAAGGATTTATACTTGCATTAATTTGATAATCTTTTTCACAAAGGAAGAACAGACATGAAACTAGTTACTGACCTGATTCAGACTAATATACACATAGCTGAAGTGAACTGATCTGGTCTGGAGTGTGGTTTACGTAAGGTAGCATGTAAATAAGTGGGATAGTCGGAAATCTGCCCCAATGGCTCTAAATTAAAGACACTGCAGTTCCATTTTTCACCACAGATTTACATTGGAAACCTGTGGGGCGCTGTAGAGCTGGGAGGGCTCAGGCATATTATAGTATCATAATACACACGAGCTTGCGGTGGATGTAAACACTCATGAGAATGAACTAGGAAAACTCCTGAAGCGAATAGAAAGGGTCTCTTGATGAAGAGAGCTTCTAGTTCGGGGCAGCACATCTTCTTCAATGCTGTTACATCTGGACACCACCTTTTATTGATGTAGAAGCATGTCCCACCGGCATGCAATTTCTCCACCTGATTCTGAGTCGCGATCTACTCTGAACAGCTGAAAGCCTGGCCGATGTAGCATGCTGTCCAGAATGGTTTCATTCTGCCAGGTTTCCGTGAAACACAGAGCAGCAGAGTTAAAAAGTCCTTATTTGTTTGAGACAGCAGAATAAGTTTGTCCGTTTTGTTGGGTATAAAGAGGAAATTTGCCAGATGGCTACTAGGCAGCTTGGTCCCAAAGAAGTGCTGTCTGAGCTTGACTAGCACGCCAGCTCCTTTCCCACGCTTGCGCATCCTGGGGCGCTCCAGCAGCCCCGCTGCCCCTCCAATTAAAATGTGTACTGCCCAATGTTCAGCAATTCATCCCTGGTAAAAATTATTGTAGGGATATAACTAAAGACAGGACAAACTAACAAAAACAGTAAAACAGCTGTGCAGCGACACACAGAGATAGCCTTCTGCGGCGCCATCTTATTCATCATGGACTCTCTGGTCCTGGACTCTCGTCTCCTCCTATTTCATCCACCTCTGCCAACACCATACTGTTCCTCGGGTCCACATTGGGCTTCCAGGTCACCAGCTCCGCCCTGGTGTGTCGATCCTGTTGCTCTTTCTTGTCTTTGCTTGCATGTAACAATATCACCTTAGATTAATTGCACTACTTCAAAGTTGAACAATAGGGTATTTGCTTCTATGTAAAATAAAAACAAACAGTTTAGATTTATTATATTAAAATTACAGCTCCACAGTGAGAACTCAATACAATAAAAGTACCTTTTATTATTTAGATTTTTTTTTCAGCTGCTTTTTTGCAGGAAGGGCCATGTTGCTACCTTTCTCTTTAAAATACACAGAAGTTGGTCTATTGGATTTAGGCTACATGGTCAGGTCATAGTTTTCACTTTACTTGATATGGCATTGCAACGCATTCTCATCCTTTGGCGTCATATAGGTGACGCCATATGACATTTCGTCGAAATCTTACGCACATGGGATCCTTTAGCGTCAATATAACATGCACTGTTATGGGTAGGTTTAGGTCTGGGGTAGGGTACGGTTATGACGCCTTGGGTTCTGCGTCTCATATTCACGCTAAACGATGCCATGTGCGTTGGATTTAGACGAGCGTCACCTGTATGACGCCTTGGGTTCTGCGTCTCATATTGATGCTAAAGGATGCCATGTGCGTAAGATTTCAACGAAATGTACAAAGCGTCACATGTATGACGCCAAAGGATGAGAACGGGCTGGGCATTGCTATCGTGCTTGAATATTCCTCTTCTACCGAGCTTCTGGGAGTCATCTTATCAGCCAGTATTTTGATAAATCTACAGGCATTCATGATGTTATCTATAAATATAATCTCCCCAACATGTTCTGGTCTCATGTAGCCTTGAATCATCACACTCCAACCTATTGTGCTTCACTGTCAGGACCGTGATCCATCATCCTGGCCATGGTTCACGCTAAACATGCTGGAATCCATTTGAGCCGAACATATTTATCTGGGTCTCAATTGAGCACAGAATGTGCTCCCAATATTCATCAGGCTTCTTTTTGTGTTCTTTATTTCACAAGTTTAATCTTGACGATTTTTTGCTGAAGAGCAAGCAAGTTTTTTTTTTTCTTGGACACCATCCATAGAGATAATTATGCAATATCCTTCGCACTAACTGAGCTGTCAAAGAAACTCCATTGATAACCCCTTTGCAAAGTCTGAAGCACTTGCCTGTCTGTTTTTCAGAGCTAGATTGTGCAAGCACATTGTCCATGTCATCATTTCAAGAGGATGGCCACTGTGGCTCTGATCAATGGTACTATGGCTTATCCTATATCTCCTGATTATTGTATTTCAACTAAATTTCAGTTCCTCTTTGGAGCCATGGTGCAGACATGCAGATGGACACAGGCCATAAGTTCAAAGCTATCAATGTTCTGGTTTTCAAGGGTTAATCCATATATTTTCTTACCATGTTCATGAAAGTAAAGTACTCACTTATTTCAGTAATCACAGGTGTGTTCACTATTGTTGCATTGAATTTCTATTTTGAAGCCTATATTTTCAATCTAGTATTTGTTTTTAGTTGTTTATAAGAGGACATTTCTGTCAGTATTTGTCAACTTAGAAATAATGTAATTATTGAGAGGTGATCAAATTTATAATCATTTGACATTTTAGTGATATTACACTGGGGTGTACTCACTTGTATACTGTAAATCAGAGGTCTTCAACCCTGCTTTTGGAGTCCCAAATGTCCTGCAGAGTTTAACTCCAACCCTAATCAAGCACACCTGAACCAGATAATCAAGGTTTTCAGGATCGCTTGAAAATTACAGACAGGTTAGAAATAAATCTTGCAGGACATTAGGTCTCCAGGAACAGGGTTGAAGATATCTGTAAATTATATAAATGTGAAATGGTTTTGTACAGACGAAACAAATATTTATTATCAGTGTAAATATAAAAAAACTGCTTTAACTCACATCAATCATACCCTCTACTTTAGCGATTGCCTTTCCGAAGATTGTTCCAAGCTGGTCTCCCACTCCTGCCAGCAAGAATCCGAACAGAGGAATTCCCAACAGGGCGTAGATAATACAGAAGATACGTCCACCCTCTGTGTGAGGTGAGATATTCCCAAATCCTGGAGTCAATAAAAGTAAAGTTTAAAAAAAAGTATTTGATACTCAAAAAGTATGATACATTTTTTTTCATCGTAAAAAAAATATTAATTAAAAAATATATATATATAATTTCCCAAATTTGAACCTCTTAAATCTTTGGTTGTATTTAGTTTAAAACACAAGCTGTTTACCAGCAACAACATGCCACTGAGAATCTTTTTCCCCAATTCTGAGGGTGCCGTCTTACCACAAGGGACAAGCTTAAATTTTTCATCTCACAATAAAAACACACTACAAATGTAAATTAATTACTGCATTGGTTCTTTTTTGTCGCACCCCCTACATTTAATTTTTTTTTTTTGCAAGGATAAACACCTGCAATAGTTTCACTTTGTAATGTCATTATTTCATGTAACAGTAAGAGAGAATAATAATACAGAACTTAACTTTTAATTTAAATAGACAAAAACATTTAAATATTTCAGTGATCCTTTGGATGAACAATATATAAAAGCGCAAATATATAACTGCTTTTGACAGTGCCTCACGTCACAAGCTCAGCTTCTTGTTCGTCTTTTCACCGGAACACGCACTGCAGTGTTGCATTAGCAGATTGTGATTCGGTCCGCTGAAGAGGTGCTTTTCTATGGTGAGCAACTTCTATGTTGGGCTTGTTCCAATGGTGACAATTCAACGGTATGAAGAAGAACGATTCAGTGTAATTGCCTTTCGATGCCGCTTTATTAAGGCAGAGTGCTAACCGCTATTCCCGTACTTGAACGCCGTTGCAATGGCTGTTTTTTTTATGCACCCCCTACAGTATCCTCGAACCCCCCACTTTGAGAACCACTGAATTACTGTGTTCACAAACCATGCTTTTATTAATTATTTACCTATGGACTCCAAAGAATCTTCATGCACTGCTTTTACTGAACTTTGGCAAAAAAATCCAAGGAATAATTTGCAAAAGAGTTGTCAAAAAGTACCGACTTCGGTACCAGTCAGTACTGAATTTTAAAGGGAACTTGGCAACTTTTTCAACATAAAACTGTTTAGAAATCATTTGGATGGTTAGATAACCTGCTCTGGTGAAAATGGTGACTTTCCCCGCTCCTGCCAGCGTTCCCAGGCGGAAAACCAACCTTGCAACATGGAGACTAACGTCCCGGTAAGTTGGAAATAGGAAGTCTCGTGAGAAGAGAGAATGAGCGAGAAACACGATCTGCTTTATGGCAATTCGACATAATTCTATGATACCGTGTATGATGTATTACTCACCTCGATAGACATAGCTCTAAACGATAAAGTTGTCCGGCTTCGATAATAACAAATGCACATGAGCAGCGGTAGAACGTATTTTTTTACGACAGTTTTGTGAAATATACGCCCCACAGCTGTAGGGGGAGCTCGATGAGAAAACATGCGACAACAAAAGTGAAAATCAGCGAAGAAATGGCATAGAGTTGCCAAGTTCCCCTTTAAAATATGTGAGTCTTTGAGCGCTGTTGAGCGGAATCGTAAACACCACAGATTGCCTATTGTACTCACACGCTCATCGGAAATGTCTGTGATTGGCTACAATGATCAGCTCTTTAAAAACATGTTGTAAATATACATCAAACACGCTCTTCACTGAGCGCTTACACAGATACAGATGGCAGCGTTTGAAAACAGGCGTCTATCAGCAGAGCGGTCCGCTAATAGACGCCTGCTTGTGCTTTCAAACACTCCCGCTCCCGTTTTTTAAAACACTTCCAAACACTTCCATGTGCTCTCAAACACTCCCGTGCGTTGATCATTGTAGCCAATCACAGACAAATCCGATGAGCGCGTGAGTACAATAGACAATCAGACGTGTTTACGATTTCGCTCAAAGTCGGTACCGACTGTACCGAAGTTGGTACTTTTTGACAACTCATATTTGCAAACATTGTTATTATTATTATTCCATTTCTCTTGAGGTGAAGTTGTTCAGCATGAGAAAGCCTATAAAGTGATATGAATTATGCATGTCTGCGTCAAACAATGTATACATAACATGACGAAAACTGTTTAAAGCTGATTGCGTGATGGAGGCACAATATTTTGTATTTCTTTTTTGGACCAAACTCATTTTGTTCAAGTTACAGCTATTTTAATAAAATTGTTGAACCCTTACATCATTTATTTGAACTCTTAAAGCCATAGAAGATTATCATAAAACATGCATAGTAGAGAATGTATAGCCTATAAATCTGGTCACCAAAGGCACCTTAAGAAGAGAGAGAGATGCAGCGATGACTAAAGGGGCCCCAAACACTTATACTTTTAGAAAAGACTCATCCGAATTGGTGAGTGCAATTTACACGTGCCAATCCCCGGACTTACGGGAAGAAAAGGAGATGGTGTGCATCCACTCATTCAGATTTGTTCTTTGGAGCTAAGCGGTTGCTCAAGCAATCACTCAATCCATTAACCTCTGCAAAAGGATAAATCAGTGGTCACATATCAGTGGTCTCTATCCTTTCCATTTGCACAGCTAACTGTAGAGAGTTCCCCTAGGTTTTCAAGAGCACGATTGCGTACAGAATGGCCTTAAAACTGTTTTTTTTTTACTCTCTTAGAAGAAAACAAACACAACCCTTGATACAGTGGTTAAATTAACATGAAATAAAGCTTAAACTTCTGACATTTCCAAACAGCACAGCAGTAATGACTTTATGAACTTTGTAGCATCTGGACTGAATCACGATGACCGATTCAGTTCTAAGCTTCAGAAAGCTTTTAACCTTTTGTACTTCTTAATGTAAATCATAGGCCTTGCACCGATGAGTCTGGATCGAATTGCCCCCATTGTCACTTTAGTTGCCTGGCAAATGCTAAACAGAAAACACCTAAAAAGCTCCACATAGACATAGACATTCTTTCATTTAACTCATAATTAATCATCCCAGAATGTATGAAAGTGACATTGTATGGGGATGGGAGAAACCCACCCAAATAAGCTTCGGTTAAACAGGCTTATAACAATTTGGGTAAAAATTAACGACGTGCGTCTGTGGAGGGAAAGGTCCACTGTGCTTCGGGTGCAAAATAGGAATGATACATGCGTCGGTGTACAAAGTCATTTGCTCTGGGTGCAAGATAGTGCCCTAAGTGCTTATATTCAAGTGTAAGAATGTATCTCTACTTTGATATCTTACATCCATATCTTCCTTGGTATTGAATAATTCAGCTCATTACGCCTTAATTAACAATGTATAGTATGTTACGATAAAATGTATTATAATATTTTTACCATCCTTTGGAGTAAAAATTATCAATTCTGACACCATCATAAAACATGCAAATTAGGCTGTCAGAAGGAGACATAGAAAACTCTCTCCCGCTAAAAGTTCCTAACTACTATTGGTCATTTCACCCAAAATAAGTGTGGACTGATTTATTCTTAAAGGACGTTGACAATAGCTCATCTTCGCTCATTCTTTCTTTCCTGCTCATTTTTCCCTGTCCGCTTATTTTTCCTTTCCTTTGGATGAGACAACATCTTCCAGATTTTCGGGCAAAACTGACTCTCGAGTTTACCTCGTTCAAATAATATTTTATTTGAACGACGTGCCCTCGTTAGGCAGGAAATGAGCAGGAAAGAAAGAATGAGCGAAGATGAGCTATTGTCAACGTCCTCTAAGAATAAATCAGTCCACACTTATTTTGGGTGAAATGACCAATAGTAGTTAGGAATATTATTCCCCCTAACGACGTGCCCTCCGGAAGAACCCAAAGAACGTTTCATGCATACGAACCACGCACCGAGGATCTACACACACACATGCAAGTATTATTTCTATCGATATTTAGATGCGTTTAAGATTGTTTGCACCTGCTTTAAGGTGATTTGATTCTTTGCAGGCTCTCAAGGGTTTTCTTTCTTTACTCTTCGTTATTCTGTATATATGTATTCTTTGTTTAAAGCTGCAGTCCGCAGTTTTTCCTCTTTGTCGCCATCTCTGTTCGAAATCTGCAATTGCAGTTATTCGCGGAATTATCAACTTTACGTGAGTTGTACTTCGACACCCTCGACACGGCACAGCGCGGATGAATCCAATGTTTGAGGAGAATGTGCAGCTGTCAGTCGCCGCACCGGTGTGGATACTGGCGTTCAGAATCACAGATTATTCTTTTTGGAAGTATGACCAACATCTTAATTAATGAAATAATGTCAACATAATGAAAATGTAATCTGAACAAGTAAGTAACATCCACTTTTGTTCTGGTTCTGACCAACTAAGGGGGAAAATCATTGCAGTAAATCGCACTGATTAACTCTAACAATCGCTTATCATATCACGTAAAACCGTGCAAATTATACTTTGTTCTCAAATTGTTAATCTTCAACATCAGTATTGCGTGACTACATTTAATGCCCTTCTGATATTTATCCTTGTTTTCGCATGGGCTGGTTGCAGTCTCTTTTTTTCTGTAGCCACTCTTCGGCCAAGACTTCGGTCTTTTGCATTTTACAACGGGTGAATCTCCAGCTGTCACTGCGATTGTTGTTTGAACCTTTCTGGATCCGCCATCAAATTGATAAGTTTAATTATATCAAGCGCTGTGAGAAAAGGCTATAAATCTCCACCTCCAACATCCTCACATGCAATAGGCTATAGCCTACCAGCCGAGACACCTTCTTTATGTGTACAGATGTGACGTAATGACGCAAAGACATGCTCGAATTTCCCGCGGAAATCCACCAGTACCACTGGAATTAAAAACATCATTACAAGCTTACCGTGTTGAATCGAGCTAAGGCAAGCAGATGGTTTTGAACACTGGCTAGTTATGTATTTGCTAACCCAAAAAAGCTACGGACTGCAGCTTTAAGTGTAGTCATGTTTTATTTATTAAAAACCATTATACGCTTGATTGTCGCTGTTGATGCTCACTGATCATATTAGTCACTTAAATGTTTTGATCTTTAGCTACAAAGCAAAATCCCCAGTGTTAAATCAACACTGCTCAGAGTACATATGGCCCCACTCTACAGAGTGTTAAAGTAACACTGAAGCAGTGTTAAAGTTAATGAGATAATTAAGTGATGATTGAGTATTAGTGATGAACACCTGCTGTTAACAAGCAGAATCACCGAAGGGAAGAAAAACACAAGAACTACAACTGACTTCCAGTCACAGCCTTAGATTAAATCAAATGACGATAGAAAGAAGACATTAAATCTCTGAAGATCTCAGCAGAGGAGGATTAAACAACTCCACAAACAGCATTACCAGCTTCACTTATACTAACCAGACTGACTTTATTTCTGTCAGACGTCTATGAACGGAGGTTTAGATGTCGATGTTTTAAAATGTTTGGTCACCATTATTGTGATCACACTAATGGTGTCACTCGGACAATTTTAACGGTGTCTTTCATAACTTTTGGGCCGGCCAGTTTCGATCCCTTAAGAAGCCTGTGGAGGAGTGATCCAGCTCTCAGATTTAATAAAAAATATCTTAATTCGTGTTACGAAGATGAACGAAAGTCTTATGGGGTTGAAACAACATGAGGGTGAGTAATTACTGTCAGAATTTTCATTTTTGGGTGAACTAATCCTTTAATGCCCAGAGCTCTGGCACCTCCATGTTGGGATGTGGAAGGCCAGCAGTGATAGACGCTATCGCTCTGGCTAGAGCCCCCTTATGAGGTGGCGTATGATTTGAAGTGGAGTGGAAACAGTCCTCTCTTACCCTGATGGTAAACTTGTGTCTTCCTCTAGGCAGATATCCACTCTGCCTCCTGTCACTGTGTTGTAGAGCTCCTTCCCTTTCATGTAGGACCTACCACAGAGACTTTGCATGTTTAGTACTTCCCGGTTGGTAAGTCTATCTGAGTCTTGGTAAGTCTAGGTAAGTCTCTCCACATGTTAACCTCCATTCAGGCAGGATGTGGCCTCCGTGGTGTTCTTATTTCTGCTCAGAGAAAGGTACACTTCCCTAGCGCTAACTTCTGGTCTGCGCAGCTGTATGTTTTCCAAAAAAAAAGAGAAAAGGTAAAAAAACAGCTGAAGTGACCTATTTCCATTGTAAGTTCTGTCCTTTCTGTCCCCGTGTGGCACGAAGGACTTCATGGCTTACATGGGGCATTGGGAAGGTTACTGTCACGGATCCCATCAGCAATGACACATCCCAACCAAACTCAACTACGTGCACCTGGTCTCGCTCATCATCTCCGGAGTTCTGATCAGTTCCACCTGCATGTCATCATCACTCACCTCTATCGCTCACTGCTTAAAAAGCCCTGTCACTTTCCACTCAGCGTCCAGTCTCGTCTATACGATACCCACGACCCTCTGGTTCCAAACCATCTTTGTCTGGTTCTAGAAAGACTCCTTTTGCAAAGTATTGTCAGTCTCATGCTAACAACCTATCTGTGTCTCCTGAACAGCTTCAACGTGGAGATCGCCCTTGAATCACCCAGCTTCATTCACCAGTGCTTCCTTTGATCTAGAAACTTCGCGAATCATCTGGTGATTGATCTGTACCCAGGACTGTTCCATAGACTGTGACAGTTACGATGTAACTGCGTACGGGCTTGCTGCCCGGTACGCAGTAGCTTGCCGACATCTGCACTGCCAAAACCTCATAACACGGTTAGCTTGTTGTGCTGTTTTCGATAGGAACCCTAGTGTCAGTACATTGACACAACGTTGAAGTGACTGCCATAACACTGAACTACCCAAAACAAGCCTTTTGTTTTAGTTCTTGGAAAGTGGATTCTGTTTCTCCCTTTGGAGTGGACTTTGAGGTTTGTAACTGCAACATTACACACTAACTAAAGTTGAAAAGGTGAAAAAGCATAATAGGACCCTTTAAATTCAGGTAAGGAGGCGAATGTTAAACCTTAAATTAAAAAAATAAATGGTAAAATATGAATTAACAATAAAACAAAAGGATATAACAATAAAACAGCAGCATATAAGTATAATAAAACAGTAATGTAAAATGTCCCAGACTCTCTGCTCCGCCCTGCTTCATACCACAGTAACGTAAATAAAACTTTAATACATTAGTTCATCTATGAACACAAGTTTAGTCAGATTGCCTTCCATCGGCTGTGGAGGTGAAAACGACACCTCCCGTGATTCCACGCTCAGTCACGGCATCATCAAGCCATGCCTTTGGTACTGTTTTGAATAGCGACCTCTAGCAGCGAAACTTATACCTTTAAGTTGGTGCAATTATGCGCAGCAGACTGAACAACACTTGAATCTACTGTATGTGTGTCACATCAAGGTGGCTTTCTGCTGCTTGAAAACAGACACTTTTGAAGGTAGATTGCAAGCCATTCATATGCTGCTCTGATTGCACTCACTCTGCACAATTACTGTGTACGCTCACTCTTGCTCATATCCAAGGTAATTCATCACCTTTGTCATCCTCTTCATGTGTTTTATTGAACTAATGACATCGTCATTGGCTAAAACACATGCGCATATTACTTTACTTACTGATCAAGTGTGGACTCGAGTTCAAGTTGCTTTCACATTCACGCGAATCACGGCACAGTTCCATTGCAACTGATCTCCTACAGGCAGGGACGGACTGGGGCTAAAAAACAGCCCTGGACTTTCTCCCAAATAGGCCCATCATCCAGCCATTCGCCCCTAGCCACTAGGATGTCCTGATACTATGCCACAATACTGTAACCTATATCAGACAAGGTATTCACAGCAAGTAATATCTCAAAAACAATGATGACAATTGGGGTTTTGTTTATTAATGAAGCCTCAGTCTTCAAATAAAAACAAAAAAAATGTACAATGCCATTACATCTGCATTGAAAATAAAATGCAAATAATGAAATGTCACTGGCTAAAGAAACCCTAATTACACAAACTTGTAATTATAAAACATATAGTTACTATATACCAGGGGTCTCCAACCTTTTTGTGTGCGAGGGCTACCTCAAGGGATAAAATAATCTAGAAGGGCTATACTCAAATATATTTATTATACATATAACATGGTGGTGTTTTTTTACCTTACCTTTACTTTTAACTTTAACTTTTTTACTTTTTACCATCATATGCGAAATAATAAAATATCTTGATATTCTGGTTCAACAATTCCTGAAAAATTTGTAATATATATATATATATATACACTCACCGGCCACTTTATTAGGTACACCTGTCCAACTGCTCGTTAACACTTAATTTCTAAGCAGCCAATCACATGGCGGCAACTACATGCATTTAGGCATGTAGACATGGTCAAGACAATCTCCTGCAGTTCAAACCGAGCATCAGTATGGGGAAGAAAGGTGATTTGAGTGACTTTGAACGTGGCATGATTGTTGGTGCCAGAAGGGCTGGTCTGAGTATTTCAGAAACTGCTAATCTACTGGGATTTTCACGCACAACCATCTCTAGGGTTTACAGAGAATGGTCCGAAAAAGAAAAAACATCCAGTGAGCGGCAGTTCTGTGGGCGGAAATGCCTTGTTGATGCCAGAGGTCAGAGGAGAATGGCCAGACTGGTTCGAGCTGATAGAAGGGCAACAGTGACTGAAATAACCACTCGTTACAACCGAGGTATGCAGCAAAGCATTTGTGAAGCCACAACACGCACAACCTTGAGGCGGATGGGCTACAACAGCAGAAGACTCCACCGGGTACCACTCATCTCCACTACAAATAGGAAAAAGAGGCTACAATTTGCAAGAGCTCACCAAAATTGAACAGTTGAAGACTGGAAAAATGTTGCCTGGTCTGATGAGTCTCGATTTCTGTTGAGACATTCAGATGTTAGAGTCAGAATTTGGCGTAAACAGAATGAGAACATGGAACCATCATGCCTTGTTACCACTGTGCAGGCTGGTGGTGGTGGTGTAATGGTGTGGGGGATGTTTTCCTGGCACACTTTAGGCCCCTTAGTGCCAATTGGGCATCGTTTAAATGCCACGGCCTACCTGAGGATTGTTTCTGACCATGTCCATCCCTTTATGGCCACC
The DNA here is from genome assembly GCF_029890125.1 of Rhinichthys klamathensis goyatoka. Classification (NCBI taxonomy): domain Eukaryota; kingdom Metazoa; phylum Chordata; class Actinopteri; order Cypriniformes; family Leuciscidae; genus Rhinichthys; species Rhinichthys klamathensis. Next base: position 3,988,426 of record NW_026606555.1, read on the forward strand.
ATGTACCCATCCTCTGATGGCTACTTCCACCATGTCACAAAGCTCTAATCATTTCAAATTGGTTTCTTGAACATGACAATGAGTTCACTGTACTAAAATGGCCTCCACAGTCACCAGATCTCAACCCAATAGAGCATCTGTGGGATGTGGTGGAACGGGAGATTCGCATCATGGATGTGCAGCCGACAAATCTGCGGCAACTGTGTGATGCCATCATGTCAATATGGACCAAACTCCCTGAGGAATGCTTCCAGCACCTTGTTGAATCTATGCCACGAAGAATTGAGGCAGTTCTGAAGGCAAAAGGGGGTCCAACCCGTTACTAGCATGGGGTACCTAATAAAGTGGCCGGTGAGTGTATATATATATATTATTCTCTAAAAACCTATTGTAGCATAAACATTTAGTATAAATATGTAATGCAAAATAAATAAATAAACTGCCATAACTTCTAAACAAAAACATTACTGCATTACATTTAATAGCCTACATTTATAGGCCTACATGACTATTAATATAACAGCATTTTTAATATGAATACAGGCACATTTCTGCCAAAAAAGTTTGTTTTACTAAGTTACAGTTAATTCATAAGTTGTGGAGTGAAATGTCTTCTAACTGGTTTGTTCTTGGAACAATGTTTCGCCTGTTTTTTTTGCGTCAAGATGTTGAGAATATCAGCGCTGTTTAATCTGGCTTTTAACTAGCTTAAATCACAGCCATCTGTGGGTTTATAATAGAGATAGAGAATTCTGCGCTGAATTGAAATGCTTCTCAGTGGATCGCGCAACTCTGTGTAATAATGTTCGTGTGATCGAGATCAGTCCGCACAGCTGCTTCGGCCGCGATCGCAGTTTTTTTGGGCCGGGCTGATAATGCTCCGCGCTGGCATCCAACTTAAAGGTGCATTGCTGCCACCTACAGTACTGGAGTGTGAAACAGATTAGTGGGGGGGAAAAACAGGTGATGACTGCGTGTGTGGCGGGTGGTGGGCCGGCCCGCCGGCCGTCCTGGAGTACCGGCCGTTCTGTGATACTCCAGATCACAAAGATGGCCAGTCCGCCCCTGCCTACAGGTAGTCTCGGGTTCAGTGCCGCACTCCCAGGTCCGCATGACAGCTTTCCCATTACCAGTTCCCTTTCAGTCGGTCAAGTTCAACGTTACAGGCTTCTCATTGTACCCAAGAAAGGCGGTGGGTTACGGACAATGATGCAACAAACAGCTGATGCAATTATCGCATGGTCGCTCGTTTTAATACACTCGAAGTAGATTGGTCTCTCAAGGCGATCACAATTACGTCGGCACGTCGACAACTAGTATCGTGTTAATGTCTGATTTAATTAGAATCATCAAGTCTTTTGTGAGAGAGTTGCTGTCTATGTAGAGTCTTCTAAATCAGACATTTATCAGCAGTTCCAGATTGATATTAAATAAGTATTAATTAAAATTAGTAGCTACAAATAGTAATATTACAACAAACAAACACACAAGTAGCAGGGATTGTACAGATCTTTGTGAATTTGATGAATTCCAATTCTGAGGATAGTTCTGCAGGAGCCTGCTATTGAGATTCAATAATGGTTAAGATGCTGCTAGTAGACAGTGTGATGGCTCACTAGTTTAAGAACAGTAATATAGTGTTTGCTAATGTGCTTGCATGCGAGTTTGTGTACTTTAGTACCTATAGTTGTAATAACTGTTCCAGCGAAGAAGAAGGAGTTGCTGAGGTCCCATAAACTGCTCTGATTGGACGAGTTTCCTGAAGGGTTCACTCCTACTCGTAATGCTGACACCACTTGCTGTTATAAGAGAAAAAAAAATGTTTGTATAATTACACATATTTCAAAAATATTTATAATTGCATGCACATTTCAAGTTAACACTGTTTCTGCCTCTGCGTATGAGAATATTTAATCCACCAAATCAATGACAAAAATAATAACCCAAGCAGATTTCTTAAACACTCCTTTATCTGTAATTGTTTGGGCAAACACACTCAAAAAAATGATATGTTGGCTTTACTTAACTTTTTTATGTAAACAGGTTCCACCGGTTCCACATAACTATGTTTAGTTAAACAAACATAATATGTTCATGTAACATCAACATCATGGAATTTGGTCATTTTAAGCGACCCAATTAAACTCTGAGCTAATGAGTTAATTAAGTGAATAACTGAGTGATGATTGAGCATTATTGAAGACACCTGATGTTAACAAGCAGAATCTCTGAAGGAGAAAACCGGAATGTTTAAGTCACCATTATGGAGATAAGTGTGTGTTTTAGTTGGGCTCTTGACCATTAACTTATTAACTTTAGATTTTGTTTGGTTGCTGTACATGGGTTATAACAGCCGGATGAACAATAAACAAAGGTCATCTTATGGTGTTGGTTGTGTTTTAACATAATCGTTATTTCACAATCATTTGACCTGAGTCACTGAACTTATATTAATCCGAATTTCTGAGATAAGTTTACCTTACGAATAATAGCAGCACTGTCATTGTAGAGCATACTATTTTTAGACTTTTCAATGAAATTTAAATGATCAAATCAATAAATAATAAATAAACTTCCTAAAAAATATTTTGAGTAGGCACACACAGACATCAAGAATCAGCCTGTGAATCTCAACAATGGTGACAATTATAAAGCATGTTGCAGTGCATTCTGGGTGCCACCAATCAAAACTCATTCATGGCTCCCATCATGCATTGCTGCATGAATAAATAATGAGCTTATGATCTGTTTGTCACCATTGCTGAGATTCATATGCTGATTCTTTATGTCTGTGTGTGCCTACTCAGGATATTTTTTAAGAAGTTTATTTTTTATTTCTTGATTTGATCATTTGAATTTCATTGAAAAGCCTAAAAATAGTATGCTCTACAATGACAGTAAGGTAAACTTAACTCAGAAATTGGGTTCAATATAAGTTCAGTGATTGAGGTCAAATGATTGTGAAATAATGATTATGTTAAATCACAACCAACACCATCAGATCTCCTCAGTTCATTGTTCATCTGGCTGTTACAACTCATGTACAGCAACCAAACAAAATCTAAAGTTAATAAGTTAATGGTCAAGAGCCCAACTAAAACAAATACTTATCTCCATAATGGTGACTTAAACATTCCGGTTTTCTCCTTCAGAAATTCTGCTTGTTAATATCAGGTGTCTTCAATAATACTCAATCATCACTCAATTATTCACTGAATTAACTCATTAGCTCAGAGTTTAATTGGGTCGCTTAAAATGACCAAATTCCATGATGTTGAAGTTACATGAACATATTATGTTTGTTTAACTAAACATAGTTATGTGGAACCGGTGGAACCTGTTTACATAAAAAAGTTAAGTAAAGCCAACATATCATTTTTTTGAGTGCACATAGTCCCACCATAAAGTCCCACCATTGGCTGAGCAGGAAGTTCATATGTTGAGCTGCAGTATTTCAACACTAAACAAATAATTTGGCAAAGTAGAATAGAAACAATATATTCCTATGTAGCTATTCACACCGAGGTGAATAGCTAAAACCAGGAGTCTTTTTTTCTTTGGTGGATGAGTCTTATTTTTTCTTCATTCTGTGATAAAAATGCTGCATCAAATAAGATTTAGTGCATGTCTGGAGCTGACACATATCCACACATTTGAAGCACAAGCCCAAAATTATTCTAAATAAAATGGCTGCAGCTCGACATCTATAGCCTATGACCCAATACAAGTTGATTGCAAAATATATGCTTATATTCTGAGGATATGCTCCCTTTTGTTATGTGAGACAATGCAATTTACCCCATCAATATTCTTTTGTCTCTATTCCAAACATATTTACATACAGAAGTGGCCAAAAGTGATGTCCGTAGTGTCACGAGCTGTTGCAGGAAGGCAGACGAAGTATAATTCCAACACAAAGTTTAATGACCATAATACAAAGAATAAACAGACAAGCAAGGCAACACACTATAAATGTAACGTAGATCGAACAGAGAATGAATGTGAGGGATCAACTTATATAGCAAACACAAATGAGGATAATTAATAGAACACAGTTGAAAACAAGAACACAAAACCTTTTTTGAACAAAGGAACCGAAACCGAACACAAAACCGAAAACTGAACAAAGGAACACATGATGAGAAGGAAAACAAACTAAAAGTCCATGATAATGAAACTAACAGAACATATGGTGACATGGATGTGATATTTGCACAATATTTGGGGAGAACTCTTTTTGAAGCCAAAAAAAGCTAAACAAGCTCCTTTTTTAGCTTCATAGGGTAGTAAAAATTAAAACAACAAAATATAACCAAGAAATTTTATTATTTTGGGTCTGTACAGTTGCCTTTGAACATTAAAATATGATTTTATTGTTTAATGTTATTTTTTTGTATTATTTTTCTGTATTCATTTTCATAATAATTTTCATAATGTATTTTGTGAGGTCAGAGAATGTTTTACATGTGTGCTGATGAGAGATCTGGGATGAGTAATATTTTGCTTAGAGGTGTGTGTGCAATACCACGTTCACTGAGAGAGATGTTCCACTGATGATGATAGGCCTACTTCAAATGTGTACTGTTGGTATGTTCTTTACAAGGAAATGAATGTGTCAACTGATGCAAATGTATACAGAGAATAGTTTCTTAATGAGGATAGTGGATTGTACCATGTGTAAAGGTATACGTTCCATTTTTAAAGCTCAAACAACATGTTTTTCTACCCTACAAGAAAGTTGAAAGTCGCTCAGTTGTGTATTTAAGCCCAATCCTACTGTACCACCTCAGATAAACATAAAGGCATGACGGGATGAGAGGAAGGAGAAATAAAGACATGAGAGGGTGAGGGAGGAGAAACCCAGAGAAACCATTTACAACTGGCATGATGGGGTGGAGGATAGAGAAATGGGGAACAGAGAAATCTGGAATGAAGACCTCCTCGCCTATAGCCTTATTCTTATATGCCTGTTTCTCTCTGTCTGACACATGATACATAATAAATAGAAATCTCTTGGCAAAAGTAACTGGTGTAGCTTCTGTGATTCAACAATAATGGGGAAAGCATGATTTTCAAATACGTAATAGTAATTTTGTGTATCTCAAAACACATCAGTGTGTTGAAATTTTGCATGCATATTCATGACCCTAAATGAGAAAAAGTCACAACATTTCAAGAAAAAAAAAAACAGGTTAACTGTATTTCCGACAACTGATCCAAATTTCAAATCAAATTGACCCGCAACAGTACATAAGTGTTAAAACGCTTTTTTTTTTTTGCATTTAAATCTTTTTAAATAAATCCTGCGTGCCAAACAGAACTTTGTTATTCCACCTCCACAAAGAGATGTGTGCCATTCATTATGTCATCTTGTTTTTCTAAATGTGAAGTAAGGTGAATTTTCCTTGCTTCACCCCAGGCAGAAAGTCAACTGTGAAACAGACTATATGCATTTATGGAGAAACTACTACATTTTTGTATAAATCTATGTTCATTTTGACCATGAACAATGCTCTATGACTTTAATTCTGTATAAGCAGCACAGCAAAAATAGACTTGTTGCAGAAATGATCGCTGTACTGCTGCATCTGCACTGATCCTGCATTGCATTACCGGACCGCATCCGTGTGCAGTGTGAATGCTCTAACCTGTTAACATGGGCACTGAAAAAAATGCATACCACATATATGCACAGCAAACTGATCATGTGTGAAACGGGCTTAAGCCATTAGGTACAGTGCTGGAGGGGCTGAAGCAGCGGAGGTTTTTGACATGTGATGCATCTCCTCAGGGGCAAAGAGCCTCAGGCATGCTGCATACAGTAGCAATCAGCAGCACACTTAAGAAAGGACAGAAGCTTCTGAGAAATGTGTGTCTGTGTGTGACTAGAGCACAGATCTGGGAGCTTTCTTAGACTCAACAGAGGGAGTGAAGGCTTAAAGCCAGGCGTTAGATGGAAGGGACATCTAACTAAGGACATGAATAACTTAGTTTATTTGACCACTTTCTCCTCTTTCTTGCACCGTGATGTAAAACATATATATGTAGGCTATATACAGTGGGTATACAAATCTACACACTCATTTTAAAAGTCCAGCTTTTTGAGATGTAAAAAATAAATCTATGTAAAAACATGCAATATCTTTTTTCACCTTTAATGTAATACTGAAACCAGCCGAATTTATGTAACACAAAAACAAACCTGGTTGCATAAGTGTGCAAACTCTTTTGTAGTGGGGCATGGTGCTCTGTTTGGAATAAACCAATCACATTTTAACTCTTACTGAAAAATAATGACAATCATTCGGTTATCATAATGCTAATTAACCCTGAATAAAAATATGTGGTTTCTGTAGGATTTTCTTAGCATCTTCTTGGTCGCATTTTATTGCTAAAGCCATGGGCCGCAAAGAGCTTACAAAGCTTAATTTGCTACAAACATAGCAATTGTTGTCTGGCCCTGCTCAGGGCCACATAACCAGTTTCCCTCGGCCCATATACAGCATAGAATGACGGCCCTGGGATGGCTTAGACCTGGACTACAGACAAGAGCCACACATGGGCAATAATGGCCCAAAATCTCAGGCAAATAAAAACCCATAACCAGCCCTGAATTGGGGCAGAACAAGTTTTAATTGTGGTACCAAATCTTAGCCTTCAGTAAACCATATCAACACATAAGTCTTGAACCAGAAAGCCCCAAACTGAGCCATAAAAAATGCCAACAAAACATTTCAGCCATAGGCAGTAAAACACACATTCACACCAATAGACAAGTTAGTGCCTAAAATTCACACATCTTTGGATTTGGAATCCAGATCTGAGGCAAAGACCTTCTGGCTCAGCTGAGATTTGAACCTTCTTGCTGTGAGGTGACAGTGTTTCCCACTGAGCCACTGTGATGCCCTTTATCACAGCCATAAGATACAGATACTTGAAGAATTGCATAACTTTATTTGTCATACATCTACAAAAGTTATCATTGAGAATAAACAGAGGGTTAGTTCTAGTTAATGTTGATGTTTTTTATTAAAATAGTTAATTTGAAGTCACAATTATGGTGAGCAGTGTTTGTGTGTTAGGCTCTTGACTCCTTATTTTTAAATCAATTCTCTTTCATCAATTACAATAGAGTATTACTGAGAGCACTTGTGCATTAAAAATGAAAGAGATTGATGATTGCACTTGAGACATTCAAGTGACTGTCTTTTTCAGTTTTTTTGACAGTTTTTTTCGTTTGCTAAACGACAGTGAGCACAACTGGAGCTACATGTGCAAAACTCTAACTCCAGTCTGCACAGCAGCAGTTCATGTGGACCAAACTCTAGTTCGTTTCAAAACTCTACACACTTATCCCATGACTTTAACCACAACCTGCACAACACTGGATTTACAGCACTTTGTTCAAATGCTAACACACTGCTGTCAAAACTGTGAACCACACATTCAAAACAGAATAGATTTCAGCCTTGTGTCATTCAAACACTGCTTATTGCAATTTCAGCTGAAAGGCTCAGTTATTTGTTCGAATTACAGTATGTACTTTTAGTTTCTACATTTTTTTCTCATTACTGTAATTCCGTAAATTACTACAGACTATTGAAGCAAACTGCTAATTTTCATTTACCTTAAAGAATTGTTATGTTCTAAAAATGTAAATAAATCATGTGAAAGAATGTCACTCTTTTCTTTGAAGAAAATATTATTTTGTATGAAGTCACTGAAATTGTTTAAACTGTAAAGATGAAAAGTTAGTATTTTCTGTATTGGTGTTTGATGCTAGTGTTTTTACTCTCAGTGTGTTCTGAGTGACAGTGTGTGTTATCTCAGTGAGGGTTGTGCAGTGTGTGTTATCTCAGTGAGGGTTGTGCAGTTTGTGTTATCTCAGTGAGGGTTGTGCAGTGTGTGTTATCTCAGTGAGGGTTGTGCATAGTGTTTGTCTGCATGAGCCTGTTTTGAGCCGTGTGTTAAGAGTTGTGTTGCTTGGAATGAGTTTTGCAGGTGATGTGAACTGTTTAGCTCAGGTGACTGTTGGTAGTGCAGACTGTAGTTAGAGTTTTGCACATTTAGCTCCAGTTGTGCTCACTGTCGTTTAGCAATCGAAAAAAACTGTTAAACAGCTAAATTCACAAGCTTTTGTGTTGAAGCATTATAATGATTTATTCAAAGGTTCTATTAAACATATGTAGCATTTATAATAGAAATATTTCTGTGAAGCAACAACTTGAAAAGAGATCACCGCAAAATGATGACATCTTTTGTTCAAGAGACTTTCAATTAGGGGTGTAAGAAAAAATCGATACACTTGAGTATCGCGATATTTTATTTTGCAATACTGTATCGATTTTCAAAAACGCAATATCGATTTTTGTTTTAGTTTACGTGCAAAAATATTCAAACAAAATATTGCCGTGGTTCGCGTTTATGTTGTGTTTAAATCCCTACCACTAGATGGCTAGAATGAGACGCACCACTAGTGTCCTCGCCTACAGTGTCTATGATTTTGATTAATATGCGCGAGGGAGAGAGAGCAAGAGCGCGTGTTGTTTGAAGACGTGAGAGTGCGCGCGCGCGGCCGGGGCGCTCTCTCTCTGTCTCTCTCTCTCTCTCTCTCTGCTCGTTTGCGTCCTGTCAAGCGCAGCAGTCTTTCTATTCTACATCACTCACCGATAAAAAAAGGCTTTGGCGGGACACAAATTTGTTTTGGCAGCCGCTAAAAAGCGGACGATTTGACTGGTTTTAAAAGATTAAATACAACCCGAAACTAAAAAACAGACCCCGCCTCTATTTGAGACTGGCCTTTATTTACCCAAACCTGTCGCCACTCGCCACATCAGGCGTGTAAAAGAGACCGGCGTCTATATGGGACTCGCTATTATTTGAAGTTTTACGGTATGTGTTGGATGTACCCTGTATGAATAATAGTGCAAGCATTTTTTTAATGACAGATTGCCCCTCAGATTGCACCTTATGTGTTATGCATTAGCCTAGATGTCACAGTAAGGGGCTATGTATTTTCTTTAACTGACTATTTATATATTTGTTCCTCAATGTTTCCTTTAGGAATTGGGGATATTCAAATTAATTAACCAATCATTAATACCATATCAGCCCTACCTAACGTGGATGTTTTTTCCACTAAGAAACAAACATTGTTATGTTATTTTGATTTATACTGTGAAGCTTTGATACAATTGTGAAAAGTGCTATATAAATATACTTGACTTGACTTGAATTGTGTTCGTGTTTTTGCAACACAAAACGTGTTGGATGTACCCTGTGTACTAGGAATAGTGCAAGCATTTATTTATTTTTATTGACATAGACAGATGTCTTTTCTTTTTTCAGATTGCACACATGTGTGTATGTTATGTATTGTGACAGGGGCTATGTATTTTCTTTTATTAAGGCCTACTTGAGCATATACAAATTTGCTCACTAAGAACCTGTGAACCACAATCCCAAACTGGCAGTTTGATTTTCTGTGTACTGAATTGTTTATCTAAAGTAAACTTGTTTGAATTTTATGCACATCATGTCTTTTTTTTAAATAATACTTTCTAAAATTGTAGTCCTACTTTAAAAAAATCGCAATATATCGCCTTATGCACAGTATCGAAATATATCGCAATATATTGAATCGTGACCCATGTATCGCGATACGTATCGTATCGCCAGATTCTTGCCAATACACAGCCCTACTTTCAATGGTTATTCAGTTGTATGGACATTAACACTCATCATACAAACCTCAACAATGGTGACAATCAACAGTATTCAACATGCACTGTAACAAATTGCTGTAAAAATTACAGCAACTTACTGGCAATTTTGGTTGCCAGTAAGCCTGTACATTTTACAAGAGTACTGTAAATCATAAACTACAATTATACTGTAAAAAATACAGCACACCTGTAAAAACAGCAAAACAAGACCAGCTGTGAATTTACAGTTCTTTACTGTATTATTTACAGTATGTTACTGTTATTAATAATGCATTGAATTAAAACCTGAGACAACTCATTTCATTTGAGGAAATTTGCCATTAAATAGTTATACCGTGAGCTAATTTCATTTGAGTCTACTAAGAAAAAGACTTTATGAGTTAACTAGAAACATACATTTAACTAAATCCTACTAGATAACAACAGCACACATGAATGAGTTGAATAACTTTAATGTATCAGCAAATACACAGTCACTGCCTTTAACTAAAGCAACATTCAGCTTAACCTCAGTTTTTCTCTGCTCCTCCTGAACTGAAGCACAGGCTCTACTCTTCAACACAATGGTGACACACAAAACTCAACAGAAACACTTTAAATCCCAACAGATTAAACACTAACAGATCTCCACTATATCATTATGTGCAAAAACACATAAAATCACATAAAGTAATTCACATAATTTTCCTTTTTTGTTTAGTATATTTGACTGTGAGATTTTTCAGGAAACAACTGACTTCAGCCACAGCCTTAGAGGAAATCCACTGAGGAGAAAAGAAGACATTAAATCTGTGAAGATCTCAGCAGAGGAGGATTAAACAACTCCACAAACAGCATTACCAGCTTCACTTATTACTAACCAGACTCACTTTATTTCTGTCATAATCAGACTTACTGAGAAATAGCTGAGGGTTAGATGTGGATGATTTATTGAAAATATTTCATTTGAAGTTACCATGATCGTGATTAGTGTTTACTTTAGTTGGGCTCTTGACTCTTGATAAGTTTAACATTAGTTTTACTTTGACTACTATAACCATGTCTTTATGAGACAAATTTGTCATGGCAATAAAAGTCAAGTAAAATGATGTTCAGGTGTTGATGGACGTCTATTGACAACATCTAGTGGCTGTTCTTGATCAGAATAATTTTTTGATTGTGAAATTGAGGTTATAATAGATTGCTCCTTACTGATTGGTATAGTCATGTGATTCTACAGCCTGATGATGATGTTCAGTTGTGATTATATCAGGTAATTTGTCTTTGACATATATAAGATTCACAAAACCTTTCAAGCAACTGGAACACACGTGTATCAAGAATCAGCATATGAACCTCAACTATGGTGACAAACATAATATAGATATATCAACTCTGAACATCACAAATCAAGCTACTAAAAAGTCACATCAAAAAACAACAACAAAAATAAAAGCACATGGTAAGAAGAAAATAAAATAAGACAATTCAGCTGCATAATTTATGCATGCTGCAATGCATGCTGGGAGTTCTGTATTAAGGTGATACCCAGCATGCATTGCAACATGAAACGTTTCATTTGAGTGTCACCATTGTTGAGATTCATACGCTGATTGTTGATGTCTGTGTGTGACTTAACAACATGATGTTTTTTTAAACTATCTATGCCATATTGTTTTTAAAATCATTCAAATGATAATGCTGTTAAATTGTCTTATGGAAAATCGCTATATTAATCAATTATATGGAAAGATCCATATGACTGAGAAGACATTCAACTCTGGGTGAAACTCTACTGATCTGTAAGGTCTTTTGATGATATCATCAATACACAGCCATTGTCACCAGATTTCTTTTCTCTTGGCTTTATTGCTATAACTGTTGTGCCTTATAAACACACAGGTAAAGCAGCCAGAGAAAAACTAATGTTGCAATGTCAAGGGTAACAGCCCAACTAAAGCCAACACTTATCACCATCATGGTGACTACAAACTAAACCATAAATCATCAACATCTAAACCTCAGTTAATTCTCAAAAAGACCTTGACAAGTGACGCTGGTAATGAGTTATTTACTCCTCCTCTGCTGAGATCTTTAGATATGTACTTTCTTCTTTTCTTTTCAGTTGATTAAATATATGGCTGTGGCTGGAAGTCAGTAGTTTACTATACAATCTAAGTCAAATTTACTAAACAAAATAAGTTATTTTCTGTGCATGTATTTATGTGACAATAAATGTGAAATGTGAATATATATTTATATGAATGACTGCTCAGGAGAGTAAATGCTGAAATGAAGTGTGATTTTATGGGGGTTTGCACATAATGATATAGTGGAGATCTGTTAGTGTTTAATGTTCTGTTGGGATGTAAAGTGTTTCTGTTGCGTTTTGTGTGTCACCATTGTGTTGAAGAGTAGAGCCTGTGCTTCAGTTCAGGATGAGCAGAGAAACACCGATGTTATGCTGTGTGTTGCTTTATTTAAAGGCAGTGACTGTAGTTGCTGATGTATTGATGATCTTTTTGTTAAGTTCATCAATTCAGGTGTATGCTGTTGTTAACTAACAATTATCTGCAAGAGGATTGAGTTAAAGAGATGGTTTGTTAACTCATTTAAGTTAATTTTATTTTTTTTAGTGGACTCAAATGAAATAAAATCACAGTATAAATATGAAATGTCAATTGACCAATTTAAGATAATCGGTTTCCTCAAATTATCAAATAATCATACTGTAAATAATACAATAAAGAACTGTAAATTCACAGCTGCTCTTGTTTTTCTGCTTTTACAGGTGTGCTGTATTTTTTACAGTTAATTGTAGTTTATGATTTACGGTAATCTTGTAAAATTTACAGGCTTACTGGCAACCAAAATTGCCAGTAAGTTGCTGTAAATTTTACAGTAAATTTTTTACAGTGTGCGTATAACAATTACAGATAAAAATATCACCTCTGAATATTGCTAAACAAGCTACTAAAAATCAGCAAAAATAAAAGCAGAAAACAGTTAGACAATTCATCTGCATAATTTATGCATGCTGGGAGTCATGGATGGGGTTTGTACTATGCTGGTACCCATCGTGCATTGCAGCATGAAGTTACTATGCTGGTACCCATCATGCATTGCAGCATGAAGCTTTTTTTATTGTCACCATTGTTGAGATTTAGATGAATAATCTTTATGTTTATGTGTCTAAAATATCCAGTGGCTTAAAATGATTTGTGTACACTTTTAGACAATCTAATTGTTTTAATGCTATTGGATGTCATTCTGCAGTTTCACAGAAGTTGGTGGCACAAATTATAACCATAAAGATAAAAGCATATCACTATTATAACTAATGAGGAGATTTGAGATCAGTAAAAGCTGATTTCATGAGGCTTTTGTTATCAACAAGGAGCTAACAACTCCGGTGGCCTGTTGCACAAAGCCAGATTCAGTTGCTACCCAGGTAAGTTTGACATTATTTTGACATTTAACTCTGTTTTTACAGGCTCAAGAAGGTGGATTGGTTTTAAGGGGGTTTCATTGCCATGGTAACTTTACATGGCTAACCTTGTATGGCATGGAGCAGGTTTTTTTCTGGCTTAGAGATTGCAAACCCAAACTGGACCAATCAGCGGTGAGTAAAGTGACATGTATCTGATGCAATTAAGCCACATATATATATATATATATATACAAATGCAAGCTTTAATATGAGCTTTTAAACAGATTAAGCTTCTGTGTATTAATTTGAGCTCTTTGTGAACCTATAAGGTCTATTTGTTTGATTCACTTGCATTGATATAGTCAGATATTTTCTTTCAGCTGCCTTCTCAAATGTTCACAGCAGCAGTTTATTCTTAATAATAATAATAATAATAATACATTTTATTTGCAATGCGCCTTTCTCAGTCTCAAAGCGCTACAACATGAACAGAACAAAATAATCAAACACGAGAATAAAAAAAGTATATATATAAAAGTATCAAAATACATAAAAATAATACAATTATAAATCAAAAGCTTTACCAAAAAGATGTGTTTTAAGAAGTTTCTTAAAACAATCCACAGAGACAGCATCCCTAATAGATGTGGGTAGTGTCTTCCATAATTTGGGTGCGTTATAGAAAAAGGCCCTCCTCCTCATGGTTTTTAATTTACAACGAGGCTGACACAGAGAAATAGAGCCAGCAGAGCGGAGAGAGCGAACGGGAATGGATGGAGTAACCAAGTCACAGATGTAATCTGGAGCCAACCCATGTACTGCTTCATAGGTTAAAATAAGAATTTTAAAATCAATACGTGACTGAACTGGAAGCCAATGCAGTTGCTGGAGCACGGGTGTAATATGATGGCGTGAGGATGTATGAGTCAAAACACGTGCGGCAGAGTTCTGAATATATTGCAACCTCCTAATAGAATTTGCTGGTAGACCCGCAAAAAAAGAGAGTTACAATAATCAAGCCTTGATGTGATGAAGGCATGGATAAGCTTCTCAGCATCAGGCCTAGAGAGAAATGGTCTAATACGTGCAATGTTCCTCAGGTGGTAAAAAGCAACCTTCGTTATGTTTTTAAAATGTGAATTAAAAGTTAGCTGGGCATCAAAAATCACACCTAAGTTACGCACCTGACCAGAAGGGGACAATTGCGTATTGTCTACTGAAAGTTTAAACTCCTTACATTTACTGACATTAATTGGATTGCCAATTAATACTAGGGGTGTAAGAAAAAATCGATACACTTGAGTATCGCGATATTTTATTTTGCAATACTGTATCGATTTTCAAAAACGCAATATCGATTTTTGTTTTAGTTTACGTGCAAAAATATTCAAACAAAATATTGCCGTGGTTCGCGTTTATGTTGTGTTTAAATCCCTACCACTAGATGGCTAGAATGAGACGCACCACTAGTGTCCTCGCCTACAGTGTCTATGATTTTGATTAATATGCGCGAGGGAGAGAGAGCAAGACAGCGCGCGTGTTGTTTGAAGACGTGAGAGTGCGCGCGCGCGGCCGGGGCGCTCTCTCTCTGTCTCTCTCTCTCTCTCTCTCTGCTCGTTTGCGTCCTGTCAAGCGCAGCAGTCTTTCTATTCTACATCACTCACCGATAAAAAAAGGCTTTGGCGGGACACAAATTTGTTTTGGCAGCCGCTAAAAAGCGGACGATTTGACTGGTTTTAAAAGATTAAATACAACCCGAAACTAAAAAACAGACCCCGCCTCTATTTGAGACTGGCCTTTATTTACCCAAACCTGTCGCCACTCGCCACATCAGGCGTGTAAAAGAGACCGGCGTCTATATGGGACTCGCTATTATTTGAAGTTTTACGGTATGTGTTGGATGTACCCTGTATGAATAATAGTGCAAGCATTTTTTTAATGACAGATTGCCCCTCAGATTGCACCTTATGTGTTATGCATTAGCCTAGATGTCACAGTAAGGGGCTATGTATTTTCTTTAACTGACTATTTATATATTTGTTCCTCAATGTTTCCTTTAGGAATTGGGGATATTCAAATTAATTAACCAATCATTAATACCATATCAGCCCTACCTAACGTGGATGTTTTTTCCACTAAGAAACAAACATTGTTATGTTATTTTGATTTATACTGTGAAGCTTTGATACAATTGTGAAAAGCGCTATATAAATATACTTGACTTGACTTGAATTGTGTTCGTGTTTTTGCAACACAAAACGTGTTGGATGTACCCTGTGTACTAGGAATAGTGCAAGCATTTATTTATTTTTATTGACATAGACAGATGTCTTTTCTTTTTTCAGATTGCACACATGTGTGTATGTTATGTATTGTGACAGGGGCTATGTATTTTCTTTTATTAAGGCCTACTTGAGCATATACAAATTTGCTCACTAAGAACCTGTGAACCACAATCCCAAACTGGCAGTTTGATTTGCTGTGTACTGAATTGTTTATCTAAAGTAAACTTGTTTGAATTTTATGCACATCATGTCTTTTTTTTAAATAATACTTTCTAAAATTGTAGTCCTACTTTAAAAAAATCGCAATATATCGCCTTATGCACAGTATCGAAATATATCGCAATATATTGAATCGTGACCCATGTATCGCGATACGTATCGTATCGCCAGATTCTTGCCAATACACAGCCCTAATTAATACGATTTCAGTTTTGGAGCAGTTTAGTTTTAGAAAGTTGAGTTTCATCCACGCTTTAATTTCCAACAGACAGTCAGAAAGTTTAGAAGAGGAAGAATTAAGATCGGGCTGAGAGCTGATATAAATCTGTGTGTCATCCGCGTAACAGTGATAGCTCAGGCCTTACTTCTGAATGATCTGCCCAAGAGGCAGCATATAAACACTTAATAAAACAGGACCCAAAACTGACCCCTGAGGGACACCCTGACTCAGGGGCACAGTCTGAGATCTGTTAGAACCCAGGCAGACAAATTGGGAACGATCTGAGAGGTAGGATTTAAACCAATTTAACACAGTTCCAGACAGACCTATCCACGTATGCAATCTGTCCAATAATATGCTGTGGGATATGGTATCGAATGCAGCATTAAGGTCTAACAAAACCAGAATGCCACAAGCCCCAGAGTCGGCTATAACGAGGAGGTCATTCAGGACCCTGACTAGAGCAGTCTCTGTACTGTGTCCTGATCTAAACCCGGATTGAAAAGTTTCTAATAGGCTCTTCGTACAGAGATGAGTATGGAGTTGGCCAACAACCACACACTCAAGCACTTTTGCCAGGAAAGGTACATTGGAGATGGGTCGATAATTTGACATATCGGTGATATCACTCCCAGGCTTTTTAAGAACTGGTGTGACTGCAGCCATTTTTAGAGCAGAAGAGACATTCTCTGTATTGAGTGAAGCATTTACAATAGCAGTGATGTGCGGCACAATGACAGGCAGACAGTTTTTCAGAACAGTTGTAGGTAGGGGATCAAGTATGCAAGTTGTAGAATTCATTGACAAAACAAGTTTAGAATTAAAATCAAAATCAACAGTACGAAAACTTGAAAAAGCGTGACCAGAGAGATTAGGAGAATGCACCTCAACAAACTCAGAAGCATCCTCACAGGCAATGGCGTTATAAATATTCTCAATCTTAGATGAAAAGTAGTTGAGAAATGCATTACACTGCTTCATTGGTAGAACAGTTAAAGCCACTGGGAGATTTAATTAGATTGTTGACTGTTCTAAAGAGAACTCTGGGATTCGAGATGTTACTACTAATGATAGTAGATTAATATGCCACTTTTGCAGCTTTGAGAGCATTATAACACTCAATCTGATGCTGATCAAACATTGTTCTATGAACTGTTAAGCCAGATTTTTTATATTTTCGTTCCAACTGCCTGCCTATCACCTTCAATTTGCGCAACTCAGATGTATACCAAGGGGATGATCTTTTAAAAGAAACAATACGTTTTTTCAAAGGGGCAAACTCATCCAGAATAGATGTAAAAGCAGCATTATACTGATCAATAGAGGCCGCAACTGGTAAATCACCCATAGTATGACTAAGCAGATCAAGATCAATCTCACTGATTTTCCTAAAACAAATAACACGTTCTTTCACTGTCTGCAATGAAGGAGGAGTTAAATTGAACGTGAGGAGCTTGTGATCACTTATACATACCTCAGTACACTCAAGTTGTTCAATAAGTAGGCCTACTCCTGAAGTGCAAATCAGATCTAATACAGGTCCTTCTCAAAAAATTAGCATATTGTGATAAAGTTCATTATTTTCCATAATGTAATGATACAAATTAAACTTTCATATACACTACCGTTCAAAAGTTTGGGGTCGGTACGATTTTAAATACTTTTAAAATAATTCTCTTCTGCTAACCATGGCTGCGCTTATTTGATTAAAAATACAACAAAAATCAGTTATAGTATTAAATATTATTCCAGTGTAAATCAGCTGTTTTCTGTGTGAATATATAGTAAAGTGTAATTTATTCCTGTGATCAAAGCTGAATTTTCAGCATCACCAGTGTCAGTGTCTTCAGTGTCAAATGATCCTTCACAAATCAGTATAATATGAGGATTTGATGCTCAAGAAACATGTATTATTATTATCAATGTTGAAACAGTTGTTGGTCTGTCAGTTGTACAGTTTTTTTTTTTTTTTTTTAGGATTCTTTGATGAATAGGAAGTTCAAAAGAACAGCATTTGTTTGAAATAGAATCTTTTGTAACATTATAAATGTCTTTACCGTCCTTGATAAATAAAAGTATTGATTTCTTTCCTCCAAAAAATAAAAATAAAATTCTCACTGACCCCAAACTTTTGAAAGGTAGTGTATTTTAGATTCATTGCACACCAACTGAAATATTTCAGGTCTTTTATTGTTTTAATACTGATGATTTTGGCATACAGCTCATGAAAACCCAAAATTCCTGTCTCAAAAAATTAGCATATCATGAAAAGTGTCTCTAAACGAGCTATTAACCTAATCATCTGAATCAACTAATTAACTCTAAACACCTGCAAAAGATTCCTGAGGCTTTTAAAAACTCCCAGCCTGTTTCATTACTCAAAACCGCAATCATGGGTAAGACTGCCGACCTGACTGCTGTCCAGAAGGCCATCATTGACACCCTCAAGCAAGAGGGTAAGACACAGAAAGAAATTTCTGAACAAATAGGCTGTTCCCAGAGTGCTGTATCAAGGCACCTCAGTGGGAAGTCCGTGGGAAGGAAAAAGTGTGGCAAAAAACGCTGCACAACGAGAAGAGGTGACCAGACCCTGAGTAAGATTGTGGAGAAGGACCGATTCCAGACCTTGGGGGACCTGCGGAAGCAGTGGACTGAGTCTGGAGTAGAAACATCCAGAGCCACCGTGCACAGGCGTGTGCAGGAAATGGGCTACAGGTGCCGCATTCCCCAGGTCAAGCCACTTTTGAACCAGAAACAGCGGCAGAAGCGCCTGACCTGGGCTACAGAGAAGCAGCACTGGACTGTTGCTCAGTTTTGCATGTCATTCGGAAATCAAGGTGCCAGAGTCTGGAGGAAGACTGGGGAGAAGGAAATGCCAAAATGCCTGAAGTCCAGTGTCAAGTACCCACAGTCAGTGATGGTCTGGGGTGCCATGTCAGCTGCTGGTGTTGGTGCACTGTGTTTTATCAAGGGCAGGGTCAATGCAGCTAGCTATCAGGAGATTTTGGAGCACTTCATGCTTCCATCTGCTGAAAAGCTTTATGGAGATGAAGATTTCATTTTTCAGCACGACCTGGCACCTGCTCACAGTGCCAAAACCACTGGTAAATAGTTTACTGACCATGGTATTACTGTGCTCAATTGGCCTGGCAACTCTCCTGACCTGAACCCCATAGAGAATCTGTGGGATATTGTGAAGAGAAAGTTGAGAGACACAAGACCCAACACTCTGGATGAGCTTAAGGCCGCTATCGAAGCATCCTGGGCCTCCATAACACCTCAGCAGTGCCACAGGCTGATTGCCTCCATGCCACGCCGCATTGAAGCAGTCATTTCTGCAAAAGGATTCCCGACCAAGTATTGACTATTGAGTGCATAACTGAACATAATTATTTGAAGGTTGACTTTTTTTTTTTGTATTAAAAACACTTCTTTTATTGGTCGGATGAAATATGTTAATTTTTTGAGACAGGAATTTTGGGTTTTCATGAGCTGTATGCCAAAATCATCAGTATTAAAACAATAAAAGACCTGAAATATTTCAGTTGGTGTGCAATGAATCTAAAATATATGAAAGTTTAATTTTTATCATTACATTATGGAAAATAATGAACTTTATCACAATATGCAAATTTTTTGAGAAGGACCTGTATATGACCGTGTTTGTGTGTCGAAAAGTTAACTTGCTGAGTGAAGTTAAAACATTCTAGTGTATCCATGAAACACACAGCATTATTGCAAGCCATATTGTCAACATGAATATTAAAATCACCAGTTAAAAGAGTAACTGGACAGAGTGCACTGGCAAGTGTCAAACACTCAGTAAATTCAGAAAAAAAGGCAGAGTTAAGCTTGGGAGGACAGATGTTTAACACAATAACTGATGAGAGACCAGTCAGCTTAAAGGCCAAGCATTCAAATGATGAAAAGCACGGCAATGAAACCTCAGTTACTGCAACATCAGATCTGTAGATGACAGCAAGACCGCCACCTCTACCGGTGGAGCGCGGCCGGTCAAGATAAGTGTAGCCAGGCAGAGCACACATATTTAGATTGAAATAGTCATTTGGCTGATGCCACGTTTCACACAGGCAGGAAAAAGTCCAGTTTTTTGTCCAAAACAATGTCACAAAGTATAGCCGCTTTATTATTTATAGAGCGAGTTTTCAGATGTGCAAACCTGATTGTGTCAAGGCGGACACCACAGCTGGATGGAGTAGACTTCTGGAGGTAGGAGAAGTTAGCAGGGCAGACATGACGGATAGGTAAATGGCGGCGATCCAAACGCCTTTGCGACCAAACTGAGTTAATACCGGCTCCGCTTGAATGCAAATTCCGGCGGGAGCCACGATGAACGTATTTTGGCCGGCGGAGAATTTGTAGCCATCGCAGTTTTTTTCCCAAACACCAGTCGCAGGGGGCGCAAGATGACCAAGCTGTAAAAGTTCCATGGCAGAGTATTTCAGCATAGTGCAGTCCGGGAGGTCGAAATAAATCTTGCCGTAAACTCCAAAAAAATGCCAGTATAAAAACAAATAAAAACCAGCAAGGCCGCATATTAGCAGCAGGTAACATCAGCCGATAAAACCAATCAACAGCACCATAAAATAAACAACTTAACGCGCTGAAGGAGAAGCGGCAGCCAGAGTTGCGCCAGCGTCCTCACACTTCCGGTGCGAACCCAACATCAGTTTACCCAGAATACCCATCAATTCTTGCCTTGCAAATGCATTTAATTTCATTATATTTGTCTTGATGATTTCTTAATCTTCAACAGAAGTGAATTGTGCTGCTCTCTAGCGAGAAGTGTATTAAACTGACACTCTCCATGTTCTGTGTGATTGGTTGTTCGCTGCACGTGTCACACTTTCACGTGCACGCGCTTCAGAGTTAATCACAAACTCTGGATCAAACCTGCGTTGACATGTATAAACATGTACACCGAGCGTTGGATTCATATGGATTTGTCAACTCTAAACCTATTCTGAAACTCAGAGTTTGTTTAACTAGCTTTAATGCAACAGGTCTATGACCTCATATGATCTTGGCTTGCTTTGCCATAACAAATCTGTTTTATAAACACAATTTCAGCAGCCAGATACAAAATAATACAAAGGACCAAGAGCCCAACAAACAATGATCACCACAGTGGTGACTTCAAATGAAATATTCAATAAAAAGTCATTTAGAAGCAATAAAAGTTAGTAATAACTGAAGCTGGTAATGCTGTTTTTGGAGTTTTGGAGATCTCTGCTGAGATCTTGAGAGATTTAATTGGTTTGTTCGACTTCTTGCGGAGCTGCACAGACTGATCGGCGAGAGTAAATAAAAAAAGTCGGGGGCGGAATTGAAAATGGAGCAATCAAATGCTTCATTCAATCAAATCAGACACTTTCTGTGTAGTGACCCTCACACAGGGTTTGCGTACCTTATCACAGATGAAGTGGATTAGATGCAATATTTGTCAAATACACAGACGTTTTCATGAAGCAACAGAAACACTTTTCATGTACTGCTTAGTACAATATAGTTCAACATAAGCCTATACTATTTAAATACCAATAAAGTGTGTCTATATATTTTTTATCAGTTTTATTTAGATAAACATGATGCAATATAAAATTATTGTTACACACTCAAAAAAATGATATGTTGGCTTTACTTAACTTTTTTATGTAAACAGGTTCCACCGGTTCCACATAACTATGTTTCGTTAAACAAACATAATATGTTCATGTAACTTCAACATCATGGAATTTGGTCATTTTAAGCGACTCAATTAAACTCTGAGCTAATGAGTTAATTAAGTGAATAACTGAGTGATGATTGAGCATTATTGAAGACACCTGATGTTAACAAGCAGAATCTCTGAAGGAGAAAACCGGAATGTTTAAGTCACCATTATGGAGATAAGTATTTGTTTTAGTTGGGCTCTTGACCAT
This sequence comes from Rhinichthys klamathensis goyatoka, assembly GCF_029890125.1. Classification (NCBI taxonomy): domain Eukaryota; kingdom Metazoa; phylum Chordata; class Actinopteri; order Cypriniformes; family Leuciscidae; genus Rhinichthys; species Rhinichthys klamathensis. Next base: position 4,010,226 of record NW_026606555.1, read on the forward strand.
TAACTTATAAACTTCAGATTTTGTTTGGTTGTTGTACATGAGTTATAACAGCCGGGTGAACAATGAACTGAGGAGATCTGATGGTGTTGGTTGTGATTTAACATAATCATTATTTCACAATCATTTGACCTCAATCACTGAACTTATATTGAACCCAATTTCTGAGTACTGTCATTGTAGAGCATACTATTTTTAGGCTTTTCAATGAAATTCAAATGATCAAATCAAGAAATAAAAAATAAACTTCTTAAAAAATATGTTGAGTAGGCACACACAGACATCAAGAATCAGCATATGAATCTCAGCAATGGTGACAAACAGATCATAAGCTCATTATTTATTCATGCAGCAATGCATGATGGGAGCCATGAATGAGTTTTGATTGGTGGCACCCAGAATGCACTGCAACATGCTTTATAATTGTCACCATAGTTGAGATTCACAGGCTGATTCTTGATGTCTGTGTGTGCCTACTCAAAATATTTTTTAGGAAGTTTCTTTTTTATTTATTGATTTGATCATTTGAATTTCATTGAAAAGTCTAAAAATAGTATGCTCTACAATGACAATGCTGCTATTATTCGTAAGTTAAACTTAACTCAGAAATTCGGTTTAGTATAAGTTCAGAGACTCAGGTCAAATGATTGTGAAATAATGATTATGTTAAAACACAACCAACACCATCAGATGACAATTGTTTATTGTTCATCCGGCTGTTATAACTCATGTACAGCAACCAAACAAAATCTAAAGTTAATAAGTTAATGGTCAAGAGCCCAACTAAAACACACACTTATCTCCATAATGGTGACTTAAATATTCTGGTTTTCTCCTTCAAAGATTCTGCTTGTTAAGATCAGGTGTCTTCAATAATGCTCAATCATCACTCAGTTATTCACTTAATTAACTCATTAGCTCAGAGTTTAATTGGGTCGCTTAAAATGACCAAATTCCATGATGTTGAAGTTACATGAACATATTATGTTTGTTTAACGAAACATAGTTATGTGGAACCGGTGGAACCTGTTTACATAAAAAAGTTAAGTAAAGCCAACATATCATTCAAAAAAATGATATGTTGGCTTTACTTAACTTTTTTATGTAAACAGGTTCCACCGGTTCCACATAACTATGTTTCGTTAAACAAACATAATATGTTCATGTAACTTCAACATCATGGAATTTGGTCATTTTAAGCGACCCAATTAAACTCTGAGCTAATGAGTTAATTAAGTGAATAATTGAGTGATGATTGAGCATTATTGAAGACACCTGATGTTAACAAGCAGAATCTTTGAAGGAGAAAACCGGAATGTTTAAGTCACCATTATGGAGATAAGTATTTGTTTTAGTTTGGCTCTTGACCATTAACCCTCTGGGGTCGGCAATCACGCCGGCGTGATCTGCTCGCTTTTTTTCTTATCAGTGCAAAAGAGACTCAAAATACTCGGTTTATTTTGATCTTACATTTAAGTGTTATACATCATTAGATCCTGTTAAGTTTCTATTTTTTTTGTGGATACTCACAATAAAAACAAAGTGTTGTGCTTTTCACCAAATAAAGAAAAACAAACATGATGCGAGTTCTGCGTTCTCTCTGTCAGTGAAGTCCATTCTGAAACGCGTCCTAAGATTAACTGTAACTCCGCGATTACTTGTCACACAGGCATGAGAGATTTTTCTTTATGAAGCTTGAATTCTCTTCTTTTAAATGAAGTAATTTATATAAAAAACAAATATTCTCAGTTTATGCAATCTGTATGAAAAGAGAGTGCTGTCAGTATTTTTTTCCCCAGCTCATTACACTTCATTACGCGTTAATCTGACACGCCCACGGAGGACGCGCGCTATTCAAACGCAAATGTCAAGGCAAGCCATGACAATGCCCACATCAGCCGTTCCACCGCGGTGGTAAAATGTGTGGTGTATTTGCTGCCTTTTACCGCTAAGAGGCGCTACAATCATAAAAGTGTTCGTTTATTCCGGTTTATTCTCCCTAATGCGTAATCTGCTGCCACACCGCGCTGATTCAGAGCGATTGAAAGCTGGTAGCAGATGTATTCAACAAGTGAAACATAGCTAAAATAATTCATAATCACAATACTGAAATTAGGCTACTGAAATGTAATTGAATAAATAATGAAAACATTTCAACATAAAACATTGCAATAAAAACATTTAGGCTACATCAATGAGGCTTTACAACTTTAACAGCATACAGAAGACAGCTCAGTGATCAACGCAACAACACGAGCTTCGAGGAGCTTTAATCCACCCGAGATCGAATCTCAATGTAGGCCTAGCATATGATATGCCTACATGTTGTTAACCGATGTTGTCCTACAGCGTTTATATTTTACCACCTTGATGCTTAAATAGTAACTGTTTATAACTGTTTACTTATTTAAAGTCAAGAGTTTTGTTTAATTATCATTACAACTTGTAATGATAATTAAACAAAACTCTTGACTTTAAATAAGTAAACAGTTATAAACAGTTACTATTTAAGCATCAAGGTGGTAAAATATTTACAACATAAATTTGCTACATTCCTGTAGAACCGCAGCCGCTGCACAAACGACAAACTGATGAAGGAAGAGTGTCAGCCGATTGCGTCAGAAAATGAAAATGAAGAAGCTTGTCTTTAGTCTGCTAAATTATTGTGTAATGTAAAAGAACACTAAAATTACTTAAGTTTGAAACCAAGTTCGAACATTTCAAGGTTTAAATAAAGGGTCGGGACAGTTTTTTAAAATTTAAAACAGGGTTGCATCGGGTTTAGAGTTTATTTCTTTTGCGATGCAAAATAAGAAACACTACACAGCAAAATTCCCAGTGTTAAATTAACACTCTCGGTGTACATATAGGTCCAACTACAGGGTGTTAAAAATGAACACTGAAGCAGTGTTGAAGTTAATGAGATAATTAAGTGATTAATTAAGTGATGATTGGCCATTAGTGGTGACACCCGATGTTAATAAGCAGAATCATTAAAGGAAAGAGAAACAACAAGAACGAAAAAAAGAGAAACACAAGAACTACTGACTTCGAGCCTTTACACATTATTGCACTTATTATTACCAGTGTGACTTTATTTCTGTCATACATCTACAAAAGTTATTGAGATTCAACAGAAGTTTAGACGGCAATGTTTTATGGAATTTTTCATTTCAAGCCACCATTATGGTGGTCAGTGATTGCTGTAGTTGGGCTCTTGACCCTTTTCATTTTTTATTGTTATGTTTTCTCTGGCTGCTCCAACATAGCACATTTGTTAGTGCACGAGAAAACCTGTTAACAATATGTTGTAAAGATGACATTATCGTCATGTAGTGACCTGATTCACTGATGTCATTCAGAGTCTAAATCTTTGACTATATGATTGATGTTGAGTTTTAGTATTGGTGATTGTAGCCCTGAGATTCTACAGTTTGAGATCCAACAGCAATATGAACAATTTAGAAAATTCTTTGTGCACTGAAGCTCTTGTGTACAGACACACAAACATCAAGAATCAGCATATGAATCACAACAATTGTGACAATAAACAAACTAGTGACACACAGATCAACTCTGAACATCACAAAACAAGCTATTAAAGTCATAACAAAACAATAGCAAAATAAAAACAAACAGGAAAAACAATGAAAATTACAGGACAATTCAGCTGCATAATTTATTCATACGGCAATGCATTATGGGAGCCATGGATGCATTTTGATTGGTGGCTCCCATCATGCACTGCAACATGAATCTTTTGTGTGATTGTCACCATTGTTGAGATTCATATGTAGATTCTTGATATCTGTGTGGGATTTTAAAACCTTCAGATTATTAAAGCACTGCTGGAATTAGCTACTGTAATGAATATGAATAGAACCTTTGTATAATCAGTTTATAATGCTGGTTGAGTGAACCAGGACACTACAGGATTGTAATTTCATCATTTAAACATAACCATCATGACCTGGGATGTGTTTCCCAATAACATTTTAAGCCTAACTTGATCGTAGAACGTTTGCAACAAAAGGTCTGTACATTCAAATTAGGCTTACAATGCTTTTGGGAAACACAGCCCATGTCATGGTTGCTCTTGCAGTAACATGTGCTTTATAAACACAGAGTTGAAGCAGCCAGAGAAAAACTAATGTTAAAAAGCAAAGGGTCAAGAGCCCAACTAAAGCAAACACTGATCGCCATAATGGTGACATGAAACGAAACATTCAATAAAACATTACCATCTAAACTTCTGTTCAATATAAATAAGAATGTATGTAGATGTATGACAGAAATAAACTGGTAATAATAAGAACAATAATGTGTAATGGCTCGAAGTCAGAAGTTTTGTGTTTCTCTTTTTTTCTGTTCTTGTTGTTTCTCTTTCCTTCAATGATTCTGCTTATTAACATTAGGTCTCACCACTAATGGCCAATCATCACTTAATTAATCACTTAATTATCTCATTAACTTCAACATTGCTTCAGTGTTCATTTTTAACACCCTGTAGTTGGACCTATATGTACACCGAGAGTGTACATATGTACACTGGGGATTTTGCTGTGTAGGCTAATCTTATTCTTGCGACATTCTAAATTTGTATTGCCAAAGAAATTACAGCTAAATTAAACAATTAAAACAGTACAAAACGAAAATTGTCCAAAGAAACATAATTCAATTAAAAACATGCGTTTTTCGTTGTCTCTCTCGCGCTGGATCTCTTTTTAACAAGTTTATTTAGTCTCCCTCGCTGCGCGCACCGGGTCTCTCTCGAAATTAAACATTTCAGGGTAAAAACACATCATACAGCTGATAATACTGTATATGTCGCTGCGTGTCAGCCATACAAATCACGAAAAAAATATTTAGCCTTTAATTGTTGCTTCAAAGACACAGCATGCCTTGTTGAATTCACCTTACAATAACTTCAATTGAAATTTTGTGTGAAAAAAACTTTAAATAGGCTACAATAAATAAACTACAATATTTATAATTTAATAAGATATGGGGCCTACATTTAGACACAGATTTATCCTTACAATAAATTTGCCTGCTCATCAGGCTGGCTATCCGACACTATGAAAGAGGAACATTAACACCTTTGTCCAGCAACTGTCCCTCCAACCCCCCCACAGGCTATCGGAGTCTGAGGCTGACTTAACACAAAGAGAAGTCGCAATTCACACTTAAATCGCTATTCTAGACAGTGTTGATAATGAAGGAATTAAATTATTTAAGTCACATGTAGCCTAGTGATATTTCTGTCAAGTTTATTACTAAATATTTCATTATTTCAATAATTGATGAAATAAAACTGGTTTGGGACAGCTTTTTCCAAGCAAAACTAAATATAATCTGAAAAAAAAAACGCTTGTTAATTTGTTGTCATGAACAAAATGTTCAACTCAATATTAAAGTCTACAGGGATCTTTGGATCCTTACAACCAGGCATGCAATTTGTGAATTAAGTTTTTATTTTATTTTGTATTATTCAAATAAATATCGAAACACGGTGCTTCGTGGTAATGCTGCTAAATTAAATAACATTTATATAATAATTATGAACTTAAATGAAACAATATCGCAACATTTCGACAAATACATTATTTGATCTGTTTTTACATTTTAATTCAGGGCGATTTAGCCTACATTTAATTAGAGCGAGATTTTCACCCTTGTCTTGTCATTTTCTCATTGGGAAGCGCTTACATTAGGCATGTTTGAGTAGATCCTCTGGCCTACCTCTCGTTTTCATATGGATTAGCCTACACAATCAGATAACATTTATTAGCCTAAATATTTAGACATTTAAAGGCTTTAGACCTAGCCGATTTCTTATCGTGACTGAGCTGAAGTGGCTTTCGGTTCATTTTTGTGGCGCGCAGTTCCCGGAGACAGAGACGACAGACAAACTGTTTTTGTCGTTAGCCTAATATGAATACAAGTTTACAGTTTTGAACGATGTAAGCTACTCTAATCTTATCTGTATGACCAAAAAATTACGGAGTCGCCTATTAAGTTATTTTAGCTGTAATAATGAGAAAAATAAATTAATCTAAATTAACGCTCCGCCGCGTTTGTCGAACACTAACTCACGATGCCAGAATAAAACCCGACTTTAGAAAAATGCATTGGGCCACTCGGCGTGGTGTGCCAAAACACTTAATTATAAACTTCAATATTTCATTCAAAATAATCTCAACACGCTTTGTAAAACTTTGAAAAGCCGTGCATGCATTAGGGCCACTGGAACTAATGAACAACTGAAACGCTGGTTTTGATTTTATTGTTTGTCGTTTAAACGTGCCTGTTGCATATCTCTATTTTATATATTTGATATTGGTGAAGTAGCCTATAGCATTGATTAGCTGTGGAGGGAGGGGTGTGGGGATTAAAATAATTCAGCAGAAGCAGGGATGCTTAGACCAGAAGGAAATCCCAGTCCCCCCTGGCAAATCACACTTTACTTAAAACCATGTTTTTAAAAACTCTAGGTTGTAGGGAACAGACCTCTCTGCCATGTGCGCGCACGGTTTGGAGCACAATATCGGTCTCGCATGCACGCTCGCTCTAGATAGATTACGGGATATTTTAACTAATTTGCGGTATAACTAGTCGATCACGAGTGGCTCAACAGGTAGATCTATAGATAAACTATATCTTTCAGGAATTTGACCGACCGGGTTGACACTTCAGCGTGAGAAATCGGGGGTGTGGCGTGAGAGCATCAAATAAAAATATATATATAGCCTATATATATAGGCTATATATAATTTATTTTTTTACAGATCTGCTTTTTAAATTACGATTGGTAGCCTATTATTATACAGATGCAAAGTCGTTCTGTTGGATACTATTTTGTTTCTTAGTGTAAAATGGAAATGCATGATAATTGTATTTTATAAATATAAGCAAAAAAACTGTATGGTGTAACAGAGTTTTAGAGCTAGACAAATCTAAATAAATATAAAATTTACAGCAGACCATGTTTGTGCGGGATTTGAACCCGTGTCATCTTGATGATGAAACGTAAGTTCTACCGCTCAGCTATGATTTTTCTCACTGAGAAATATCCAAACGTTTGTTTCTCACATGAGCGAGAAAACGTTTTGTCTTTAGCCTGTGAGTGTAGGCCTATACTTTAGCCTTTTACAGTTTTAAAAGATGATATCTTATATAGATTATACCAACAATTTGTTGTAGGCTTATTTGGAAATTACCATAACTTGTAGTATTTCATCCTCAGGCTACTGTTAATAGACATTAGCCCCACTTACGTTTTGCTAAATGTCCCTTTGCGCCACCTGGCGGTCATTTCGCGTACGACTATGAAATGCGACTGGTTTATTTTTACCGCGGTGGATGGCTAAAAGGTGTGACTAAAAATGTGCTTTTGGCTTTCATTTATATTTTGATTGTTTGTGTATATATATATATATGTGTGTGTGTGTGTGTGTGTATATAAATATTTATTTATTTATATATATATTGTCCTTGCATTCTTTCTTGTGTGACACCCCTGAATGAAAGGCTCATTAGTATGCAGTCTGCTCAGGTGAGAACTGCCTAATTATTCATGAGGGGGTTGGGCCGTTCCGCCCATCCGCATATTGCCTTTGCAAACAAAAAAATGTTTTTCACAATTTAAAACAATCTATTGTTTTATGTGAATGATTAGGCAGAATGATTTTCAGATCAATTTGAAGCAAAAACTCTAGGCGACAACATCCACTAGTCAAAAGTCTTGTGGACAGATATTTAGTATGTTATTTGTGGCCTTATATTAGAAACTTTAGTTTTTAGTTTTTTCAATAACCACGCATAAACAATATTCTCTCAAAAATACAAACATGTACATACATGTTGATAACATATTATGGTAGCCCTTTGTGTGCTATATAGAGTGTAATTTCACCTGTGCCATTAATATGTTTATAAGCAACTGAAAAAAGCACAAATGTCAGAGCATGCCAAAACATCTCAAGGACCCCAAAAACACCTCAGACCCCAGAGGGTTAACTTATTAAATTTAGATTTTGTTTGGTTGCTGTACATGAGTTATAACAGCCAGATGAACAATGATCTGAGGAGATCTGATGGTGTTGGTTGTGATTTAACATAATCATTATTTCACAATCATTTGACCTCAATCACTGAACTTATATTGAACCCAATTTCTGAGTTAAGTTTACCTTACTGTCATTGTAGAGCATACTATTTTCAGCCTTTTCAACGAAATTCAAATCAAGAAATAAAAAATAAACTTCTTAAAAAATATCTTGAGTAGGCACACACAGACATCAAGAATCAGCATATGAATCTCAGCAATGGTGACAAACAGATCATAAGCTCATTATTTATTCATGCAGCAATGAATTAGTTTTGATTGGTGGTACCCAGAATGCACTGCAACATGCTTTATACTTGTCACCATTGTTGAGATTCACAGGCAGATTCTTGATGTCTGTGTGTGCCTACTCAAAATATTTTTTTAGGAAGTTTTATTTTTATTTTTTATTGATTTGATCATTAAAATTTCATTGAAAAGTCTAAAAATAGTATGCTCTACAATGACAGTGCTGCTATTATTCGTAAGATAAACTTAACCCTCTGGGGACCAAGAACGCGCCCGCGCGTTTTGCTGTTTTTTTTTCACATAGCAGCAACATAGACTTAAAATACTCCGTCATTTATGGTCATATAAATAAAATCAATACATGATTATAAACTATAGAGGGTCTTCTTTTTTTGTGTACACTCACATTAACATCAAAACCTTGTGTTTTTTTAAAAATAAATAAAATAAACAGGGTGCGCTTTCAGCTCACTCTGTCTCCGCAAAAATCTTTCTGAAACATGTCTGGAAAATGAACGGAAACTCCGCTAATACTTATCACACAAACATGAAACATACGTCTAAAGAACGCTTTAAATTTCTACTTTTAAATAAAACAATTCACATTTAAAACAAATATTCTCCTGCAATGTAATCTGTCAAAAACTAAAGAGAAGTACAGTTTCTCCTGTCTCAGCTCATTATCGTTAATTTGTTCACACCCACTCGCAGAGCGCGCTATTCATAAGATAATGTGTTGAGGCCATTTGCAAAATAGATAAACGCCCCCAGGCAAATGCTGTAAACACACAATATTTTTTAGTCAGATTAAGATTCGTCTTGTGCGGCTATGAGGAATAATCCTGGGACATTTACCACAGAAGGGCTGGTTTATTTTCACTTCGAGGAGGAGCAACAGATTCAGCTGAGAAGTGTAAGTGTTTTGTGCTTTGTTCTAATCGCGATATAGAATAACGTTAGTGTCTGTAAACGGACAAATAGCATATCCTACTGTTTAAATGTGAATTATGTTTCTCTCTCTGTGTGTGTGTGTGTGTGTGTGTGTGTGTGTGTGTGTGTGTGTGTGTGTGTGTGTGTGTGTGTGTGTGTGTGTGTGTGTGTGTGTGTGTGTGTGTGTGTGTGCGTGTGTGCGTGTGTGTGTGTGAATGAATGAACGCACAGATACGCACTGTTACAGACGAAATAAAAGAACATTTCTTTGACTAGTTTTGGATAAAGTTTTTCAAATCAAATAAGCATCAAATAAGCTTCAAAATAAAGACATCAAATAAGCTTATGTTTTGTCAATAAACTAATCAACTAAGATGTTTGTTCCAATGCAAGCTATATCAAAATAATAAATCCTCAACTTTGAAATATGTATGATCAAACTAAGACATTTATGGAAAAAGACTATTTTCTTTTCAAGATGTTTCCAACTCTAACTTTGAACTTTGAACTGAAATAAAACCATGTCTATATGGTGAAGGGTGTGTGATAGAAGTGTCCAGACGTATGCACCCTGTATTTTCCTTATTTAAATCCAAACAATCTAAAAGCCATTCTTTTTTAAATCTCCTCATTCTTTGTGCAAGGCTCCTGTAATGATATGGCCTGATAGCACCTAATAGGGCCATTATGGGGAGGGTCTTTGTCTTTCTCAGGTGTGGAATGCCACACATATTAATGAGAGATCAAGCCTCCTGCATAAAGCTTTCTCAAACAAAACACGTCATTAAAAATGTAAAAGACTTTATTGACTTATCTGAATGAGTAGTCAGGATGATTCTCACATAGTTTTGGAGCAAATATTCTAGGCTATGTGATACAATTTTCAAAAGTCTTGTGAAGAAATAATCAATATGTGTTTTGTGGTCTTATTTCAGCAACTTTCATTTTTATTTTTTTTCAATAACCACGCATAAACATTATTCTATTAAAAATACAAACATGTACATACATGTTGCTCAGATCTCATGGTAGCCAAGTTTGTGCTATATAGAGTGAATTTACACCTTTGCCATTAACATGTTTATAAATAACTGAAAAAAGCACAAATGTCAGTGCATGTCAAAACATCCCAAGGGCCCCAAAAACACTCTGGTCCCCAGAGGGTTAACTCAGAAATTCGGTTTAATATAAGTTCAGTGACTCAGGTCAAATGATTGTGAAATAATGATTACGTTAAAACACAACCAACACCATCAGATGACCTTTGTTTATTGTTCATCTGGCTGTTATAACTCATGTACAGCAACCAAACAAAATTTAAAGTTAATAAGTTAATGGTCAAGAGACCAACTAAAACACACACTTATCTCCATAATGGTGACTTAAACATTCCGGTTTTCTCCTTCAGAGATTCTGCTTGTTAACATCAGGTGTCTTCAATAATGCTCAATCATCACTCAATTATTCACTTAATTAACTCATTAGCTCAGAGTTTAATTGGGTCGCTTAAAATGACCAAATTCCATGATGTTGAAGTACATGAACATATTATGTTTGTTTAACGAAACATAGTTATGTGGAACCGGTGCAACCTGTTTACATAAAAAAGTTAAGTAAAGCCAACATATCATTTTTTTTAGTGTACTTCCTCCACCACTGAGCATAATGAACAACGCGCAACGCGCCACTGACTTTAGACTAGGTTTTTTCTGGTCAGTGGCGCAATTATTTTATAGAACAGCAAAATAGCATGAGGGAAAGTTTGCGCCGGAACACGCCTCCTCTTTGCGCTGAACCGCCCCGGGGAGCGCAAGTGTATTTCTTAGTTAACCGACGTGTGTCTGTGGAGGGAAAAGTCCGCTTTGCGCGGGTGTTTTGCTGTGTGTTGTACATTTCAGCATTTATCTAAACATACAGAAAAGTTTAGAACCTCTACATTTTTTTTATTGTTGTTTGTTTGCTTTACCTTAAAAACATACAACATTAGTATACATAGTATCTGTGTCTTATGGCTGTGATTAAGGGCATCACAGTGGCTCAGTGGGAAACACTGCAACTAGAAGGTCCCTGGTTCAACTCCCAGCTGAGCCAGAAGGTCTTTCCCTCAGATCTGGATTCCCTCACAATCCAAAGATGGAATTGCAAACACTAAATTATCTATTGGTGTGAATGTGTGTTTTACCAGCCCGTTCTCATCCCAAGGCGTCATACATGTGACGCTTTTGACATTTCGTCGAAATCTTACGCACATGGCATCCTTTAGCGTCAATATGAGACGCAGAACCCAAGGCGTCATACATGTGACGCTTTTGACATTTCGTCGAAATCTTACGCACATGGCATCCTTTAGCGTCAATATGAGACGCAGAACCCAAGGCGTCATACATGTGACGCTTTTGACATTTCGTCGAAATCTTACGCACATGGCATCCTTTAGCGTCAATATGAGACGCAGAACCCAAGGCGTCATACATGTGACGCTTTTGACATTTCGTCGAAATCTTACGCACATGGCATCCTTTAGCGTCAATATGAGACGCAGAACCCAAGGCGTCATACATGTGACGCTTTTGACATTTCGTCGAAATCTTACGCACATGGCATCGTTTAGCGTCAATATGAGACGCAGATCCCAAGGCGTCATAACCGTAACCCTACCCCAGACCTAAACCTACCCATTACAGTGTGTGTTATATTGACGCTAAAGGATCCCATGTGCGTAAGATTTCGACGAAATGTCATATGGCGTCACCTATATGACGCCATAGGATGAGAATGTGTTGGTTTTACTGCCTATGGATGGATCCATGGCTGAGCAATTTGATGTCATTTTTGTGGCTCAGTTTTGGGGTTTCTGGTTAAAGACTGTTGTGTTGATTTGATTTAATGAAGGCTAAGATTTGGTACCACAATTAAAACTTGTTCTGGCCTTGTTCAGGGCTGGTTATGGGTTATTATTTGCCTGAGATTTGGGCCTGTTATTGCCCTTGTGTGGCTCTTGTCTGTAGTCCAGGTCTAAGCCATCCCAGGGCCGTCATACTATACTGTATGTGGGTCAAGGGAAACTATTTGTGTGGCCCGGAAAGTGTGCAAGTTTGTGTGCAAGTCTGCTGTTTTACCTTCACTAAATATTCCAGATCTGAGGAGTTCACACATGGATGCTGCTCAAGGAATTCCAGTTTTTCCACTAGGATGGCCAGTTTCTTTGACATCTCGTGAGGCTGTTCCAACTCTTTAAACACAGTTGCTCCAATAATCAAGTACAGCACCACCAGCAAGAAGACGGTCAGCACTGTTTTCCAGCGCATGACGGTTACACGAGGCTCAAAGTCTTCAGAAGACTTCAGCAGCACTGGTTGAGCCGAGAATGAGAGACGAGGTCTGGAGTTATGAGCGGCTGTTTTAGGATCAAGGAGGTCAGGAGCAGCCACTAAAAAAAAGAAAGAAAGAAAGAAAGAAAGAAAGAAAGAAAGAAAGAAAGAAAGAAAGAAAGAAAGAAAGAAAGAAAGAAAGAAAGAGCATGAGATAAGCTAATGACTGTGAATTGAAGAACACATTCTGAAGATCAGTAGCCCAGTGGTTTTCTGATTAGCAGGAATTGTGTCCGTTCAAGTGCTCTTGTTTCAGTCTTTCAAATTTGCACAGAACTGAATAAAGATGCAATGTCAAATTGAATGAATGTGTTTACGAAGTTACATAAATTACAGTGTTGAATATGTTTAAATAATCTCAAACTTTACTTTTATGCTTTTAGCATTATCTAAAGCAACATATGGCACAATGCAACATACTAGTACTCAAAAGTTTATGCTACTTTTATAATTTACATAATATATTATAATTTACATAATATATTGCATAATAATCTGATGAAAGGAATTATTTTATATGCATATTGAGGACCATACAAAACAAGACACTTTATCAGCTTTTCATACCAATTTAAGATTGATCAGTCTGGGATTGTAGAACTAATATATTTACATTTGAACCTTGCAGACTTTACTAGGTACAGATAAGTACAGATTAAACCTCTGATTTAGTTATTTTCTTTCTATACTTTCATGATTTGTTCTGTGAGTTTCCTGGACAGAATCAGACAGCCATATCTGAACACTTAACTCTTACCCCGCCATTGACAAGATTTTCCGTAATTTATGACACAACTCTTCCCTGCCATTGATGAGTTTTTCCTGCAATCCATGTTTTCACTGTTATACAGTAGTGGGTGCTGTTATGCGTTTTCTGAAATAGGACATCCAAACACAAGCTAAGAAGAAGCAGCAAAAACAAGCAATAGAATATTGCTCACACACATGTAAGCTAACATGATCATCAAACATTCAACAGCATATATGTTACGTTTTGCGTGGTTGAAGCAGGATCCAACTGCAGCACACTTTATTCAATAGACTACAAACCATACAAACTTAGACAGGAAACCAGACTCAGGAACAGGATTCAAGAATAGCAACAACCAACATACACCTAAACAATCAAACATGAAAAGACAGGGGACTGACATCACAACATAAATCTGAAACACCTGGGGAGACTAATAAACATGACAGGGAACTGCTAAACATGAAAAGACGGGAACACAGACTGACATCACAACAATATAAATCTAAACTTTATGCTAACTTAGCCGCAGGGGCGTCGCTAGGCCATTTTTAGGGGGGCTTCAGCCCTAAACTTCTGCCTAGCCCCCCTAAAAATGTGAGATTAATGTAGGCTACACAAATTCGTGTTCGCTTCAGTCTTGTTATAATCAGATTCAGCGCGTTCTTCATCTTCAATCCGCAGCGGCGCCGAGCAGAGAGCACGTCAGAAACAGAGGACAGGGTGTGTGTGTGTGTGTGTTCATCTGAGCCTCATTGGTCTGTCACTGCTCGTCAATGTCAGAATATTTGAGATGACCAATCAAATCAAAGTAGGCAGGCTTTATGTTCACAGACGCTGCTGAGCGCGAATTTTAACAGTGCGACTCGACGCGTACGGTCAAGTGCGAGATAAGATATAAGTAGCTAAACTTAACATTTCATATTTTACTTTTTTTAGGTCATAAATGTTAAACGAATGACAAAAAATAATCAGGCAAACTAATATAGTTTTGTCTAATTTCGCCATTTTGAACTGAAAATAGGCCTATGTAACGTGACTCATGTAATGTAATAATTAGTTTACAAGAAACATTAACAAAGCCGTTTTCATCATGTTAGGCACAAGATTAATAATGAATGTGTACATATTGAGAATATAATACAAATTGTAGCCTTTAGTAAATTAAAAAAGCTCAGCTTTAGGACGGGAAGAGAAAGGGATGAAGAGACTGAGAAAAAAAGAAAGAGTGATGGAGATGAGAAGAGAGCAGGTATTGACAAATAATCTGCCCACTGACATTGTTTTAAAGCTATTTCTTATCCTTTGTTTTGGTCTTCAAACGTCTTGAAATGCAAAATAAAATTTTGAACCCCCTACCAACCTCAAATTTAGGACCTCAGTGATTATAAAGCCCTGTCTACGGCCCTGTATTAGGCATAAGATCAATAATAAATGTGTTGCCTACATATTGTGAATGCATTTAATAAACTTAATTACCTTTAGTAGCTTTCAGTAAATAAACGCGTCTCAGAAAATGATTCATAGGCAAAATCAACCTATCAGTTGACCCTATGTTTACTTTCTTCACTGACAGACAAAAATGAAAAGCCTATATCAGTCAAAGCTCAGCTTTAGGAGGGGAAGAGACAGGGCAAGAGAAAAACAAAGAGAAAAAGAGTGTGATGCTGATGAGGAGAGAAAAATAATCAGCTGCCCACTATCCAAGTTTTTTGGCCTTTAGAACATCTTAAAATGCACATATGTAGATCAGAGAAATCAAAATTTTCTCAGGGAGACCCCGAACCCCCGTATTTGCCCTACCTCACATTTGGGACCACAGTTATAATAAAACCGTGCCTTTGCATCGGTATGAAAATGGTTAATAGTGATCTTTAGATCATAAACTAAAGTGTTACCTTTTTTATTTTTACTTTTTAAAAATCATATTGGGGGCTTAGCCCCCCTAAAATGAAAATCCTAGTGACGCCCCTCCTTAGCCGAATGAAATGGTAAACCAAGGAAGAGGTATAAGATAAGCTTTAGGGGTGTTGATGGACTCAATCTATGTATTTGATCATCGTTCTGAATATCCGGATGTAGTCATTAGCAAAAACATGATTTTCTCAGCTTTTTGTTCAAAAATGAAAATGAAAATGATTTTTTAAAAAGCTAGCGACAAATTTTTTAATAAACGCTGGCAGGGAAAGTGTTACAGGACCCCTATTATGCTCATTTACAGGTTTATAACTTTTTTTTTTTCTTTTTTTTTTTCTAGAATAGGTTTTGGTCTACTTGAATATGTCTACATAATTTAATGTTCAAATAATGTTCAGTATTTCTCTTATAATTACACAGTTGAAGCACCTGTTTTTACCCACTGTCTGAACATTGATTTAGTTTTGGTTTCTTTAAAACTGCCTTCTGAAAAGCCCAGTCTGCTTTGATTGTTCAGCTGGCTAAGTCTGTGGTGAGTATACCTCTTAGAACATGACATAATTATAACACCCCTCACCATAACTGGCACATTCATTGCTGTAAACAGAGAGTCTCTCTCTCCTTTCCCATAAACTGCAACGTGGTGTCTGATGGGTAAAGTTGTTTAAAGCACTGACACTGATCCCCTTTACTAGTGTTCTCTAGCCGTTAGTGGTTTATGAATAAAACTAATCTGTGGAGAACATATTTCATATTGGCTTGGGCGTCAATAAAGTTTTAAAACTTAAAGTCCCATTTACTATGGAAGATATAAATATTTCTTGTTCTGTCTGTACTGACTTTCATGACTTACATTTTCTTGCAGACACTCATTTGGTCTGGCAATTATAATTACTGAAACCTCTGCAACTTTGCTCACTCTCACCCACATTTTAATTGCACACACCTGGCCATCATTACCTGCTCAACAGGGATGGCTGCATCCGAAAATTTAAAAATGCTACCTTCAGAGGACGCATTCCAAGGTTGGAACCAAAGGCACGTCCGAATCCAATGTTAGCTTCACTTCCTGTCTCCTAAGATTTCTTCATCTCATCAATTTTTGAAGGCAGCATCGATGTATCCTTCGCCTTTGATATCCCACAATCCTATGTGTTCCATTATTTAACAGTTGAGCTAGAAAAAGAAAGATGGCATCTGAAAGTTCCGGTTGCTGGTCAGTTTGTGTGTAAATGTACTGAACTACTGTAGTAATTCAATATTTGCTTAAATATAAAGCTCCCTCTATTTTGCTGTAGATCAATAAACTGCTCAGATGTCTATCAATCAGTTTTGTGAAGTACCTTTGTGCGCAAACACTGCCTGCAAAGTCATAGCACGATAAGGCAGCGAGGCAACAAGTCCGCTGCCGAAGGTTTCGGATGTAGCCCATTTATACTCACTTTGTCTGGTCTCTTCATTGTTTACCAAAGAATGTTCAGACTCTTTTGTTTATCTTACCTGTTGGATATACTTACATGGACATCTCCGTCATCTGTTCGCAATCGTCTGTTCACCATTACCTGTTCTCCATTGTTGTTCTTCATTGCCTGTCTGCTCCTTTGTTGATCCGCTGTGTTTACTCCCTGGTCTCCTTGTGTGCTCGTCTCACTTGACAAGAAAGAACTGTTAACATCAAGTCATGTGCTTTCCTTGTTTTATCTATCCATATACTTACCTGCATTACCTGTCATTCCAGAATTTAGCCTCATCAGCCTCACCCAGGACAATTTTTCCCTCAAGGAACACATTTGTGAATTTTTACTAATGGCAAATGTAGTGAATTATGAGGATGATATAGTCATTAGTTTCTTCAATAACAAACCCTTACGATTACTGTTGTCTGACGGTGGATCACAAGGGATGCTCTGCCAGTTTCTGGCCCTTTAACAGAATGGATTCCTCTTTCATCATGGGAGAAGTGGAAGGAGGACCTCAGCTGCACTGATGCAGTTTCTCTAGTGCCTCCACTGTTCCCTATGGTTATCCCAGAACCTCCAGAGTCCACTCGAAATTTCCTTCCCGCTGACCCCTCTAGGTCCCCATCCTCCAGTCTGGACAACGCACTGACTCCAGCACAGAGGAGGAGGCCGAAAGAGGAGTAGTCTCAGAGCTCTCAAGTATGACATTCCCAGAGTTCCCATGACCTGTGATCCCTGTCACAGCCATTGATGCCACTACTTACTCAGCTTTCTCTCAGTCTTCTTGGCTAAAGAGTCCGTTCCTTGCTCCTTAATCTTAGCCATGGAGGCCATATTTCGCTCCCTCATCTCAGCCGCGGAGGACGTTCAATGCGTATTTGTCTCTGCCACGGCATCAGAGACCTAGTGTGTCACTCTCTGTGTGTCACTCTCCTTCTCTGGTTCCATCTGCTCCTCCCTGGTCCTCAACCCTGTTGTATACGTTGTGGTGGTTCCATCTCTGCCAGCTCCACCATGGACTCCTGCTCAGCCAGGCTCCCCGTTCGGCTGGCACTCCAGAGCTAAGCTGGAATTCCATACATCTCTCGCTCACACGGCACGTCTCCCACTCCACTGGCACTACTAAGATCTCCCACTTTGCCTACTCCCAAGGCCACCAGCACTAGCTCTGCCGACTGCTACACCTTGGTTGCCTCCTCCACCAGCTCTGCCATGGTGAAGAAAGACAGCAAACACAGGTAAAATCTGTATGGAGGTTATTGAAAGATAAATAGATTATTACACAGCAAAATCCCCAGAGTTAAATTAACTCTGCTCAGAGAACATTTGGTCCCTCTCTACAGAGAGTTAAAATAACTCTGAATCAGAGTTAAAGTTAATGAGATACTTAAGTGATTAATTAAGTGATGATTGGGCATTAATGATGAACACCTGCTGTCAACAAGCAGAATCACTGAAGGAAAGAGAAACAACAAGAACAGAAAAAAAGATAAACACAAGAACTACAACTGACTTCTAGCCACAGCCTTAGATGAAATCAAATGTAGACAAAATACATTAAATCTCTCTAGTTCTCAGCAGAGGAGGATTAAACAACTCCACAAACAGCATTACCAGCTTCACTTATTACTAACCAGACTGACTTTATTTCTGTTAAGTCTACAGAAGGTCTTATTGAGAATTAACAGAAGTTTAGATGTTGATGATTTATTGAAAATGTTTGATCACCATTATGGCGATGAGTGTTTCCTTTAGTTGGTCAGATTTGACTCTTAGCTTTTATTCTGAGTTTGTGGTTTTTGTAACAGGTTTTACCATAACACGTAATTTGTTACAAAGAAAGCCAAAAACAATGATGATCAGATGATATAGTTTTCAACAACAAAAAATAGAATAATGCACTTATCTCATCACAGTCCACAAGTGGTTATATGATGTTAATACATTATATTCACTAACAATACTCTCTTGCCACAGATCGGACATTCTGATTTTTGACTTTTAAAAAACATTATGGGGATTTTTTTTTTCCAAGACACAGACATCAAGAATCAGCATATGAATCTCAACAATGGTAACATGCTTCATGCCGCAATGCATGCTGGGAGCCATACGTTTTATATTATTGTGGCTCCCAGCATGCATTGCGGCATGAAGCATGTTACCATTGTTGAGATTCATATGCTGAATCTTGATGTCTGTGTCTTGAAAAAAAAAATCCCCATAATATATTTTAAAAATAAAAAATCAGTATGTCCGATCTGTGTCAAGAGAGTATTGTTAGTGAATATAATGTATTAACATCATATAACCACTATTGGACAGCGATGAGATAAGTGCATTATTCTATTTTTTGTTGTTGAAAACTATATCACCTGATCATCTTTGTTTTTGACTTTCTTTGTAATAAATTACGTGTATTAGTAAGACCTGTTACAAAAACCACAAACTCGGAATAAAAGCCAAGAGTCAAATCTGACCAACTAAAGGAAACACTCATCACCATAATGGTGATCAAACATTTTCAATAAATCGTCAACATCTAAACTCCTGTTAATTCTCAGTAAGACCTTCTGTAGACGTGACAGAAATAAAGTCAGTCTGGTTAGTAATAAGTGAAGCTGGTAATGCTGTTTGTGGAGTTGTTTAATCCTCCTCTGCTGAGAACTAGAGAGATTTAATGTCTTTTGTCTACATTTGATTTCATCTAAGGCTGTGGCTAGAAGTCAGTTGTAGTTCTTGTGTTTATCTTTTTTTCTGTTCTTGTTGTTTCTCTTTCCTTCAGTGATTCTGCTTGTTGACAGCAGGTGTTCATCATTAATGCCCAATCATCACTTAATTAATCACTTAAGTATCTCATTAACTTTAACTCTGATTCAGAGTTATTTTAACTCTCTGTAGAGAGGGACCAAATGTTCTCTGAGCAGAGTTAATTTAACTCTGGGGATTTTGCTGTGTAGCAGGTGAGTCTCTGGATTTCAGATAGTACTGGTGATACTGGCATGGGAATGAAAGTCTTTTCTGTTGCAGGTTATGGAGAGAAGTGGCTGGAGGAATGGAGACTGGCAGGCGATGACACACAGAAGACTGAAGAAGACGAAGACGAGACAGTTCGATGCATACAGTGGCGTAATGAGACAACACCGGGCCTTGATTGATTATCAAGGCGGCCCCTCCCTACTACAGCACGCAATGTCCACGAGGAGGCTACCGTGAATAGGACAGGATAGGATCATAGAGACACAGCATAAAGAGATGAGATGACTGACAAAATCAGGAGTAGCCTACGCGCACTACAATGAAAAAAAAAAAAACACTGGTGAATGCGCACCATAACACATGAAAAAACACAGCTGGTGACGGCGCACCATAACACATGAAAAAACACAGCTGGTGATTTTTGGTAAATTACTCATTAATTTCTTCAATTCCTCTTTTCGTTTTCGCTTTTGAAAGCCACTTTTGTATTTGTATTCTGACGACGACTCCGTATCGATATTGTCTGACTCAAGTTCAACATTTTTACTGTTTTCAACGCAATACGCATGTTCACTTACCATATCCGGGAATGCACCAAAATCCATCATTGTTCATTTCGCACATGTATTTAATGATCAATAAAATATGTTGTTGTCATTATTTATTCAAATAAATTTGAGATTAAGTAAAATGCGATCAGACTAAAAGTAGTAAAATGCGATAGGGGTGTGGCTGATTCTGTGACAATACCTAGATAGATTTAAAATAAGGATGATGTTATTACATTCGTTATTACAGCTGCTATAGGGTTGGAGTAAAGAATTTTAACCCACTTCACAAAACCTTTTTCTAAGGCCACTAAAAGAAACCCCCACTCCACCCTATCGAAGGCCTTTTCCGCATCAAGCAATATTGCAGCAATGGGCTCTAGATTAGAATGATTCATCCACATGAGATGTAATAGCCTTCTCATATTGCCAGGCGAATATCTATTTTTAATAAAGCCCACCTGATCTCTGTGTATAATTTTAGGTAAAATACTTTCTAATGGTGAGGCTAATAATTAGCAGGATCCATCGTATCTCTATCCGGTTTTGGTATGAGTGATATTAAGGCTTCATTAAAAGTGTCAGGTAACATATCATCCTCAAGTACCTCCGAATATACCTCAGTTTATATTGGGGTCAACTCATCGACAAACTTCTTACAAAATTCTACTGGGAATCCATCAGAGCCTGGTGATTTTCCAGATTTCAAAGACATTATAATAGTTCTGACCTCTTCTTGTGTTATAGATGCATCTATTGAGTCTCGTTCATCCGGGGTTAAAGTGGACAATGTAACATTGGCTAAAAAGTCTTTTAACTCCTGACTGTAAATGGATTCTGATGTGTACAGTTTTAAATAGAACTGGTTAATAACCCTATTAATTTATTTGATGAAGGTGAGCACCTTATTTCCTTCCTTAATTACAAGTATGACGTGAGATGCATCGTGTTGCTTTATCTGCCTAGCAAAGAGTTTCCCAGCTTTCTCCCCACTCTCATAATACTTGGTCTTCAATCTAAATAATTCATATTCTACTTTCTTATTAAATAATTCATGAAGATACAATTTTAATTGACAAAGCTGTTTAAATTTCAAATCTGTAAAACCTTGCACAAATTCTTTTCTAAATCACTGATTTGTTTTTCTAAAAGTTTCACTTTTTCTACACTTTCTTTTTTCTTCCTACTGGTATAAGCAATACATTTCCCCCTGATAAATGCTTTAGAGGCATCCCTTACTGTTGCTAATCTCTGAGTGGACCCAATATTAAGTAAAAAAAAAAAAACTTTATGTCATCCTGCAATGAATCTACAAAGACCTTATCCTCCAGTATAAAGGTATTTAGTCTCCACCTCCCCCTTTTCTTAAAATCTACTTTGACTTCTAATTTGAACTCCACATGTGCATGATCTGTCAATCCTATTACTCCAATTATACAGTCAGCAACAGAGAATTAAAGAGTTGGATATCAGAAAATAATCTATTATTGAAAAGGTCTTGACAATTTGGGAAGAATGTGTATTTCCGTTCTCGTGGATTAACCAATCTCCAAATATCTGTTAATCCATTGTCATCTTTGAGAGTGTGAATGGCAGCTCTATCTCTAGGCATTGATTTGATGTTGTTTTGACTTCTGTCCAGGATGCCATAGTCTGATTTAAGTCACCTCCAGGTATAACATGTCCCTTGAAGTTGGCTAACATTTTGTTTACCTCATGAAAGAATTTAGGCTCCTCCTTATTTGGTGCATTTACATTACACAACTCTACTTTAACATAGTTGAGCTTTGCTTCTATGCAGAGTAAACAACCTTCCTCGTTATGTTGATTCATCAATCCAAAATGTATGTTCTTCCTCATTAGTATGGCTACTCCACTCATCTTGCTTAACACAGAATTATGAAAAACATGTTGGACCCAGTCACATCTAAGTTTCAAAGCTTTCTTTTAATCTTTAAAATGTGCCTCTTGTAAAAGGGGACAATCAGCTTTTCTGACCTTAAGGTACTCAAATATGTTTTTCCTTTTAACAGGTGACCCACAGCCATTTATATTACAAGATACTATTTATACATTGTCTGTCCATCACACACTAATAAAATGTAACACTTTGAACCTGTTGTGCTCCGATGCAACTTCCTTGTTAAGTTCCAAAAGGAAAGAAAAAAATAAACCTTTCACATATAAAGTGGTATTATACCCACAGTCATTTCTGATATACCAACAACTTAACTTCCAACATTATTTGTGAACAATTAAACATTCAAAAACACAAAAAAAACTAAACAAATAAGGGAGACATTTTTTTACTTAAAACACTGCCCTTAAGAGGCAGTGAGCCCATTTCTGGGTCACACATCTAGTCCGTGATGCTCGCGGTCAGCGTGCACTCGCTGACTCAGGAAGACAGACCCCAAAGCGCTCTCCGACCTACCATTTCAACCACATATCATAATACTTCAACTTGCATATTTCCAGTCACAGCAATTTACTTGTCACCTCCTGGATGTGCTCCTTTATATATCTTTCCGCTTTCATGTGGTTGCCAGCGGACATGAAGGAGACAACACAGGTATGCAATCACACTGATGGTTTATTTACAGGAAGCAGGATAAACAGGTAAGCTTTCACAGGGACGTTTGGTTTAATGACTTAGCTCTTGGTTAGCTTTCTGTCCTTTGCAGGTGCGTGGCGGGCAAGAGTGACGGTGTAGCTGAACTGAAGAAGACGGAAGACGACGAAGGCTGACAAACAGGGATCTCAACAGGTGAGCAGAACAGGTAGGTGGTCAGGTAAGTTGAGCGGTAGTGAACAATGAGATCAGACAGTGATGGTGTGGAGAGTTAGTGTGCTTAAATACAGTGATGGCGACAGGTGTGATGAATTGGAACTTGGGTGAGGCTGATCGAATGGGTGGAGCTGAAAGGTCAGGTGTTGATGACATTGATTCCGTAACAGTGGTCAGCTTTTTTCCATTCCAAGTAAATTTCAGTGTGACTGGATGAACCATGGTATACTCCCTTGCGGTATAACGTAGAAATTTCACCAACACGGCCCGGGGACGTTGATCATCATTAGGCTTAGGGGATCACAGAGTAAGAGATCCCCTAATTGATCACAGAACTGCTCAATCCGCTCAATCTCGAACTGTGAGCCCATCTGACCCCCATCTTTTGGACACTCATTTTGCTGCCTGCTTCTTTCCCCTCTTTAAGATTATTTTGATCTTTTGATCTTATTCTGCCTGCTGCGATTTTCTAAATTCTCAGCTTTATTCCAGAGTTCATCCACAAGTTTCGCCATCCTCTCAGTAAGGTGTCACCAGTAAGGTGATTCGTTGAATCTTCCACGTGCGAGATGCGATTCTCGGCTTCGTCGAGTCTGGCCTGTACAAAGCTAACCTCTTTAAGTTCTGTAGTAGTCGCATTAATAGTTATCAAATCACTTGCTACCCCTGCAAAGTAGCGTTCATTTGATTAATTTCAGCAAAAATATATTTTAAGTTGATGGTGAATCGTTAGCTCCAGGCCTCGTTGTTTTCCGACGTGTTTGCACTACTCGAATTGGTTGCTTGGAAGATGTCATTTTGTCGTTTGATAAATAAATTATCTATCGAAGTTTGATTAAATTTGCAAAGCAAATATATACTAAATAATCAAATTAATGGTGGGTATCCGGAGCGCTGCTCTAGCGTGCTGCCATTTCCCAGCTTGCCATAAATGCGACTCTCCATATCTTTTCAGTCTTTATAACATTGTGCAAACAAAATGTATCAAAATGTAGCAAAAAACAAAACAAAAAAAAAACTAGAGGGAACATAGGTTAAATTTGGTTTAGGAAACAATTTAAATTAAACCTGAAGTAATACAATTAAAATAGGGTCATATCTTCATATCTTTTCAGTCTTTATTTTTTGACAGCTCCTTTGCTATCTGTAGATTTTTGGACAAAACTAATGTGTCAATATTGTCACTAGACAGTCTGGATCTTAGTGGGCTACAGACAAGGGCGTAACTTTGGGTCTACCATTGGGGGGGTTAAACTCGCGGCATATTTATTAATTTATTGAATAATTTTCGTGTGTAAAAGGTAACATGCTAATTTGCCGTTCCTGTATAGAAATACGTTGTGATACTTTTACTGATTTAGGCTAACGTTACTTAACGTAAATGCAGCTGTTCACCTGACTATTTATGCCATAATGACACAGTAAATTAAGTGTTTAAAAAATAAAATAAAAATGATAATAGTAATAATCTCAAATTGAGCCGGAGGTGGTAAATTCCTAATGTAAGTTACGTATTTTTTTAGGAATTTTAATAAGATAACTTACCTAAAATACGTTGCGCATACAGCTCAACTAACGGGATCGTTATAATGGTGTTTGAACAACAAAACACATCCACTTGCACATATTTGACAATCAGAATATCAGATATATCCTGCTATAGTCAAGTCAAGTCAAGTCACCTTTATTTATATAGCGCTTTTTACAATACAGATTGTATCAAAGCGCTTCACAGTGATAACATGAAAACAATATAACAAAAACAATATAACAATATAACAAAGTTTGTTTCTAAAAGAAATTGCGTCAACGTCCACCTTAAGTAAGGCAGATCAATAATATTATTGAATATTAAATGTTAAATGTCCCCAACTAAGCAAGCCAAAAGCCAAGGCAACAGTGGCAAGGAACCAAAACTCCATCAGGTGACAGAATGGAGAAAAAAACCTTGGGAGAAACCAGACTCAGTCGGGGGGCCAGTTCTCCTCTGGCCAACGAAGGAACAGTGCATGATTCGGGCAGCATTACAAGTCAGATTGGATCGGAACATTTAGATATATAGCTAACAAATTTGTGAAATTTTGAATAAAAAAGGAAATAAAACCAGATCATCAGTCATTCAGCTATTGTGGCTGCGGTGTGACAAGCAATGAATGACGCGTCTCCATGGGAACCATAAAGTGATACTACGATCAATAACGGTCGCCTTGAAAAACTTTTAAACGTACGTGTGAAAAGGTTAAGTAAGGCTTACATTTAAATGTGTCTTTCTTTTGTTTTGAGTGTATGGTCAATAAATAAAGGAATTAAAAAGATGGGCACAAAACCTGTTTGTCACGCCCCACTTGTCATGTCTCTATTCCCCACCAGTGGGCCGCGCCCGCGCCCGCTTTGAGAAACGCTGAGCTAACTTAACAGCTAACTTAGCAATGGGGTCCCTCCGTTTGGTCAGTATTTTTCCTCTTTTTGGCTGGTGTCGACCAACAACGAAAAAACGTTGTCTGGCTGCATTTCAGTGTCCTTTTCATCTTTCCATCCGTTAGCATACACCGTCAGCTTTTTCTCCAAACATTCATCCCAGCGACTGCGCATTAGTGGGCAAAATAGTGAACAAACTTGGTAGAGAAAGCGGGTTGGGTAATACCAAGTAGTCGGCGCGGTGGGCGGGGGTACATTACAGATTATTTAAAATATAATACTATCTTTCTTGCTGGCAAATGAATTTAATAAAGAAACGAACAAAAGTATTCATTCGAAATATTTCATATTTATTTTAATCTGAATGATGTGATGATATTGGGGGGGGGGGGGGGGGGGGGTCGCATTCCTGACGAAACTGGACAAGTGTAAATGCTCCTCTTTTGCTCCTTTTCATTAAGCCAACGTGCAAACTATCGCAAATCAAGTGAAAGTAAGTCGCAGACGCTTAACACACAATCATCTTCATTAAAAGTAAAGAAACAAAACGATTTAAACAGGGCTGTTGCCGCTCTCTCTTATTGTGCTCTTTGATTTTTAAATTATCTGATGATCAATAAAATGCAGCTCATATCTGTTGCTTTTGGGGGCGTGAACTCCATTAAATCTGCATAATAGCACGGGAATTGAAGATCGGATTTATATCCGTTTTGCGAAAGGACATTTATGTGACCAGGTGTAAATGGAATCGTTTTAATAAATCAGATTGCTATCCGATCTGAGAAAACGCATGAAGTGGCCAATTGTAAACAGCCCCATGAGACTAATACTGTTAACAGTTGCATCTTTTCTTTAGTTTAGTGCATAGTGTGTGTGTCACAGATCAAGTTCAAGTTCACTTTATTTGTATAGCACATTTACAACAGCCACTAGGCTGACCAAAGTGCTTTACCGAACAACCAGATTAAAATATAGTAAGACCTGCATAACAACACATAAAATAAGAGCAGCAAAGCTAAGCGAAACCTTAAAACCGGAGTGAGAAAACAGTATTTTTTTCAACACAAATATAAAATAGCAAAACAGGAGTAGCATAGCAGTGTCAGACTCAAATATAGAATCTACAAAACAAGAGCTGTTGGTCAGCATCGAAAGTTAACCATAGAAAATCATTTTTCCACTCAGGGTTATCTATACATTTTCCTTTTTGTTTCTCCCTTACTTTGATTTGGTAAAATTGCTTCTGTCGATTCTTCCTCGCGGGCTCGTTTGGGGTTTTCATTGATCACTTAAAAATAGCGCTTCATTTTCTCGTCAACTAGCAGCTGCGTAGAAATTATGGGCGTTACTTAGGAATTGTGGGAAATGGAGTTGGACAAAATGACTCAATGCAGCCTGGACACGAGTTTTAAATCACACAATAGACTGCAACTACCAAGTATAATAGCAGTGTGCCATCAATCTCAAGCAAATAAGCACAGCAATCACTTCACACTATTAAGCGATTGTGTTATGAACATGCAAAACTGTATCGCACGTGTGCTACAGTGGTAAATTTATTCATCGCACAGACCAATTTTTCAGTAGCATATATGTCGCACTGTACAGCCCTGAGCTGAGCTTGATGCTGAAATGCAAAGGTAATATTTGGCAAACATTGAAAGAATAGGGAGGCTTGATTTATGCCTTTTCCAGCAAGAAAGTGGAATCTGTGGCATTGGTCTCTTCCATGAAATTGTATGTTTGGAGTTCTTTGTTTAGTCTGTCAGCTGTCATCTTTAGACATTCTCTCTCGGCTTGACATTCATATCCCTTCCCCCCCCCCTCTTTTCTTTTTTTTCTCTTATACAATAGTTAACAGGAGGCTACCCAAGTCTTGTTTTTTGTTTTTTGGCAGCTGTTTGTTCTTCCTGCTCTGTTTGTTCTCCATCAATGATTGTTGATTAGGGAGATCAGCTGTTTCAGCTTTTTGCATATGTACTTCCGTCACTTCCTTCTCCTTAGTTACAAATGTGTTCTTAAATCAAGGATCAAAGAAGGTTGCTGAATTAAGAGGGATTTGTAACTCTTCATGGCTGTATCTCATCTCCAGTTTTTAAATTGCAGGTTAGCACAGAGTCTTTATCACTGTCCTGTACATGTGACAGTATCTTCCACATCACAGGGATGACAGAAGAAAGTGTTGTCACTTTTTCTCCACACAAGGCATCCGTGGAAGTAATTAGTGGGCCCAGGGCCTCTCACACTGTCTCCAGTGTGGGGATGTCTGTGCTAGTAGGCATTAGGCTCCACTTATTCACAGATGGCTTGCTGCTGTTCACAGAAACGGTCCACCATATCAAATTTAGAACCAGAAGGTAGGTGCATCGTGAACCAGCTCGTGCTCTGTGAGGTGAAGGAGCCTTTGATTTTCCTTTAAAAGCCTTGTCATTTTGTTAGATCTAGAAAATGCAAATATAGTCTTTCTAAGTCTAGACGCCACACGGCCCAGGCTTGTAGCCTTGTTCGCTGCCGGATGTACTGTAGGTTGTGGCCAAAGCATGGAACCCAGTGGTAAGACTTCCCCTTAAATGCCTTGATGTTCATTATCAGTTGTGATTCCACTCAGGAGTGTCATATCCAGTTTCCATGTTTGAGTTACTGTTTCTTCAAGAATCTCCCTAATATTCTCTCCTGTGTGATCTGAATGTATTGCTGCACATCCAAGAAACCAGGACTGCATTTCCCAAGAGTCACTTATGAACTGAATTGTCTACTAGTTCAACTCATCCAAAGGTCTGTTGTACAAGCAAAGTAAGGCTATTTGGACAGTTGTGACTCAATCACATACCTTGTTTCAGTGACCTAGATTAATAAATGCTATAATACTATTAGGTAAGGTTAAATGTTGACAAAGTGTAAATATTATTAGATCTAAACTTTGTTGGTTCTAAGGTGTCATGCATGCACAGTTGAGCTTTCGTCTTTACCGTGTCATTTAATTTATACACTCTTATATTTGTGCGTTGATCAGTGTTGTGAAAAAAGTCTAAATTAAATCAGTTGAATGATGCACTCACCTGGCAATCTCTCAACTTTTGGAACAATTCAGGAGGAACAAATTAAATCAGTTGAATGATGAACTCACCTGGCAATCTCTCAACTCTTGGAACAATTCAGGAGGAGCAAGCAGGAGGAGCAAATCTTTGGAAAGATTTGATGTGTTGCCTCCCGTGGCAACACATGATTTATAGCAGCATTTGCAGATTGGTGCATTAAGGTCTGTTGGTTCACCTTTTTCATCAATTGAGAAATTGAGCAAAATTATTATATCGTACAATTTTAAATATAGTATATACCGGTATTTTTGTTCAGTACCGTGCATCCCTATTGTTTACCAAAAACGTGCAGACTCTCGTGTTGATCTTACTGGACTTCCTATTGGAATTACTTACCTGGAATTCTCTATCGCCTGTTCTCCATTGCCTATCTGATCCTTTGTTGATCTGCTATGTTTAAATGCATTTCATGATCCAGTCCAAAGAACACAAAATGTGCAGAGCAGTGGGACCCGAGGACCAGGATTGAAAACCACTGCGTTAAAACATACAGTGCAGGTGAGCTGTAGCAGTCACAGACCTGGTGGCAAGATCATAAGCTGGGATCTGATCTGTAAGTGGAGAAGTCATTTGGTGTATGCGATGGACACATAAAGAAACGTTTGAAGGTTTCTTTGTCTGGGCAGACTTTCACCTTTTGAGAGTTCAAATCCTTGGGGTGAAAAAGCTTGCATCTCAGTGATGGTGTTTGTGGCAATTTTATGCAGTTTAAGATTTTATTCTAAAATTGATGCCAGAGTGTGCTTGAGCAGATTGATGGCCTCAGAATCTGTGGGAACAGATATATGGCTGCATTGTCCATGTAAAAAGTGCCTCTTTTAATTATTTTCTCTGAAGCTTGAAGAAAACCATGTACAGACCATCTATAATGGTCTACAATATAATATGCCTTTTAAAATTTTACTTTTTGTGTTCCACTGAAGATTAACACCCATGGCCATAAAAAAAGGATCAGGGTTAGGGCCTGGTTTTTGAGTTAAATTTCACTGGTCAGTCATCCTGAGCAGGTAGGTCATCAGTTTTAGATCCTCCTACTCAAAACAAAATTTCATTTAGATTTTCATGTTAAGATTCAATATGGCGTCTACCCTAATTAAGGTTTAATTAGGGTAATTTGGGTTTATTAAGGTTTAATTAGGGCCAACAGACACAAAGATGATCACTTCATCTGGCCCAATGAATTCCAACCATAAATTATGGTCATTTATATTCAGTTGGTAATCAACATTATGTACAGACATTACTAATCCAGGATCCAGAGACAGGGAGCTCTGAATTAAATATTTAGAGGCATTTATTAACCCTCTGGGGTCTGAGGTATTTTCTGGGCCCTGGAGGTGTTCTGACATGCTCTGACATTTGTGCTTATTTCTGTTAATTGTGACATTTTCATGGCTAAAGTCTGATTACACTGTATTCAGAACGAATTCTGCTTCAATATGTCAGCAGCATGTATTTAAAAGTTTGTAGTTTTAAGAAAATTACGTTTATGCGTGGTTTGTGAAAAAAAAATATTGTCACTGAAATAAGTTCATGAAACCCATACTGATTATTTATTCACATGACTTTTGATGTTGTATCACATAGCCTAGAATATTTGCTTCAAAACTACGTGAAAATCATCCTGCCTACTCATTCAGATAAAACAATATATTGATTTAAATTTTGAAAGGCATGTTTTGTGTAAGAAAGCTCTATGCAAGGAGGCATGCATCATCATGAATAATGATGTGTTTCACATCTGGACAAATACCCTCCCATAACGGCCCTTTCAGGTGGGAATGTGAGGGAACCAGAACAAAGAATGAGGAGAAATTTAAGAATGGCTTTTTGATTGCTTGGATTTATTTACAACACAACATAATCCAAAGATACATAACAAAGGACAAAATATCACATTATTGAATAAGGGTGCTCCGATTGATCGGTCGCCGATCATAATCGGCCGATAATTGCTTTGGGATGTGTGATCGGCGGTCTCTATAAAGGCCGATCCAGAAAAGCCGATCAGATGACGCAAAACTCGCGAGACAATTTTTTTACGCCCTGGTAAAAATGGCTTCACCGGTCTGGCAATTCTACAAGGTGTGTAAAAAAACAATTCATTAGCAATCTGCAATGTGTGTACCATGCCGCGGCCGCTTCTCAAACTGTGCTGCCTCTCTGCTCAACCCGTAAATAAATCCATTGATCCGCAATTTACGTTTGAGTTCTTCAATGGTCTAGTGGGAGATCATTTGCCATGCGTGTCAGAGGTTACGAGTTCTAATCCGCACTCGTACATATTTTTTTCTCTCATCAAAACTGAATATGTTCATCAGTGGTTACAGTTATACAGCAAGGACACATTTGTGTTTTATTTTGTGATTTCACCGGAATGAATAGAGTCCGCAACGGCGATAGATTGAAGCGTGCGTCCGAGTGAAGACTGCGCGAGGCACAGAGCACTGTATCCATGCAACTGATCGCCGCGGCAACGAGCGCGCAGCTTGAGTTCAAAAAAGTTTAAAAAATGTTAGCGCTAGATTTCTTATTTAATAGCGAACTAAATGAATGATCTGCTAGTTAACTGAAGATGTTTTATTTATTTATATTAGGTACATGGTGGGACAGACTTCACTGGATCTAAAAAAAATCAATCTAACCATAGATGTGACCAGTAGTGGTGGCTTTCTTAATCTGTTTAAAATAATTTTGCAAGGGTTCTTCACACACACACACACAAAAAAAAAGGTTTCTCTACCTCTCTCTTCCTCTCTAAATGCCCACAAAATCTGACTAAGCATCCCAGAAAAAAAGCAAAGTTATAGATACAGATATGGAAGTTGTTAGTTTTTTTTTTTTTTTTTTTTTTTTTTTTTTTTTTGCTGTGCACTTTACTACCTGTGGTCCTTTAAGTGTATTAGAAAAACTGATGGCTGACTGACTCAAAACATTATTTTGGCTATAGCCTTTTTTGTTGCTGTTTTTAGTTTAAAGTAGTCTAAAGCTAAATTTAAAGACTCAGATGTTCTGTCTTTTATTTATTTTATTTTATATTCTACAGGAAAGTTGTGTGTCAAACCCTAAGCTGCTCCCAATAACCAAGCTGCTATGTTAATACATGTTGCTTGCAAATAAATATACAGGTGTCAATTCATGATGCATTGGTCTTCTCTTAAATGTAATACTTAATGTACATTGTTGTTAAATATAGTTTAATAAGTAATGCTACATGATAAAAAGAAGTCTTCAAATAGACCCTGTAATCGGTGATCGGTATCGGTATCGGATGATACAGCTTCCAGTAATCGGCGAACGGTGATCGGCCCCAAAAATCCTGATCGGAGCACCCCTACACTGATCTAAAGACAGAGACTTGAACAGTCACACACCTTTGTGCCATTCCTGAAACATAGTACATACCTGTCATTTCCAAGGTGTTTGATTTTTCGCTTTACCATGGTTATGTACATAGACTCAAGTGAATGTTTAAGTCAGCAGGACTCATCAGTGGTATCTGGTCCCTGTAAAAACAAAAAAAAAAACACAGTGACCATGCTGATATCAAGAGAAACTATAGGGCTGTGTGATTTTGGGAAGATATTTTAGATTTTTCTGGTTAAAATTGCGATAATAATAACAATAGCCTAATAATCATTTGTACTTTACAAAAATGCAGGCGGCCATAATGATAAATCGTTAAAAAGGAACACTTCAGTTCACTACACTAGAGAAAAATATATGGATTATCATATTACTTCAAATGTTTCCATTCGTTATGACGTTATGATATGAGATTGGAGTAAAAAATATGTAGCCTAATGTTTGGCGTGTTTTGCTTTTCAAACGCACAGCGCGAGTGACTCAAACTCACAGCGTGTGAAGAGACCATTTACTGAAGCGATCGAACCGCACCAAACTATGAAACTTTATTGTTACCACATTATATCTAAGTTTGAGAAGATATCCACGAACAAAGTATTTAACAGTAAACACGGGTCTAAACATTATAATATTCACACTCAAGTAAACACTCATACTAGCCTACTTTTATATCATGCTGTGTTTTATTATCGAACATAAAAACATATACACTCACCTAAAGGATTATTAGGAACACCTGTTCAATTTCTCATTAATGCAATTATCTATATCAACCAATCACATGGCAGTTGCTTCAATGCATTTAGGGGTGTGGACCTGGTCAAGACAATCTCTTGAACTCCAAACTGAATGTCAGAATGGGAAAGAAAGGTGATTTAAGCCATTTTGAGCGTGGCATGGTTGTTGGTGCCAGACGGGCCGGTCTGAGTATTTCACAATCTGCTCAGTTACTGGGATTTTCACGCACAACCATTTCTAGGGTTTACAAAGAATGGTGTGAAAAGGGAAAAACATCCAGTATGCGGCAGTCCTGTGGGCGAAAATGCCTTGTTGATGCTAGAGGTCAGAGGAGAATGGGCCGACTGATTCAAGCTGATAGAAGAGCAACTTTGACTGAAATAACCACTCGTTACAACCGAGGTATGCAGCAAAGCATTTGTGAAGCCACAACACGCACAACCTTGAGGCAGATGGGCTACAACAGCAGAAGACCCCACCGGGTACCACTCATCTCCACTACAAATAGGAAAAAGAGGCTACAATTTGCAAGAGCTCACCAAAACTGGACAGTTGAAGACTGGAAAAATGTTGCCTGGTCTGATGAGTCTCGATTTCTGTTGAGACATTCAGATGGTAGAGTCAGAATTTGGCGTAAACAGAATGAGAGCATGGATCCATCATGCCTTGTTACCACTGTGCAGGCTGGTGGTGGTGGTGTAATGGTGTGGGGGATGTTTTCTTGGCACACTTTAGGCCCCTTAGTGCCAATTGGGCATCGTTTAAATGCCACGGCCTACCTGAGCATTGTTTCTGACCATGTCCATCCCTTTATGGCCACCATGTACCCATCCTCTGATGGCTACTTCCAGCAGGATAATGCACCATGTCACAAAGCTCAAATCATTTCAAATTGGTTTCTTGAACATGACAATGACTTCACTGTACTAAAATGGTCCCCACCAGGGGCGTCATGCAAGCCAAAATTCTGGGGGGGCACAATCTGAGACGTTGCAATTGTTTTCTGATGGGTGATATGGATCATGTTAGGAGGGGTCAGGGGGTTTCTCCCCCTGAATTTTTTTTAATTCTGGCTGCGAAACATACTATTTCAATGCAGTTTGGGAGGGACAGAAATACCTTAACGGAGCTAGCAGCAACCCTCCTCTATCTGAGGACTAAGTTAAAGTATATGTGTATCTTATATGTGCATTATAAGATGTTTTGAAGGCCATAAAAACTGGATACAAACAGCTTTAAAACCATGTTACGCAGCTGATTATTTTTCTCTCCTCATCTCCATCACACTTTTTCTCTTTGTTTTTCTCTTGCCCTGTCTCTTCCCCTCCTAAAGTTGAGCTTTGACTGATAGGCTTTTCATTTTTGTCTGTCAGTGAAGAAAGTAAACATAGGGTCAACTGATAGGTTGATTTATGAATCATTTTCTCAGACGAGTTCATTTACTGAAAGCTACTAGGAAAGCTAGGTAGCCTAACTAAGTTTATTAAATTCATTCACAGTACACATTCATTATTGATCTTATACCTAATACAGGGCCGTAGACAGGGCTTTATAATCAAAGAGGTCCTAAATTTGAGGTGGGTAGGGGGTTCAAATTTTTTATTTCTCTGATATGTGCATTTCAAGACGTTTGAAGGCCAAAAAAAGGATAAGAAATAGCCTTTCTTTCTTTTTCTCTCAGTCTTCTGATCTTGCCTTCCCCTCCTAAAGCTGAGCTTTTTTAATTTACTTAAGGCAACAAATTGTACTATATTAATTCTCAATATGTACACATTCATTATTAATCTTGTGCCTAACAATGAAAACGGCTTTTCCCCTCACAATGACAGTAAACTAATTATTATTTAGCCTACATTACGAGTCACGTTACATAGGCCTATTTTCAGTTCAAAATGGCGAAATTAGACAAAAGTATATTTGTGTGCCTGATTATTTTTGTCATTCGTTTAACATTTATGAACAAAAAAACCTGTCAAATATGAAATGTTTAGTTTAGCTACTTACATCTCGCACTTGACTGTACACTGAAGCGTCGAGTCTCACTGCTAAAATTCGCGCTCAGCTTCTGTGAACATAAAGCCCGCCTACTTTGATTTCATTGGTCATCTCAAATATTCTGACATTGACGAGCAGTGACAGACCAATGAGGCTCAGATGAACACACACGCACACACACACACACACACACCCTGTCCTCTGTTTCTGACGTGCGCTCTGCTCGGCGCCGCTGCGGATTGAAGATGAACAACGTGCTGAATCTGATTATAACAAGACTGAAGAAATAAAAAATTATCAGGGAGGAAAAATCTGAGGGGGCACGTGCCCCCTCACTTTGAATGGGCATGACGCCACTGGTCCCCACAGTCACCAGATCTCAACCCAATAGAGCATATTTGGGATGTGGTGGAACGGGAGCTTCGTGCCCTGGATGTGCATCCCACAAATCTCCATCAACTGCAAGATGCTATCCTATCAATATGGGCCAACATTTCTAAAGAATGCTTTCAGCACCTTGTTGAATCAATGCCACGTAGAACGAAGGCAGTTCTGAACGCTAAAGGGGGTCAAACACAGTATTAGTATGGTGTTCCTAATAATCCTTTAGGTGAGTGTAAATATATAACATATAAATTTAGCATTGAAAGGTTGCCTACCTGTCTATAGTTCATATTTCAACATGTTTCTGTCTATTTCATACATTTTAGGCTGGCACCAGCTTAACTAGTTGCTACAATGTGAAGTTATGCAACAATAACACACTTACTATGAGTGGAAATTGCTTACCTTAAAAATCTTTTTCATCTTCAAATCGCGTTCTTCTAATTCTTCTGAGGTAAATCCAAGGTAAACAGCACAGCACACCACAACGTGTCTTCCAAACTCGATGAAAAGCAGAGGACTGATGAAGTCTAATGCTTTGTTTTGAGGTGATGGGGGCGTTTACAGGTCTGCGTTCCTTCACGTGGACGATTTTCATGTGAATTGCTCTTGCGCGCGTGGGTGTGGTCACATTAGAGGTAATGAGGACGTGCTTGAGAAACTGTAGATCTCGTTGCTTTCATACGGATTACTTAAACAGAGAATATTTGTTTTTGATGTGATTTTTACATCATTTAAAATAGAGACTTTGTGAATAAATATGTCTCATGTCTCTGTGGCAAGCATTCGTTTAGTTACAGATCATTTTCTGTCGCGTTTCAGAATGAACGTCACACTGAGAGAGACGGCAGAACGCGCATCATGTTTATTTTCTTTATTTTGCGAAAAACAAATTTTGTGTACACAAATAAAAGTAGACATTTAACAGTTTTGAATGATGTATAACACTTGCCTGTGTGACAAAAATCTACAGAGTTATTTGAGTCTCTTTCGCACTGATAGGAAAAAAGGCGAGGTAATCGCGCTGGCGTGACCGCGTGTTATGTTAAATGTGTTAAAAAAAACTTTAATTTGATGCAGATACATCTGCAAACTTAATACCTAAAAGCGGTACACTTTGAAGTCATCACAGAACAGGTTTATACAGAAATCTCAATTTCAAACTGCAAATACTGTATCTTCACTCCACTTTACCACCGATGGATGGCTATGACATGACCATCAC
The DNA here is from genome assembly GCF_029890125.1 of Rhinichthys klamathensis goyatoka. Classification (NCBI taxonomy): domain Eukaryota; kingdom Metazoa; phylum Chordata; class Actinopteri; order Cypriniformes; family Leuciscidae; genus Rhinichthys; species Rhinichthys klamathensis. Next base: position 4,046,547 of record NW_026606555.1, read on the forward strand.
ACAGCATTCGTTAGATTACACAACAGAGGCTGAGAACCACAGAGAACTACCAATTAAACGGAAATGCTAAAAAAATATAATTAAGCAATCAAGCTGCTATCAAAGAAAATCAGCAAATTCCGTAAATCAGGGCTATAAAAGCACAAAACACAGATGCACAAATTACTACAATTACTTACACAATAAAGGTGCTCTAAGCGATGTCACACGTTTTTTAGGCCCATGGCCGTGCACAGGGGGGTGGCCCGGTGGCTAGAGCCACTGCCCTTCTGCCCTCATCAGCTGAGGTGCCCCTCTCGCCCCCTCCCTAACCCTCCAGAGGATTTCCATAAAAACGTTATGTTATCGCTCCAGAATTTTCGCACGTTAAAAAATAAATACGACCTCACGTTATGTCAATCACACTTGCACACTGCCTCCGAAACTTTCGTCCGTCATAAAAAAATCTAATTGGGTAAAAATCTAATCGAACCGTAGCCAGCAGTTTGAATGGAGTTTGAATGGTGTTTTGACAATTCAGAGCCAACGAATCACGAATACGAAAAAACGCAGTGTGCAATGGCCCTTATTCTGTATTTTTTTCTGTGCGTGCACACACACACACACACACACACACACACAACCCGACGCGTGCAGCCCTGCACATAGACAGAGCAGCGCGCAAGGACTGAACTGAGCTCTCTTTCGCGTCTGAATGGACAAATACACACAACATTATGTCTAAATGTCCGTTTTGGAGATTATTCACTTAAACGCAGTCAGTTATGTCTTTAAAGAACATACAGTTGTGAGAATATCGGATGTGCATCAGTGCAATTGGATCTGCACACTCGGTCTTAAAGTGACAGTGCGTAATAAACCTAATGCCGTCTGTGCACTTAATATTAATCAAACAATAAAATAAAAAGAGAAAAGCATTCACTGCTCTTTAATAGCTTTAATAAGGATTAATTATATTTAATTCAGACAAATAAATATGTCTGCTTGAAAGAATAAAGAATGATGTATGTAAGACTTTAATTTTAAGATATTATTTTATGTCACAGTGCTAAATATGTGTCTGTATTGCATGTTCAAACTTTAAAAATTATTAATATTATCAGGTTAATAGATATTTTCTACGGGAATATATAATGGGTTTGGACATTTTAGAGAAATTCTAAATTAATGCATTACAATTTAACACTAAACCCATTAAATTTTAGTCGACTAAATCTACTGTAGATTTAGTCGACTAAAACCTTATTGTATTTCGTTGACTAAAACTAAAACAATTCAGATGACTAAAATATGACAACTAAATGGCATTTTAGTCAAAAGACTAAGACTAAATCAAAATTTGCTGTCAAAATTAACACTGATCTAAATGAATAGTACCTTAGTATATTAGCTAGGTTACAATGGGGCTAAAGGAACACCCTAACATTTGCTTTTCACATATGATTGCAGAAAAATATATGTTTGAAAATTGATGGAGCAACAGATTTTGTGAAAATAAATCATAAAGGTGGTTTGTTAGTTTAAAAATCGTATTAATGTATGAGGTGGCAAGGAGGTAGCCTACACACGGGGTAAAACCAGCACAAAAGACACATAGTATTGATACAAATACTTTAGCTAAATTAATATACTTTTAATAATCCCTAAGTTGATAGTTTATAGGTCAAACTCAAATTGGGGGAGGGGGGTTGGGTCACCATCTTGTATGTTGTCAGTCAAACTCCTTATAGTGCCCCCTTTTTTGGTTTAAGCCACTGCCCTTCAAAATGTCTGTGCACGGCCCTGTTTAGGCCAAAACATTTTTTGTCACATTCAGCAAACATCTCCTCACTATCCGCTAGCTGCCTGTCCCCTGAACACACTGTAAAAAAACGCGGTCTCTGTAGACACCCCAGGCTCCACAAACGGCAACAAAAACAAACTGTACCAACCCGCACCACGAAACATAACAAACAGTGTTCCAGCCAATAACCGACAAGAAGCATTTGGGGGTGGGGTTTGGGGAGTTAGTGCGCGTACACATGAAGGGGGGTGTGGAGGAAAGAGAAGCATGAAGAGGGAAGTTAGAATTATATTCTCTTTAAGTTTGATATGGGCGACACACGACCAAAGAGACGACGCTCCGATGAACAAATTGCAAAGAAGAGGGAAAAGGATAAGGAACGCGCGAAGTCCCGAATTTACATTGGAAAAGCCTTCGAAAGGTGGCGAGAACTTCGCCGGCAGAAGGGCTTCCAATCCGACATCAGGTAGCTCTGTTTTTGCTGGACAGGTCAGTAAATCCATTTTTTTGTTTTTCTAAATGGACATTCATGTTCGCCTAACCAACACAATGGAGGGGGACGGGATGAGGAGGAGGGAGGGTCGAGCTAGCCTCCATTTTGTTTGACAATACTTTGAAACGTCAACAAGAAGTGACAACACCTAACATCGCTTACTATCACCTTTAATATCAAAGGATGCAGGATATCTTCGTGCTGAGGGTGCTGCACCAAATGCCATGCAAAAAAAGGTTTATTAAACAGTGCATTTCAACTTTTGAGAAAGGCATTTAAATGTAACATCTTACGCAACAAAAATAACCTTTAAAAGATTTTTGTCAGTGAGGCACAATGCAAGTGAATAGGGCAAACTTGTAAACATTTAAAGTGTTCACTGTTTTAATAGCATATAGCCACAAGACTTAAATAATATGCAAATAACATGACTTAGTGTTAATCTACCTACTAACATTTTCTGTGTGAAGTTTTTACGACTTTGTTGAAATTACAATGATATGCCTTTAACCCTATGACTGTAAAATGATGATTAAACCTGTGCACCTCAAATACTATACATGTTTTATCAAGAATTTATGTAAATGCTTTTACCAACATAAGCTTTACATTTCTGCTTGTAAATTAATTTTTATTGTAAGTTTTTTTTTTTTTAAATGAGGGACAAGGCAAATTATTTTTTGTGGTAATCAGCATTGTGCCTCAAATGCTGTCGACTGTGCGTTAAATTGCATTAAACCCTGAACAATCCAGCTATCATTCTGAGGAATGAATTTGGAAATTAATTTAAATTAACTGCTTAAAATAAAAATAAAAATAAAAAGTTGTCTTGTTAATTAGTAGACAGTATTAGACAGTATTGCAGGTTGCACTATTGTTATAGAGTAGAAATCCACCACAGAAAATCTCAGCACCCCCAACTTAAAACATCGCATTTATATTTCCTAATATCAATATTAAACAGTTCTCCAAATTATCACGAACTAGTATTCAGGTGATATGATTTGAAATATGGTACGATATGAGCATACGCATGCATCACATCTCTTCGTGATACGCAATAGGCTACATTGATAATTTATGAACCATTTGAGAAGGCTGTCCGGTAGGCTTTTTTTCCCGCCATGTACTGATTTGTTTTTTGATCCAAGGCAATTATTGATTGATTGGTTGATCTTGTAGGGTAATATTAATCATTTCGTTTATTATCTTTAGTTCAAAAGACTATACCAAATCCAAACCTCACGAGTAGCCTACCCTCTCTCTTCCCCTCTCTCTCATACACACACATACGCACGCATAATAACACATCTGATCTATAATGCCGGCTGTGTTCCTGTGTTTATGTAACTTACTTCTTCAGTCCTCTCCTCATCGACGCTCGCGTTACCGTGTGGTCGCTGCGGTCCGGTTCAATTTCTGCAACTCCATTTCTTCTGATCCGTGATAGGGTAGATTTGTTTGCTGTTAAACTGTCCGAGCCTCATAGAAATGTACAGCTTGTTGAATGAGTGAGAGGGATGGGAACCGAATCGCACCTCCTCTAGATAAGAGACTTAAATGACGCAAGACGCGCGAGAGCGGTTCGTGATCTGTGCTGGTTGGTTTCAACCAGGCTGATCATAATTGTGCTCTTGACTCTTCAGCTCAGATCAGCCCTGCTCCAGTGCTGTTCAGAAATAATCCATCCAGAAATTTAAAAAAATCGTATGTTTTGCTGCATTTGGTAAGGGAAAGGCAATAGCTATTTATTATTCGAACTGGCTGCCATGCCAAAGTAGCCTATGCATGGCTGTTCAAATGATAGTGGTTTGATGTGATGTTAAAGCGTTTATGCTGAGATGTGTAGGTTGTAGGTGTTTTTAAGGAGGAATCGCATCTTGCCTTACCCTAGAGTTGGTTCAACCTTCACCCACCGCCTATATAGGCTATGTGTGTGTATATATCATGTCCCAGTTAATGTTGGCGCATTTTCCTGCTTAACTAAACATTACTATGCATAAAATTGATAAAACAAATAAACAAATATTTTGTATTTTTACATTGCCTATGTAATTAATGTTCTATTTAATTAAGCTCTCATCAAGTTAGTGCTTTTAACCATTTTTACATTTATTCCAAAACATAAAGAAGGCAGTTACAATTCAAAAATATATTTTATTTGTGAACTGATGTTCAGCTTTTCTTTTTAAAAGTCAACTTATTTTCGGCTGTTATCAATCTCGGTACAGGCTAGGCCTACCTTTAATTTCACCAAACTGATTGCTCACTAAACCCCCTCCCCTACTCCCCCACCACTTTATTTATGAATAATATTAATTTAAAAAAGATATAAAATAGTCATGGTTTAAGTAAAGATATACTTACCAAAACTCATAATTTTGTTATAAATAGAATATTTGATGTAATGTGTCCACTTAAACACTGACAAGCATCCTATGTCAGAAATTGCAGCCACATCAGCAGCAGAAAGACTTTGTTGTGCAAGCAGATATTTTGACCCAGAAAAAAAGAGTACAAAATGAGAAAGGGACAGAATAAAAAATATACAATTGAAGGCATTGTCTCCCTTCAAAGCAATTACATTCTTCAACCCCGTCATACTAATCTCAACTAATCTATTAGGGAAAAAAGAGGGAAGATGATTAAAAATGGCAGAAAAGGCATTTCTTGCTAATTCCAACCTGACATGTTAAGGACTAACACGATAAAATAGTGATTTTAGTTAACATTTAAATTGAAAACATTTTATTAAATGACTAGTATTAAAACTAGTGTAGTCCGGTCAGGGAAGCATACACCCTAGCTCTAAAGTCATTTGCAGTGCGCAGCTAAGCAATGAAGTACAGTGTGCTTCCTCATTCACAAACATGATTTCTGCTCCCGTCGTACTGAATTTCATTGTTGTGGAGGTGAAGATGACGACTCCCATGATTCCACACTAATTCACGGGATCATCAAGCTATGGTGTTGTTAGCGTTAAATGACAGACCTTTGCGGTAAACATACCTAATATGTATTTGCACAGTATGTTACCAATAATCTAGATAACAAGCTTAAGCCACAAGCATGTGCTAACTTTAACACAGCATGTGCAATTATCGTATTGAAAAAATAATGCTCATTCTTTATTCTATGCAACGAGATAAGGCTAAAACAACGCTTTGATTACCACAGCATGTCACTTAGTACAGTATGCTCAATAATAAGCCAAAGTAATGAGAATATATTTTATAACATTTGCATTGCATTGCAAATGGTGGATGCTGCACATTGGTTGTGGTTGAGGAGATTCCCGCTTCCGTAAAGTGCTTTGAGTGGGCAGAAAAGCGCTATATAAATCTAACAAATTTTTATTATTATTATTAGCAACCAGTACAGTACTGATAGCAATGTTGCTGAAACAACGACACGCATTTTGCTGATACCTGGATAAGCTTAGCACAGCATGTGACAATGACACCAGAAACAGGCCTAATACACAGCCATGTTCCCGACTGGGCTAAATAACTTTAAAACAACCATGTTTCCAATAGCAATTAACAGCTTTTAGAGCAGTGGTTCTCAAACTTTTTTTTTTGATCACGCCGCCCTTTAAAAAAAATCTGAGCATATAGCCTTAAGCACAAGCATGTTTCAATAACAACAGATAGCCTTTAGAGTAGCGTTTCTCAACAGGGGCGTTTGGACAGTGTTGGTGTGAACGAGGCAGCAAGAGATGGTTATTCATCACAACTTTTAAGCCTCTGACAACACATACAATGTTCATTTGAATTTCAAATAAAATGATGTCTATACAAATTAATGAATTAATATTTAAATGTTGCTAGTAGCCCAGTCAGACTTGTCCGGCTAGTTACCGGCAAATGATCTCCATAGCAACGCCTAAAAACAAATGCCGCAGCCGGCAGCTGTCAGAGTGGTAGAAAGAACGCTGAACAAACATCATTGCGGAAAACAAGAAGTGCAGACAGTATAGTGTTGAGTACTTTAGACATGGCTTTATTCCCTCACCCACTAACATCCAGCTCCCGATGTGCCTGCTTTGCCAGCAGGTTTTCTCTAACGAGGCAATTAAACCGTCCCATCTAAAGGAGCACCTAACTAAAATTCACCCCGATAAGGCATCCAAGGATGCTGCGTATTTCCAGGACCTCAAGGAGCAACTTTCAAAACAGTCCATCTCCAAGATGTTCGCTAGGAAGTTAAACCAGACATCTCTCTCCTGATAGCGAAGTCCGGGTTGCCATTTACAGTGGGGGAGAAGCTGGTTATCCCAGCGACTATCATGGAGAGAGACCCATCGCCAGTGCGTTATATGTCTGAGAGAGATGCGGCCGAGGACGTTTTGTTTGCCAAATATCTCTCCACTGACACACGAGGGGAGACGATCTTCAGGGCCCTGAGTGACTACCTGCTGGAGAACTGTATTCCGATCGCCAACATCCTCGCCTGTGCCACAGATGGAGCTCCCGCTATGGTTGGTAGGTACCGTGGCTTTGCAACTTTGTTAAAGGAGCTTGTGCCGCAGGTGTTAACAGTGCACTGCATGTTGCACCTTCACAATTTAGTGGCCTTTTTAAGTCCTTCTCTCCAACAGTCTCTGAACATCGCTGACAGGGCCATAAACAAAATTAAGGCCCATGCTCTGAACGACCGGATCTTCAGGGCAACTGTCTGGCTAGGCTGTGTGAGTTGTTCACAAGTGTCCTGGAGTTTCTTGCCGGTGCCGACGCAGCTCTAAGGGACACGCTGTGGTCCTGTCGCGGTGACATACCTGGCAGATTTCTTCGGGAAGTTTCACTCCAGGGAGATAGCATGACACTGGTCCATTCAAAGGCCACCATCTGCAGTTTTCTCGCCAAGCTGAAGCTGTACAAACAAAATTTGAGCAGACGTCAATTCAATAATTTCCATCAGCTGGCCAAGGTAGCCTATTATTATTATTATTAGTATTATTAGGTATATTTTAATTGACAAAGGCAGCCTAAAAATAATCTCAATAACGTTAACTGCCTTTCTGTACTTACATGCAGGTGGTTGATGAGCTGATCGATAACCACCTGCTGCGTTACACCGATCACTTGAGGACAGTGAAGGCGGACATGAAGATCCGTTTCAGGGACCTCGACCAATTGGATGTCCTTGAGTGGGTGATGGAGCCATTTCAAGAGGATGTGTCCAGGAGTGAGGCCGAAATTCAAGAAACTCTCATCGACCTCCAAAATGTGGGCCACTCATGGTCAGCGTTTCCCTCTTTTGTAGAAGAGGATTCGTCTTCGGCTCCTTGCTTTTCCGACGTCATACCTTGTTGAGCAGGGGTTCAGTCAAGTTTTGCACATGCAGACGAAGTACCGCAGCCGTCTCAATTTGGTTACCTCAGGCACACTACGGCTCAAGCTGACATCCTTGTGTCCTGATGTTAAAAAGTTGGCTACCAGTCACCAAGCTCAGGGCTCACACTAATGACCGTAATAAATTACGGTGGCTGTTTTTGTTTTTTCTTCGGTTCAGTTCAGGTGGCCGAGCTGTTGTCTTTGTTCGTCATTTGAAATCAAATGACCGTTTGTAGGCTATTCAAATTTGAAGCCTAGTATATATATATTGCCTAATTGAGTGCGCGAACGAACGAAGAGGTCAGGGGGGCATTTGTTCAAAAAAGGTTGAGAACCAGAGCACGCATATTTCCAATACACTATAGCTTTAAGCAGAGCCGGATTAACGCAAAGGCAAACTAGGCACGTGCCTAGGGCCCGACTGGCTGGATGGGGCCCAGACAGAGGGCTACATTTTTTTTTTTTTTTTTTTTTTTTTACAAATGTCCTATCTACAATTTATTTCAATATTTATTAATTAACTAAAAATAGTGACGATGTTTATCTTAACCATAGACTGTTACATTACGTCACATTAACGCCAGCCCATCAGGTGCTGCGAAGCAAAAGCCTAAATAGGCACGCAAAGAAGCACAGCTCGTAATGCAGGTGTGTGCGTTGTCTTGTCGTCATCTATTTTGGAGTGATTGCAATGTATTCTAAATATAAACTTGTACTGTAGATCAGCGTCATTTCTGGAAAAAACATTCACCGCTTTATTACGAGTTTAAAAGAGCGCGAGCGTCATTAACGTGCCCAGACGCGACGCTTTGAATTTGCGCGTACAATGAATAACATCGCGTCGGGAGCTGACTAAAAACGCTACAAAAGTAAAAGACAAGACGTTTGAATTCAAAGTTAAAAAGCCAACACACTACAACATTTTTAAATGTTTCAAATAAAGGATCTCGGGTCTATCTTTTAAATTCTGCTGATGATTATACCCTGTCTGACATCAGCCTACTTACGCCAATAATATCAGTTTAGAATTTTTTTTCTAATCAGTAGCGATCGTGTCTTTCTCTTCCACTTCATTTGTGTATAGCATATTTAAGCTAGCAATGCAATGCATAATATCATATTAGGCCTACTTATATTAATAATATGACAATATCTGCATTCTGCAGTCGAATATTTATTAAATGGGAGGGGAAAATCCTGCCCATACCAGCTATGAAAAAAATGATAAAAGCATATATCACTGAAGTGGTATTCTGGAACTGTGAATAAATTGAATAAAACAGCAAAATAACAATAACAATAACATCTTCATTAAACAAAAAAGAGATTACCTTAGATGAAGTTTGATTAATATGTAGCCTACTGGTAAAAAGTCTGGACCAATTACTATTTTTAATGTTTTTGAAAGAAGTTTTTTTATTATGCTCTACAAGCCTGCATTTATTTGATCAAAAATACAAAAAAGAAAAAGAAAAACAGGAATATTCAGCAAGGATGTGTTAAATATATAAAAAGGGATAGTGAAGACTTTTTTAAACAACTTTTTAATAATAATAAATAAAAAAAATCCTGAAAAAAAGTATCACAGGTTACAAAATAAATATTAAGCACCATTTCTAACATTTGATAATAAATCAGAATATTATAACGTTTTCTGAAGGATCACATGACACTAAATTCAGCTTTGCATCACATAAATATATTTTAAAGTAGTAAAATAGGAAAACTGTTATTTTTAATTTTAATAATATTTCACTATTATTTATCTGTATTTTTGATCAAATAAATCCAGGCTTGATTAGCATAAGAGACTTCTTTCAAAAAACATTAAAAATATTAATGTGTCCAAACTTATGTACTGTGTAAGTAAAAACATTTAAAATTAAATGTTGTATAAATTAAAAGGTTAGGAATCATATTTGTTTCAAGAGTTTTTTATTGGGGGTGGGGGGCCTCCAACATGAATATTGCCTAGGGCCTCCAAATGTCTAGAACCGGCCCTGGCTTTAAGAACGCTTACGAGAGGACTCTCTCAACCACAACAGAATCAAGGACAACATCGGGAGGTCGTCACAATTTCTTCATTCAATGCAGAAGAAGTAAATCGCAACTCCAACCATCGACTCACGGAACCAATAAGATCTTCTTCAAAGATGTCACACTGCTTCCACTGCAAAGGAGATGCAAGTATCGCACATTTTAAACAGAGGTTTAATAATAAGCGGTAGATGCCTCTTAATGGGGTGCTTTGAAAGAAGAAAGCTGATGGTTCTTTTCATAGCTAAATGAATCTTTTTCAATCTCTAGCTCGGTTTAAAACACACGTAATTCCCATTACGTGTTACTATATTACGTGTTAAAGTTAATTACTATATTTTTTATTAAAATCAAAAAAGAAATTTTAATCATTTAAACGAACAACAATTAATTATCATTAAATTTAATTGGGGCCATAATAATTTTTTTTCAGTGCATGAGGTAATTAAATGCAGTCTCTTCCTTGTGTGATATTGCTGCAATAACACTGGTGACAGTGTTGCCATAGCAACCAGGAACACATCCTTAAGCAACTGGAAAATACAGAAACTGACATCTCTGTCAGTCACAGTGATTTTTTTCCCTCTGTACTGCAGAGTTTTATATTTGTCATCATGAGGACCATAAATGTGCCAATGAAGTTAAAGAAGCCATCATAAGACTGAGATCATTAACCAAACTTTTGGTTTACATAAATCTACTGTTTGGAACTTTATTAAGATTAAAGGTAGCATTGGTGACCTTAGTAATTGCAAAAGGACTTGTAGACTTCCACGGGGGATGACAGAAGAATTATCACTATAATGAAAATAAATCCACACACCTGTCAGTGACTATGTTCACAAAAGATTTTATTAACCAAAACAGAGGCAACGCTGCAAGATGAAATGCAATGCAGAAAAAAAAGAAAAGAAAAAAAAAAACGGGAAAAAAGAGGCTAGTTTACAGTTTGCCAAGACGAACTTAGAGCAAGCAGAATTCTGGAAAAGGGTCTCTTGGGCAGATGAGAACAAGATTGACTTGAAATGGTGTGAAAGCAAGAGCATTTTATTAAAATAAATGTACTTTGCAGCTAGTCTGGGAACAGTGGCATACTTAAACCCTCAGCATATAACTGATAACCCTCAGTAAACCTCTCACCACCTCTTTGTTTTCTGTTCTGTTTCATTTGTCCTGACAGCCAGAAGCTGTGCTAAGCACTAGTGGGTAATTGTATCACCAGCTAGATAAATCTTGGATCCCAGGCCTAGGGCAGGGGCTTCATTATGGGGGCTGCAGAGTATGCCAGGCATATGGGTCCAGGATGCTATAGGGGCCCCAAATCACGACTTTGGATTTTATTTTTCTTACATGCACATGCACTATTATTATAACTAATAATATTGTAGTAAAATACAATTAAAATATGTGAATTATATAAAGTAAGAAGTGAACGTGAGCACGCTCCCTCTGCACTTAAAAATATAGCATATGAAATGTTAACCGCACAAAAAAAGAACATGATGGATGGAAAGAAGCACGTACCTGTCAGGAGAACATAAGCGAAAACGTAAAAAAAAATATAAAGACGTTAAGATGGTTTCCCTTACGAATTGGATCTGTACAAATCAGAATAAACAAAATATTTGAGATGATTTTAGGGCGCGGATGTGTCGAAAGACCTAATTCAAGAAGTCTGTATAGTGCAAGCGCTCTTCTGGGTGCAAAATCGCAACTTAACTCGAAAAACTTAACTTTATTCTTGAGAAAAACCTTGAATCATTATTACCGAATTTGGTTGTGTGGGCTGGGGGTTTCTGGGCTATAATCCTGGGAAAAGTGTCATTCTATAGTCTTTGTGCGGCTCTATATATTCTAGACCCCATCGTGAGTTTTTTGAGGTGACCGTTATTTTAGGACATTATTTTAGAACGTTAAAATTTCCTTGGCGACGCGTCACACAGCCACAGATAGCCTATGTATCGCGTTAATTTAGTTTTTCCCTTTTTATTCAATATATTTAAAAACTTGTTAACAATGTCATGAATTGTATGATATCTATTCCGATTGTCAAATATGTGGAAGTGAATGTGTTTTGTTGTTTAAACACCATAATGACCATGTTAGTTAATACAGTAGGCTATATATATGTTACAGAAGTGGCTCCCGTACCACCTCCTCTGCACCACCGGAGGGAGCCATCTCCGGAATATTGATCTGTACGAACTCCAAATCCCATCATGCCTCTTACCTGGGACTGATTGCGCGCACACACCTGCATCTCATTCACACACACCTGCATCTCATTCACACACACACATATAAACCACTTCCATGCACCACACCAGTGCGAAGTCTTGATTTGCCCTGGCTATCACTACCGAGCGTTTATTCCTGTGGATTGTTTATTGCCTTTGACCTTGGACTGTGTACCCTGTTTTCTGATTGATCTCTGCCTACCCTGACCTGGATTGTTTACTGGACCTTGCCTCTCGCCGCCTGCCCCGACCATTGCCTGTTATCTGGTTTGTTCTCTGCCTATTCTCCATTGCCCTGTTTGCTGGTGTAGATCTTTGCCTGTTTGACGATTCTAATAAAAAGCTGCAAATGGATCCCGTTGATTCTGCTGGTTCATTACAGAAGACTTCGCCACAAAGCGATCCAGCGGCCGTCATGCAACTGTCAACTGAATTATCAGCACAAGCGTCACAATTGGCCTTGCATCACCATCAACTGAGTCGACTCACTTCACTCACGGAAGATCTGGTACAGGCTCTTCAACTTCTCCGTGCCTCAACCCCGAATGTTCCCGCTGAACCAGCGCAAAATGTCAGCCCAGCCCCAATGATCTCCTCGAATAATCCCCGACTCGCTCTTCCCGAGAAATTCGATGGCACGCCCACGAAGAGTAAGGGTTTCCTGCTGCAATGCACACTCTTCATGGACCAACAACCATCACTTTACTCAACTGACTCTGTACGCATAGCCTTTATCTGTTCTCTACTCACGGGGAAAGCATTGGAGTGGGCAACAGCGATCTCGAGACCGGATGGATTGTCATTTTCCACCTTCGGGTCCTTCCTTCAACAATTTCGCAATGTTTTCGAACATCCTATTGAAGGAGGGGACGCTGGCGAGCAACTGTTGAATCTAACACAGGGCAAGAGACCCGCAGCTGAGTACGCACTAACGTTTCGCACTCTCGCGGCTCAGACTGACTGGGTTGAGAGCACCCTGAAGACCATGTTCAGGAAAGGCTTGACCACAGATCTACAATCCGAATTAGCCTGTCGAGATGAGGGGAGGAGCTTCAACCAGTACGTTGGCTTGGCCATTTCAGTGGATAATCTTATCCACTCCCGGCGCTCTGCCCGCGCAATGCCTCGCCACTTGCTGACCACCACCCATTCATCCGAACCCAGGCAGCTGGGGTTTACACATCTCACTCCGGAGGAACGCGAACGCCGCATGCTGAATCGTTTATGTCTCTACTGCGGTCAATCAGGGCACATGAAGATTGCTTGCCCTGTTCGTCCTTCATCTAACTCCCAATCAGTGAGTGCCAACCTCAAAGCTGAGACCTCATCCACCAGCTTCACACTCCCTGTTCAATTACGCATCCAAGACAAGGTTATCTCCACTACTGCCCTACTAGATTCGGGGGCAGCGGGGAACTTCATCTCTGATAAATTTGCTTCAGAATGCCAACTAAAACTAACTCCCTGTCATTCATCCCTAACAGTGGAGGCACTAGATGGTCGACCCCTCGGAGAGGGGAGAATTCAAAGCATCACAGAGGCAGTAAAGATGCACATTGGTTCACTACACACCGAAACTATCCAATTCTACGTCATTCATGTTCCACACCACTCCATCATCCTTGGTCTTCCCTGGTTACGCACCCATAACCCTCATATCTCCTGGCGAGAGGGTCAGATCATCCAGTGGGATTCCAACTGTCAAGATATCTGCCTGTCCAAAGTCTCTCGTATTTCCAGATCTATTCCTAACACCCCCGCACCAAGGGTTTCCACGTCTAAGACCCCCATTACGGTTCCTGAATGCATCAACTTACCCCCTGAATATGCAGATCTCAGCTTGGCTTTCAGCAAGGAAAGAGCTTCTCAGCTTCCTGAATATCGCCCAACTGACTGCGCCATAGATCTCATTCCCGGCACCATGCCACCCAAGGGAAGGATCTTTCCATTGTCTCAACCCGAGTCGGAAGCCATGAAACAGTACATCGAAGAGGAATTGGCCAAGGGGTTCATCCGATCTTCAACATCACCCGCTTCAGCCGGCTTCTTCTTTGTAAAGAAAAAGGATGGAGGATTACGTCCCTGCATCGATTACCGTGGACTTAACGACAACACAGTCAAGTTTCGGTACCCGTTACCCCTGGTTCCCGCCGCACTAGAACAGCTCCGCCAGGCCAAGTACTACACAAAACTGGATCTCCGCAACGCCTACAATCTGATCCGCATCCGCAAGGGTGATGAATGGAAAACAGCATTTTCCACCACTAGTGGGCACTATGAATACCGGGTTATGCCGTTCGGCCTGGCTAACAGTCCATCCGTCTTCCAATCCTTCATGAACGACATCTTTAGGGACATGCTGGATAGATGGGTGATTGTGTACATTGACGACATCCTAATCTACTCCAGTTCATTGGAGGAACACACCCACCATGTCCGGCAGGTCCTAAAACGTCTCATTCAGTACCAACTCTTCGCCAAAGCTGAGAAATGTGAGTTCCATCGCACCAGCACCTCCTTCTTAGGATATATTATCGGCCGGGAGGGGGTAGCCATGGACGAGAGAAAGGTTAAGGCAGTTCTGGATTGGCCACTTCCACAAACAGTGAAGGAACTACAACGCTTCTTGGGATTTGCCAATTTCTATCGACGGTTCGTTAGAGGGTTCAGCACGGTGGCTGCTCCATTAACCACTATGACGAAACGCCAAACGTCCCGTCTGAACTGGTCCACAGAATCCCGTCAAGCCTTCGATAAACTCAAAACCCTCTTCACATCAGCTCCCATCCTACGACATCCAGATCCAGAACGCCAGTTCATCGTAGAGGTTGATGCCTCCAACACAGGAGTAGGAGCCATTCTATCTCAACGTCAGGGTGATCCAGCAAGAATGTATCCATGCGCTTTCTTCTCCCGAAAGCTGACCCCCGCTGAGCGGAATTACGACGTGGGCAATCGCGAATTACTAGCCATGAAACTAGCTCTCGAAGAGTGGCGGCACTGGCTGGAGGGAGCAACACAACCCTTCATTGTACTCACTGACCACAAGAACCTTGAGTATCTTCAGTCAGCTAAACGCTTAAACCCACGCCAAGCCAGATGGGCTCTCTTCTTCACCAGGTTCCAGTTCACAGTAACCTACCGACCAGGCACCAAAAACACCAAGGCCGACGCTCTCTCGCGTCAGACCGAAGAGACCTTCTCGACCCATAACCCCGAAACTATCCTTCCCAGAACCCTGCTGGTGGCTCCTGTGCAATGGGACATAATTGCCGAGATTGAGCAGGCCAATCAACAAGTGACACCACCCTCCGACTGCCCTGCCAACCTCTTGTTTGTTCCAGAGACTCTACGCCCTCGACTCCTTGAACAAGTACACTCAACACCTAGCTCAGGTCACCCCGGCATTACCGCAACCACTCATCTACTCCGTAATCGCTTCTGGTGGTCCACGTTACTCGCTGATGCCACAAAACATGTTCAGAACTGTACTAACTGCCAGACCACCAAATCTCCCAGACAACTACCCGCTGGTCTCTTGACCCCATTGCCTACACCCCTTCGACCCTGGTCTCACATTGCCATTGACTTCATCACTGACCTACCCAATTCCCAAGGATACACTACCATTCTCACCATCGTTGACCGGTTCTCCAAGGCATGTCGCTTAATTCCTCTAGCTAAACTTCCCACATCCCTCGAAACAGCTGAACTTCTCTGCAACAATGTATTCCGGTTTTATGGTCTACCCGATGACATAGTGTCCGACCGAGGCCCTCAGTTCACCTCCCGATTGTGGATTTCCTTCTTCAAGCATCTCAACGTTAACGTCAGTCTCACATCCGGGTATCATCCCCAATCCAACGGCCAGACGGAACGTCTAAACCAGGACGTCATTCGCTTCCTCCGATCGTACTGCCAACAACAACAGACAGGGTGGAGCCGTTTCCTGTTCTGGGCCGAATACGCCCAGAATTCACTGGTCAAACCCGCTACAGGAACCACTCCCTTCAAATGTATCTTGGGCTTCCAACCTCCTCTTTTCCCATGGTCAGGCGAACCCACAGATCTTCCTTCTGTAACGGAGTGGCAACAAAGGAGTGAGGAGGTTTGGGACCAAGCCCACACTCATCTCCTCCATGCTGTCCGACGACAGGAACAACAGGCCAACCGCCACCGCCGCCCTGCTCCTGAATACCACCCTGGTCAATGGGTTTGGTTGTCCACCAAGGACCTCAGACTCCGACTTCCATGCCGCAAACTCAGTCCCAGGTATGTTGGCCCTTTCCAAATTGTAAGACAAATCACCCCTGTATCTTTTCGATTAGACCTGCCCGCTAATTACCGCATTTCTCCTACTTTTCATGTCTCCCTTCTTAAACCTGCCGGTGGTCCGAGAGGAGAGTCGGAGGAGGGAGCCTCGCCGCAGACTCCCCCATCTATCCTGGTTGACGGCGAGGAGGCGTACCGTGTGCACGAGTTGCTCGACTCCAGACGTCGGGGTAACACGCTTCAGTATCTGGTCGATTGGGAGGGGTTCGGTCCGGAGGAGCGATCCTGGGTCAACTCTGGGGATATACTAGATCCCACACTCACTGAAGAGTTTCACCGGACGCACCCGGGGAAACCGGCCCCTCGACCTCGTGGGAGACCCCGACGTCGTTTGCCTCCTCGCGTCAGGAGCCGCTCGCAGGGGTAGGGCTCTGTTACAGAAGTGGCTCCCGTACCACCTCCTCTGCACCACCGGAGGGAGCCATCTCCGGAATATTGATCTGTACGAACTCCAAATCCCATCATGCCTCTTACCTGGGACTGATTGCGCGCACACACCTGCATCTCATTCACACACACACATATAAACCACTTCCATGCACCACACCAGTGCGAAGTCTTGATTTGCCCTGGCTATCACTACCGAGCGTTTATTCCTGTGGATTGTTTATTGCCTTTGACCTTGGACTGTGTACCCTGTTTTCTGATTGATCTCTGCCTACCCTGACCTGGATTGTTTACTGGACCTTGCCTCTCGCCGCCTGCCCCGACCATTGCCTGTTATCTGGTTTGTTCTCTGCCTATTCTCCATTGCCCTGTTTGCTGGTGTAGATCTTTGCCTGTTTGACGATTCTAATAAAAAGCTGCAAATGGATCCCGTTGATTCTGCTGGTTCATTACAATATAACCCGATGAGTTTGCACTGCAATTCAAAGGATCTGTATACATAATTAAAATTCATCCATTTTTCCCGAAATACATAAAAGTAAGTGGCTGGTGAACTGGGAGAAGAATATAGTAAACTTTATTGTTTCATCTGATATGAATAAAACCCTTTGTCAAATTATAATTGAAAGTATTATTATTTCAGCTTCCAAAGGCATCAGTGTACGGAATTTGAATTTTAAAAAATGATATAAATGTCTCCTTTTTTTTTTTTTACAGTACTTGCGTACAGTAAATGTCTGAAACCTCAAATAAACATTATGTGGTTGAAAAATATATATGAAAAGCACTGAGCGCGTCCGTCTCTGGCCTAGCGCCAGCCAAAGCGCGAAAGCATGTTTGATTTTATCAGCGACTCACTGAACGTTCTAATCACACCGGTGTGATCGTACACGTTGTAACGATTCTAGCTCAAATAAAGTGAATACAATTTTAATAACTGATCATGAATATGATCAGGAATCGCATACACAGATTAAAATTACCCGTAAAGGGAATACGTTGCCAATTTATCTGTATGGACAACTAAATACAATGGATTATAATCAATTATCCATACAGGTAGGCAAAAATAGATCAATTGTATATATCAATAATCAATCACAACGAATTATAATTAAATATAAATATGTCAATTGTCTAGAATAGATCGATTCTAAGGATAACCCCTATGGAATTAATTTGTTATCGAACAATCTGTTCGTCCAGCAAACTGACCGTACGATCTTTCATCAACCCTCAAGAGAAGTTATCCTTATAGACTCGCAAGAAAGGCTATCTTTCTGGCCATGAAAATAACTTTCCTGTTTTATAAAAATACTATTTAAAGTATCAACAAATTGTAAAGCTTGTAGCTTAGATCGAACATTTAAGGGACTTCGTAATATGAGCAACAGACAGAGTCAATAAATGAATATAATGGATTTAATAAAGGAAAACTACGTATACCGGTGACTAAAGTTACAAGGAATAAATGTATATACAACAAAATAAAGCAACAAACAATGAAAGAGAATGAGAATAAGAGAGTGATAGGAAAAGGGAGAGAATAATCAACAGTTATGGCAAAGTCACAGACAAAAGAAACCTTGAGAGAGAGACAACAAGAATCAAATCGCCCTATAAGCGCGGGGCAAACAACTCTTAAACGCCTTGAAAGCTCGATAAAACAAATACTTGCATATATAGCTCTCTTGTGTTGCTGAGTAAAGAAGGCTTGTGTGTGTCGGTCCTTCGGAGCTTCACGCGTTCTCTCGGTTCTTCCGGAGCAAGCGTTGTCACAGGAAGTTCAAATGTCCATTGAAAGCAAAGTTTGCCAGCTAATTCAGGCTAAATTCATTTCACTCGCAAGTAGAAATGAACGAAGGAGAATACAAAAAGGGAAAACAAAAACTGAAGAAGACAAACAAAAGAAAACAGACCCGAAGAGGTCTGAAGGGTAACTGAAGACGAAGAATAACTGAAGACCAAAAAGGAAGAGGACTGAATTGAAAAGAGTGAAGAAACCGCTGGTCCTGACTTTTAAAGGGGGTCCGGGTTCACACCTTCCGGGGTGAAGTGACCAATCGGCTTGGAGTGCTGTGAGCGGCAAAAGTCTTTCTTTGTCCTGTCAAGGCGGCTCATCTGCATAGTTTATGATGGTGTTAAAAGTTGTCCTTTCTACTGCAGAAAGCTGGTGCACATAGAATCATACATTTTACTGTAATCTCCTGTAAATGACCAACTCAGTTAGACAGAGAGGATTAAAACGGTACCAAGAAATACATGTAAAAAGGATACGAGTACAAAGTTACATTCATGTGCATGAATATAGGCAGTTAGAGTTCCACTGATACACCAGGAAATCATAACAAGACTAATATGAACTAGGAAACATGCAAACACACAGGAATATATATCGTATACAGTTGGCAATGGCTCATATTCTGAGTTTAATGGAAAAGTCTGTGAATGGGTGTGTGTGTGCGCGTCTTGGGAGGGAGCTTTGCTTCGGCCACCTGGAATTCCTTTCTTGCCGGGGAGGGGGTGTTGAGCGATACGAATCTGTTTGAGGCTCACGCGTTCGAGTTTATGGCTGTTTGTTTTCTCTCGCGTATGCCACAAAAGTGTCAATGGGAGCAATTAGATGCAGACTCTTCGGCGCTGGACTGGTGATTTACAGAAATGAGTCCAATAGGTTCAAAGGTTTCTGAAGCTCAGAATTGAGTAAGTCATTGTGATTCTGTCCAAACGCTACAACGTCAAAGGGTTAAAATCAATCCAGCTTTGGGGGTGGAGGGGGGACAAATTGAAACCAAGGGGGCACGAATCATATCATGAACCACCCCCTTGTAAAGTAACAAAAGCTGTAAAGTATTTTGATTGTTAGCGGCCAGTGAAAACACCACGACATAGGTATAACTTTCACATAATGTCTTACAGCAGCAAGCCAACATCTACCGCAACGTTACAACAATAACTGGATGTCTGGAGCAGGAGACGGTGGACTGAATGGCAACGACAATGACGGCGGAGCTCTATGCACAACAAGAAGCTCTCCACCACTGCTGTCTTTCCCAGCATTTAAGCACTCCCACTCCTCAACTTAATCTCCCGCAGCTGATCCCAATCAAGCACTGCACAGACAGAGAGAGAGAGAGAGAGAGAGAGAGAGAGATGCTACGTCCCAATTCGCATACTATCCGTCCTAAATAGATTTCGAAAATAGAATTAGTACGTCCCAAATCGTAGTATGTTGAAATGAGTGTTTTAAAGAGACCCGGATGCTCTACTATATCCGGTCAGTATCCGAAGTGCAGATCGATGCACACTCTAACGGCTGATATTGCCCACAACCCATCACGCGTTGGACGAGGATTCGGTTAGAACTACAAACACGAGTAAAAAGTGTTAAAAAAAAACAACAGACATGGAGGACACGCGAGTCTGGCGGTGTGTAGAGAGGTTTATATAAAGGGGTTTGAGTGATTAATTATCAGTATCTAACCTGACGAAAATGTATTTATTCAATGTTGGCTACATTTTATTGCATCTGCATTGTGAACTTTTGTAAAGATACGTTTATAGCCATTAACTTTTAAATGCATCATTACATTCAAATTGCAAACACATGAGGAGAGTATCCGCATGAAAGACCCACGACTGGAAGATGAACGTGCTACAACATTTCTCTCCGAAATGGTAAGAAATTATATTACATTGAATGGAGGATTTTAACTGTGATGAGATGATTGACAGGGCAGTTTACTTAATTAATCACTTAATTTCTTGACTGCAATATCTACTTTTAGTGAACTCAACTTAAATAATTTCAGAGTACTCATTACTATTGTTTTTTATAAACTTAAATGAATTGAGGTAATCGGTTTCCTCAAATGAAATGAGTTAGCTTAACTCATTGGATTTGACTTTGTGTGTGATATTGTGAGCTAGCAGTAACTGCAAGTGCTCTGAGTTCATTTAAAGTTTGTCATTTCACTGTTTTTACTCAATAAAGTGAAGTTTCAGCTATATACAGTATTAAATGCAGTGTAAAGTTTAATTGTGTTTTAAGAAATATTATTGTTTTAGTGAACTCGAATAAAATAAGTTCAGAGTACTCATAACTATTGTTTTTTATAAACTTAAATGAATTGAGGTAATCGGTTTCCTCAAATGAAATAAGTTAGCTTAACTTGTTGGGTTTTACAGTGGTGTCCCAAAGCTTGCCTACTCTTTTGATACACACACTATGTACTTTTTCTTCACAAAAAGAGTACATACTTTTAGAACAGCACACAATACATAATATACATCACATCACCAAGAATGCAAATAAACAACAACAACAACAACAACAAAAAAACTTTACATCTAGGGACATAAGAAGAAAGAAGAATCAACCGAGAGTTCATGGTGACGGTAAGTCAACCTTGCTGTCTGGAAAACCTCCTCGTCTTCCAAAACTCCTCCGTGGGACTCGAGACCAGTGTGACTTACAGGTGTTGCTCATTAACCGTCTCGCTCCACCAGCCTCGCTCTACTCCCACTGCTCTCTGCCCCACCGGGCTCATGACAGTGTTTATGATCAAAATTCTTCAGTGCACAGGTTCCAAGCCTAGAAGGAGCTCAAAAATGGCCTGTGCTGTAGTTTCAATGGCTTAGGCCAATTCTATTAAGAATTCTGAATTCCAGTTCTATTCTAATAAGAAAAGATGATGATTTTCCAGTTATCGTAGCGGTAGGAGAAGAAAATAAGCTTATGCTTTATGCAGATGACACTTTATTATTTGTTTCTGACCCTGGTAGGTCCATACCTTGTCTCCTTAGAATAATTGATGGTTTCAGGTTTTCGCTAGGTTTTCAGATTATAGGGTGAATAGCCTAAGTCAGGCATTAGATATTTAGGCATTTTATTTCACCCAAACTTGAATGATGTAGTGAGAGCTAATTTTGACCCCTTGATGAAAACGATTTCCTGTGATATGGATTGATGGGTTCCACTCTATATGTTGATGGCTGGAAAAGTCAATGTAATTAAAATGAGTTGTACTCCCAAACTGAATTATTTATTACAAGTCTCTCCCAATACAAATAGCCTACTGCTTTCTTATTTTAACAGTTTGACAGAATATGTTAGGCTTTTATTTGAAATGGTAAGCGACCTCGGATGCATTCTAATAAGTTACAGGGACCTGTTGAGAAAGGTGGTCTAGGCCTGCCTAATGTTTTGTTTATTTATTATGCTTTCAATCTTAGACACCTGGCTCACTGGTCACTTCCTCCTGAGCGAGCTCCCCCTTGGTAAATGATTCAACAATCTGTCTTGCCTTCAATTTCACTATTGCAGAGTCTATCCAGTAAACTGGATGGAGAGGTGAAAAAAACATTCTATTAATCCACACTTGCATGCACTATGGTTAAAGATTTCTCGTCTGCGTAGCTTCGATCCTTACTCAATGCTTGTTCAAACATATGGTTGAACCCTAAATTGTGAAATAAAACCCCTTTCTATGGAAGGAATGGATTAAGAAGGGTGTTGTTATATAAAGCAGCCTTTATGAAAATGGTAGTCTGAAGTCATTTGAACACATACGACAGCAGTATGGTATATCTAGATCTCAGTTTTTCCGTTATTTACAGTTATGACATTTACTTTGTACACAGCAAAATCCTCAGTGTTAAATTAACACTGAGAGTGTTAAATTAACACTGAGAGTGTGAATTATATAAACTCAGAGCAGAGTGTTAAATGAACACTGAAGCAGTGTTAAAGATAATGAGACAATTAAGTGAATAATTGAGTGATGATTGAGAATTATTGAAGACACCTGATATTAACAAGCAGATTCACTGAAAGATTTTTTTAAATCACCAATATGGTGATCAGTGTTAATTTTAGTTAGGCTCTTGACCCTTAAATCATTAACTTTAAATTTTATTTGGTTGCTGTACCTGAGTTATAACAGCCAGATGAACAAATAGAAAATTTAACACTGAGGAATTTGCTGAGTACTACATTTGGTTCTAGTACACAGCTTCCTGAGTCAGCAGACGTTCACAGTATGGTAATTTTGGCATATGGGAAGGGTCATGATGAAGCATCAGGGCCAGATGTACTAACGCTTTTGCGCCCACTTCAGGCGTATTTGTTTCGCAAAGTGCGTATAAAATCATGGCGAGGTATGAACGAACGGGACACACCGAGATGAAAGCGCGATTATGCCTGTCGCGGGAACTGAAAATGGAAAAAGCCTTGTTTGAGATGCGCCTTGCCTCGCCTGAAATTTAGTCGAGAGTAGGCGGCTGCAGTGAGGGGAGGAGTGAAAAAAGTGCAGGTAAGCCGGACACTTCCTGAATCTCGCTGTGTTGTGGACTGCAAACGTCAGCAATGGAAGAGTAGCGTTCGCGTTTTTTTATCGCAGACGAAGTGGATGCAATTGAAATACCACGGTTTTTACACAAAGATGGTTATGATGAGGAGAATCACCGAAGGTGAACAGTGCTCATTACTTAACCCTCTGGGGTCGGCGGTCTCGCCGGCGATACCAGCTCACTTTTTTCCTTATCAGTGCAAAAGAGACTCAAATTACTCTGTTGATTTTGATCTTACGTATAAGTGTTGTACATCATTCGATCCTGTTAAGTTTGTATTTTTTTTTGTGGAACCTCACAATAAACAAAGTGTTGTGCTTTTCGCCTAATAAAGAAAAATAAACTTGATGCGTGTTCTGCGTTCTCTCTGTCAGTGAAGTCCATTCTGAAACGCGTCCGAAAAATGAACTGTAACTCTGCAAATACTCAGTCAAACAGGTATACAGGCACACAGGCATGAAGCCTGAATTATCTTCTTTTAAATGAAGTAATTTATATAAAAAAAACAAATTTTCTCATTTAATGTAATCTGTACGAAAAGAGAGAGATGATAGTCGTTCTCGTCTCAGGTCATTAAAGTTAATTTGACCACGCCCACGGAGCGCGCGCTCCATTCAAACACAAATGCTCTGAGGCGATCCACGCCCACATCAGCTGGATAACCCACCGAAAGAGACTCAGGCCCCGTTTACAAGAGAACGATTCCGGGTGAAAACGTAAAAATATTTTATCGGATGTGCCTTTCGTTTACACGGCAACGGCGTTTTGGGGGCTTAAAAACGCAAAAAAAGTGAAACCAACCTCCAGAGTGGAAATCTTAAAAACGCTCCACCGTCGTGTTCCCGTCTAAACGGTAAAAACGCAAATCTGCTCACAGTGACTCTCGTCGCGTACGCGTTTACGTCACATGCATGCGCCAGTACAGGAAAATAACAACCAATATGTCAGATTATTTCCATACGTCGGACCTTTAAGTTGCCCTAGCAGCTCTGAAAAACATACAAGAGTCTTTTCAGCAGTTGTACAAAATATTCTAAGATATTGGTGTTGTCGTGTGGCAGTGCTTCACATTGCCACCTAGCCGCCTGGAGTGCATACTACATCGAATTTCACACACTTTTGCGTCACCATATGCACGCGGATTTCCCAACCATAACGCTCGTCTAAACGCAGAATAAAAAGTGATAACGCAACGCCACTTTTGCGTTTTCTCTTCAGATCGTTTCCGTGTAAACATAGCCTCATATTTACGACGCTGTGAGGAATAATACTATCTTAATAATAATCCTGGAAAAAATTACCTCAGAAGTGCAGGTAGTTTCATTTGGAGGAGCAACGGATCCAGCTGAGGAATAGGTACCTTCTTTATTTTCAAGTGCTTTGTTCTAATCGCGATATGGAATAGTGTCTGTAAATAAAAAGACTGTTTGAATATGAATCGCATTTTTGTGTGTGAACAGGGGCGGACTGGCCATCTGTGTGATCTGGAGAATCACAGAACGGCCGGCACTCCAGGACGGCCGGCGGGCCGGCCCACCACCCGCCACACACGCAGTCACAGACATCCCAAGTCTCCCGGAAGTTCCGCGAGTCTCCCGCATATTGATAGATGCTCCCTGATGCCCGCAAATTAGTTAAAATCTCCCGGAATCTAGAGCGAGCAAGAGTGCGCATGCGTAGCGCGTGCATGGCAGAGAGAGGGAGCGAGCTAGCGACCTTGCGTGTGCGTGGCGTGCTAGTGTGCGCGTGTGCCTCACGAAGCGCATGTAAGGACCCAACCAATCAATTGTCAGTGCGGGAGGGCTTTTATCTCTACTACTCCCGAACCGAATTAATCAGAAATTACTTTGCAAGTTACTTGCTAGGGATGATGTTAGGAAGTGATATTCAGCTTGCTACATTTTTAATGATTACAGTAGTTAAAACAGCTAAACTTCAACATTTTAGCTGTAAAATGCCTGTATGCAGGAGCTAATATTAAGAAATATGTTGTGCTTTTACTTTTAAAAATGTTGGTAACGTTACAGTTAATGCTTACAAACTTTGAAGATTTTGAATACAGAATTACATTTGTAATGGTGTATTTTCATTTAGATGTGGTATTATTATTTGTGCAGTAGATTAATTACTGCATAAATTAATTAAGATTATTAAGTAATAAATTCATTTTAAGACAGCATGGAATTGTATAATATGCTGTTAGCTATAATTTGGATGGTATAGTATCATGAGCCACAATTAAAGTCTTGTGACACTCATTTGTGCAGGCGTTATTGTTGTTGTTGTTGTCGAGTTTCCGCGCGCCGATTGCTTTGGGCCGGGCCTAGTCAAAGTCCAGGGCCGTTTTTTAGTCCCAGTCCGTCCCTGTGTGTGAATGAATGAATGAACAGCTTTTACCTAACTATATTCCAATACTGAGATGAGTAAAAATCGACTGAAATATGTTGAAATAAAATATTTTTGTATAAGCAACGTATTAAACTGCAAATTAACATTTATATGTCCTAATCATAAAAACGATATGTTACATATGAAAGACAAGATGTCGTTTTTACTGTAAAATACTGCCACATCAAATAAGCTTGTTTGCTAAGATGTTATTATAGTGTTTGTTCGATTGTAGGCTATATTCAAACTAATTAATCCGCAACTGTGAAATATGTATGATAAAATGTATACTTTAGTATATACAAAGAAAGATTACATTTGAAATATAGTTAAAATTTTAATTGTTGTTGTAGTTGTAACCTTTTTATTAAAATAGCAAAAATATATGTAGGCTACAAATAAATAAATCTTAGGTAAATCTTAAAAGCTCAATATAAGCCCCCTCTTTAAATTATTTGTATTGTGTTTTATTAGTGACACATTTGGGATATATTCCCAAACTTTCTGTAAAAACAGTATGAGAATTAACTGCACAATTACTAGAAATGTTTACATTTGATATTATACAATTTGCAAGCACTATTTGAAAAATAAATAAATAATTGGAACTGTGAACCAATTTTGTATTATATAGGCCTATATACAGGTCCTTCTCAAAAAATTAGCATATTGTGATAAAGTTAATTATTTTCCATAATGTAATGATAAAAATTAAACTTTAATATATTTTAGATTCATTGCACACCAACTGAAATATTTCAGGTCTTTTATTGTTTTAATACTGATGATTTTGGCATACAGCTCATGAAAACCCCAAATTCCTGTCTCAAAAAATTAGCATATCATGAAAAGGGTCTAAACGAGCTATTAACCTAATCATCTGAATCAACTAATTAACTCTAAACACCTGCAAAAGATTCCTGAGGCTTTTAAAAACTCCCAGCGTGTTTCATTACTCAAAACCGCAATCATGGGTAAGACTGCCGACCTGACTGCTGTCCAGAAGGCCATCATTGACACCCTCAAGCAAGAGGGTAAGACAGAAAGAAATTTCTGAACAAATTGGCTGTTCCCAGAGTGCTGTATCAAGGCACCTCAGTGGGAAGTCTGTGGGAAGGAAAAAGTGTGGCAAAAAACGCTGCACGACGAGAAGAGGTGACCGGACCCTGAGGAAGATTGTGGAGAAGGACCGATTCCAGACCTTGGGGGACCTGCGGAAGCAGTGGACTGAGTCTGGAGTAGAAACATCCAGAGCCACCGTGCACAGGCGTGTGCAGGAAATGGGCTACAGGTGCCGCATTCCCCAGGTCAAGACACTTTTGAACCAGAAACAGCGGCAGAAGCGCCTGACCTGGGCTACAGAGAAGCAGCACTGGACTGTTGCTCAGTTTTGCATGTCATTCGGAAAACAAGGTGCCAGAGTCTGGAGGAAGACTGGGGAGAAGGAAATGCCAAAATGCCTGAAGTCCAGTGTCAAGTACCCACAGTCAGTGATGGTCTGGGGTGCCATGTCAGCTGCTGGTGTTGGTCCACTGTGTTTTATCAAGGGCAGGGTCAATGCAGCTAGCTATCAGGAGATTTTGAAGCACTTCATGCTTCCATCTGCTGAAAAGCTTTATGGAGATGAAGATTTCATTTTTCAGCACGACCTGGCACCTGCTCACAGTGCCAAAACCACTGGTAAATGGTTTACTGACCATGGTATTACTGTGCTCAATTGGCCTGCCAACTCTCCTGACCTGAACCCCATAGAGAATCTGTAGGATATTCTGAAGAGAAAGTTGAGAGACGCAAGACCCAACACTCTGGATGAGCTTAAGGCCGCTATCGAAGCATCCTGGGCCTCCATAACACCTCAGCAGTGTCACAGGCTGATTGCCTCCATGCCACGCCGCATTGAAGCAGTCATTTCTGCAAAAGGATTCCCGACCAAGTATTGACTATTGAGTGCATAACTGAACATAATTATTTGAAGGTTGACTTTTTTTTTTTGTATTAAAAACACTTATTTTATTGGTCGGATGAAATATGCTAATTTTTTGAGACAGGCATTTTGGGTTTTCCTGAGCTGTATGCCAAAATCATCAGTATTAAAACAATAAAAGACCTGAAATATTTCAGTTGGTGTGCAATGAATCTAAAATATATGAAAGTTTAATTTTTATCATTACATTATGGAAAATAATGAACTTTATCACAATATGCTTATTTTTTTAGAAGGACCTGTAAATATGTATAGATATTAGGGGTGGAGCCGAACCCGAATACGGTATTCGGAAAGGTACAAATAACGTGTTTTTTACGAATAGTTATTTCGAACAAATACTTAAAAAAATATTTGTATTCGGGAACAAGAAAAACTTTATATCAAAAAGCTGCGTTTCCTCACGAGACCGCAGTGCATGCACGGATGAGTGAGTTAGAGTGAGTGAGTTAGAGTGAGTGAGTGACGTTCAGGAAGAGGTGACTGACACACGCTGCTCCACACAGCAACAGAGAGGGCTCGGCTGAGCGAAAAAACACTTAACTGCATCACTATTATTGTTGAATAGATTTTTGTACCTTAACTGGGTTCTGGAGGCAGTTTATAACTTTCGGGAAGCGGAGTTTGATCGGGAAATTATTCCATTATGCTGCATTATTGACGTCTGCAGTCGGATGCTCTCATGTTCGCTCTGTTTACGTAGCTCGGTAATTTAGACAGAGTAACGTTAACGTTCGGTTAAAAAATGCTTGTGTAGTTGAGTCGAATTGTATGCACTTGTGGGAGTTATATGGCACGCAGATCTCTATTGATAGCGGCTCCCTAAAATTAGTTAAAATCTCCCGGAATCTAACGCGCATGCGAGACAGAACATACTGTGCTCCAAACTGTGTTTGCGCGCGCACGGAAGAGAGCGAGAGACCTTGCGTGTGTGCGTTATGAAAGCTAGTCCCCCCCCCCCCCCCCCCCCCCCATTTTGAATTTTACTCGAATACGAAAACAAATACAAATACTTTTCCCCCCTCAACAAATACAAATACAAATACAGATACAAATACCGGCTGCTTTGCACACCCCTAATAGATATATATTGTCATTGCATTCTTGTGGCTCAGTGACACATCTGAATGAAAGGGTCATTAGTATGCAGCCCCATTATGCGGGCCCATTGTCTTCTCAGGTGTGAATCACAGCAGGTCACACCCCTGCGCATATGGCCTTTCCAAACAAAAAGTGTCATTTTTAAATTTGAACCAATCTATTGTTTTATGTGAATGATAAGGCAGGATGATTTTCAGATCATTTTGAAGAAAAAACTCTAGGCGACAACATCCATTTGTCAAAAGTCTTGTGGACACATATTTAGTATGTGTTTTGTGGCCTTATTTCAGAAACTTTAAGTTTTAGTTTTTTCAATAACCACGCATAAACAATATTCTCTCAAAAATACAAACATGTACATACATGTTGATAACATATTATGGTAGCCCTGTTTGTTCTAAATAGAGTGTAATTACACCTTTGCCAGTAATTTGTTCATAAGCAACTGAAAAAAGCACAAATGTCAGAGTATGTCAAAACATCTCAAGGACCCCAAAAACACTTTAGACCCCAGAGGGTTAAAATTGCTTATTCAGTAATAAATCTATCTGGTTTAGAGTAGTTGCAACTTGCATCTAATGAAACTTATGTAGTGTAAAAAATAAACAGCCCAGACTGCAGATAATTCAGCACCAAATAAAAGAAAGGTTTAAAGGATTTCATTAAAATGTATATGAAGCCAATAGCAAGTTGCTTTTGAGAGAGAGAGAGAGAGAGAGGTCATAAGAAATGTTTTCTCTATCCTAGGAATGTCCCTAAAATTCCTGTTGAGAATGTGGTCCATTTGTACAGTCCTTCTGAGTTTCAAAGTCATTTCAGACTTTCTAGAGGGAATGTGAAGGTATGCAGGCCTACATGTTGTGAGAAGCAAGCAATACATCCTGTTAGGAATACACAGCAAAATCGCCAGTGTTAAATTAACACTGAAAAGTGTGGATTATATAAACTCTGAGCAGTGTTAAATGAACACTGAAGCAGTGTTAAAGTTATTGAGATAATTAAGTGAATAATTGAGTGATGATTGAGCATTATTGAAGACACCTGATGTTAACGAGCAGAATCTCTGAAGGAGAAAACCGGAATCTTTAAGTCACCATTATGGCGATTAGTGTTTGCTTTAGTTGGGCTCTTGACCCCCAAATCTTTAACTTTAGATTTTGTTTGGTTGCAGTGCGTGAGTTATAACAGCCAGATGAACAAATAGAAATGGTGATCTGATGGTGATGGATGTGTTTTAACACAACCATTATCACAATCATTAGACCTGAATCACTGAACTCATATAGAGCCTGATTTCTGAGTTAGGTTTACTTTATTAATTATAGCAGCAGTGACCTTGTACAGAATAATATTTTTAACGTTTTCAATGTAATCAAAATAAAAAAATTTAAAGTTTATCTTATACATTTTTTTACAAGTTTTTTTAAGACACACAGACATCAATAATTAGCCTGTGAATCTCAACAATGGTGACAATTATAAAGCATGTGGCAGTGCATTCTGGGTGCCACCAATCAAAACTCATTCATGGCTCCCATCATGCATTGCTGCATGAATAAATAATGAGCTTATGTTCAGAGGTGATCTGTTTGTCACCATTGCTGAGATGTATATGCTAATTCTTGATGTCTGTGTGTGCCTACATAAAATATTTTTTGGATTTTTTTTTTTTGATCGCTTGGATTTCATTGAAAAGTCTAAAAATGGTATGCTCAAAAATGACCGTGCTGCTAAAATCCATAAGGTAAATTTAACTCAGAATTTAAGCTCTTGATGAGTTCAGTGATTCAGGTCAATTAATGATTATGTTAAAACACAATCAACACCATCAGATCACCTTTTCTATTTGTTCATCTGGCTGTTATAACTCACATACAGCAGCCAAACAAAATCTAAAGTTAATGATTTAAGGGTCAAGAGCCCAACTAAACCAAGCACTGTACACCATAATGGTGACTTAAAAATTACGGTTTTCTCCTTCAGAGATTCTGCTTGTTAACATCAGGTGTCTTCAATAATGCTCAATCATCACTCAATTATTCACTTAATTATCTCATTAACTTTAACACTGCTTCAGTGTTCATTTAACTCTCTGCTCAGAGTTTATATAATCCACACTCTCAGTGTTAATTTAACACTCTCAGTGTTAATTTAACACTGGGGATTTTGCTGTCTGTACAGTGTAAAACATTTTTTTTTCATTATCAAATTTGAAATAAATTTTAACTTGACCATTTTGTTCCCATTTTGTGACATTTGTCACATTACATCTCCTGGCCCAGAGGACAAGCCCTGCATATATCCCAGTTAGAATTCAAAACAGCTGGGTTTCCTAAAACTGCACAGCAAAATCCTCTGTGTTAAATTAACACTGAGAGTGATAAATTAACACTGAGAGTGTGAATTATATAAACTCAGAGCAGAGTGTTAAATGAACACTGAAGCAGTGTTAAAGTTAATGAGACAATTAAGTGAATAATTGAGTGATGATTGAGCATTATTGAAGACACCTGATGTTAACAAGCAGATTCACTGAAAGAGAAAACGGGATTTTTAAGTCACCAATATGGTGATCAGTGTGTATTTTAGTTGGGCTCTTGACCCTTAAATCATTAACTTTACATTTTATTTGGTTGCTGTACCTGAGTTATCACAGCCAGATGAACAAATAGAAAAGGTGATCTGATGGTGTTGGTTGTGTTTCAACATAATCATTATTTGACCTGAATCACTGATCTCATTGAGAGCATCATTTCTAAGTCAAGTTTACCTTATGAATTATAGAGGCACTGTCATTGTAGAGCATACCGTTTTTATCCTTATCAATGAAATCCAAATGATCAAATCAATAAAAATAAAAAAACTTCCAAAAAATATTTTATGTAGGCACACACAGACATCAAAAATTAGCGTATGAATCTCAGCAATGGTGTCAAACAGATCAC
Source organism: Rhinichthys klamathensis goyatoka (assembly GCF_029890125.1). NCBI lineage: Eukaryota > Metazoa > Chordata > Actinopteri > Cypriniformes > Leuciscidae > Rhinichthys > Rhinichthys klamathensis. The sequence continues at coordinate 4,077,921 of NW_026606555.1, forward strand.
CTCTAAACATAAGCTCATTATTTATTCATGCAGCAATGCATGATGGGAGCCATGAATGAGTTTTGATTGGTGCCACCTTGTCTATGTGTTCATCTGGCTGTTATAACTCATGTACAGCAGCCAAACAAAATCTAAAGTTATTGATTTAAGGGTCAAGAGCCCAACTAAAACAAACACCGATCACCATAACGGTGACTCAAAATTCCGGTTTTTTCCTTCAGTGATTCTGCTTGTTAACATCAGGGGTCTTCAATTATGCTCAATCATCACTCAATTATTCACTTAATTATCTCATTAACTTTAACACTGCTTCAGTGTTCATTTAACACTCCGCTCAGAGTTTATATAATTCACACTTTTCAGTGTTAATTTAACACTGAGGAATTTGCTGTGTGTCTGTGCAGTTGATGGATGCCACATTCCAATGGTAAAACCCCACTGTGAGAATCCTGTGGCCTACATCAATAGGAAACAGTTCTATTCTGTTATACTTACAGGATTCTGTGACAGTCCTGGTTCCTGAGTGCATGCATATAATTGGAGATTCTGCATACCCTCTTTTGCTTCAGCTAATGAAGCCATACAGAGACAATGGCCACTTGACTGTCAGGCAAAGATTGTTCAATAGGAAACTTAATTCTGCTCGTGTAGTCATTGAGCATGCATTTGGAATTTTAAAATCAAAATTCAGGAGACTAGATGTCTGCACATGAAAAAAGTGAAGAACATTTCTTCCGCAGTCACAGCCTGTTGCATTCTTCATAACATCTGCCTGAAATCCAATGACCACATTGAGGAGTATCTGCAGGCAGATGATATGGATACCCACCAGAAGCCCACATTCACAATAATGCATCACATCATAGAGATGCAATCTGTGGCCGCCTGTGAACATCACATTGACTTGTTCTACCTTCAACACTTGCCTTAAACTTATCTTAAGTCTTATCTAAATCTTTATTTTTCTGTTTTGTGAGCTGGTGGATGGGATTGTAAAGAATGATATTAAGCACTTAATATCAAATGATTGACATAGTATTCTGCCAGTCAACCACTGTCCCTTGTCTAGGGAGGAATGTTTTGTGTTGTTATCTCTATAATAATGATGTGATGAGCAATAAAAATGATGTGATACACATAGGAATGGACGTTAAAGTTAAACTTTATTTTTTTTAATAGATCGATTAACATTTCTTGGGATTTGCTGATTATTTTGAGTTGATCAATTATTTCTCCAAGGCAGGTAAGAGATTTCTTTTCAAACACCCTTCTCCGCCTCTCTTTAAGCCTTTTTCGGCGCTCTAAGTCAGGCCGCACTAGTGACCCTAGAGCAGCTGTTCTCCTTTCTGAATGCGCTTCAAAAACTTCACAGAATGTGGATCTTGTTTGTCTCCTTTATAGGATGGACTGAAAGAAAAAGACTACATGTGTCTGTTTCAAAGAGAATTTAGAGGGAAACTTGAGTCCTTTGAGTTGTAAACTCATTTTTGTCGTATCTTTGTTACCACAGTAAACAGAGGCCTGGGCCCAGTTGCATAAACATAGCCATTATGTTAAGACTGTGTCTTAAGAATTATTATGACCAACTAGCATATTGTTAGGGGTAATCAGACATACTTTTCGGTATCTACGTTTTTATGTAACTGACTTAAAAAAGTTATGAACAGTCTTAAAGAAAAAAATTATGACTAACTTGTAAGACTAGTCATAGCAGTTTATGAAACTGGCCGCTGGTGTTAGCTGCATTTGGGGTGTTGGTTGCTCTTTAGGGGCAATATAACAAATTATTGTGTGTCTGATCTGTCTCTCTCGCTACAAGATTAATGTGCCTCTGCTCCTATATGAGACTGCAAAAACTGAAAGCTCTCTCCAATGGTGCGCTGGAAGTTGGGATGCAGAGAACTTGACATATTAATTTGCTTCATCTCGGAAACTCCTGACATCATCTTTAACACCACTGGAGGACATCCTTGGGCCTGTGTGCTCCTGATCTGTCCAAATTGACCTTTAAAAATCGTTCTATTTTTAAAGCTAACGGCACATCGCTGTTCATGGTATCAGCCTACTCCCGTTCCGCGAAGTCTTGAAAAGAAGCCTTTATCACAGCGGCAGTTGTAGGTTTTCCTCTGTGTTTTCCTGATCAAACCCCAACTCATCACCTGCCACTTTAACGGCATGGATCACAGCTTGTCTTTAATTATGATCAATAGTTTTTAACTGATGCAGTTTGGGAGTGAGGAATATTGCTATTTTGTAGAGCATGTAAATGCCCTTTGCTGACAAATTGTTCAGTGACATTAGTTCGTCCAGACATTGCACACAAGTCGATGCAATTTCAGTTAGAACGCAGTCTCTTTGCGGGCATCCGTGTGCCTCCCATTTTTTGCCACTTTGCTACAAAAGCACCAGCTGCGCACGTGCTGGATAAACAACATGGACGTCTAATTTAAAGAGAGGTGAAGAAGTCTGTCGCTAACCGCACCTCTACAATCTGTGGTTAAATCAATATAAAGACAGCCAGATGTGCAATAATTCGTGGAGGGAAATTGCGTGTGTGGAAGTGTACACGCCGATCTACTGCGCATGTGTGGAACACGTCCGACGAGCGTACCCCAGCATACACTTTCACCAATATGATTGTTGCAATGTCATCATGTTGAGAAACAGAATCTAGCATTTCAAAAATAGAATTCCATCTTGCTTCCACTGACAGTTTTAGAGACTTGCTCAGCTTGAGTTCAGGCCAGCATGTTTGAATTAGGTGACTAGTTTTTTTCTTTGCCTATGAACTACCTACTACAAAAACTCTGAGATTTTGAAATGCCTGCAAAAAAGAGCACCCTTGACACCAAATCATAAGTTTTATATGTAACGTATTTTGATAAGAAGGAGGTTTTCCTATAGATTTTGGTCCAGATGTCAGTTGTCAATGTGTATATTGTATCGGTTATGTCATAAACCACAGCTCTTTTTAGTGTTTGTGCCCTTTTACTCAGACAGCTTGACTATGTCGTTGGATGAGGCAACATCTGTCACAATCTCTGTTCCAATCTTGGCTGCTGTCAACGAGGAGACTTTCAATTGATTTGCATAAATCACATTGAAGTTTGTCCTTTTGAAACAGTGCAGACATTTTGCTTCAAGTTCCAGACTTGTGCCCATTACATGTGAATATCTTGCTGCATTTGTCACAGCATGCAAAAGGAAGGTGCCTTCCCTATCTGTCGTATACTACCAAAAAACATTTCCAAATATCAGATTTTCCTTTGGTTGGTTTTGTATGTTTCCTTTAATAACAAACTGAATCTGTAGCACGAAGGGATCCACGTGGGTTAAAGTAAAACAAAATCCTGATCCTGAATTTTTTTCCGGGGTTGCGGGGGTGGACACCTATGCAGGGTTATTGTATATATATAAAAAAAAACATAAGTTCTGAGGCATTGGTAATATTAATTTTACTGCTTGCCAGATGTTGTGTTGTTACTCTGGTGGTTGCATTATCAAAAAAGCGAACAAGAGCATTGAGAATTTTGTCCATGCTCTGGCTAGATCAGGGGTGGGCAACAGTTTTAGTCTGAGGGCCACACTTTGGACAATTGCAATTAAACATGATGCTGAATGTATCCTGATGCTGAAGTTCTGTGCTTGAAAATGAGACCTTTTTATCTACCGAGGGAGTTTGGTAGTTGTTTGTGCGGTCTATGTCCCTCCTAGTGGAAATGCTGCTAGAGCAGCAGAGTGTATAGCGGACTGTGTTCACCAACAACTACAGTGCTCGCCAGAGGCTCCCGTATTTATATTATGTGATTTTAATCAATGCAAGTTGGAACTGTTCTTGCCTGGTTTCGAACAATATATAAAATGTGGGACAAGAAAGGACAAAACCCTAGACAAGCGCTATGGTAACATAAAAAAGGCTGAAGCCAGAGCGAAACCACCGCTGGCTAACTCCGACCACAACACTATCCATCTAATTCCTACATACACGACTTTGCTCAAACGCAGTGAACCATGCATGAAGGAAGTAACTGTATGGTCGGACAACGCCACAGAGAGACTCAAAGGTTGTTTCCTCTGTACAGATTGGAATGTTTTTAGCCACCACATAGACATTATAACATAGACATTATACGACTACTGAGAAAATAACGGAGTATATCAACTTTTGTGTGGACAATGTACTCACTAAAAAGAATGTTATTATATACCCAAACAACAAACCTTATATAACTAAAGAAATTAAGAGTTGCATTAATAGGAAAAATGCTGCGTTTAAAAAACATGATCTTGCTGGGTTGAAAATAATACAAAGAGAGCTTAATCATAAACTAAAAGAAGCAAGGGAGCGACAGAAAGATCTTATTGAGCGTCAGTTTTCCACTTCAAATTTGAAAAAATGTTGGAATACAATGAAGGCTGTTACTAATATGGAAACAAATAGAGCACTTAGTGACGACTTACAGAAAGCTAATGAACTCAATAATTTTTATCTGCGGTTTCAAACTCATGAGTTCTCTGATAAATGCAGATCTGTTATAGGTTCTCTGATGGATGATATGGGCAGTAGATTGGAAATGGATAGTTCTAAGGTGCAACTGCTGTTTCGTCAGGTATGCACAAAGAAATCTAAGGGACCTGATGGGATCTCTTCACAGCTTTTGAAAACCTGTTGAACCCTAGTGTGGTGTACACTCTTCCAGCGTTCATTGGATTCACATATAGTTCCTGCACTCTGGAAAAAAAGCTTTGATTATTCCAATTCCAAAAAAGCCACATCCGTCCGAGAATAATGATTTTAGACCTGTAGCATTGACATCAATAATAATGAAATGCTTTGAGAAGTACATTGTGTCCTTATTGAAAAGTGAAGTTATGTCAAAACTAGATCCATGGCAGTTTGCGTACAGACAGGGCAGGAGCACGGATGATGCAGTAGGAAGTATCACCCATTTAGTATTTAAACATCTGGACGATTCTAAGGCATACGCGCGCCTACTTTTTATTGATTTTAGTGCAGCTTTTAATACTTTGCAAACGTATTTATTATTGGAGAAATTAAAACTGATGGATGTAAATCCTTTACGAATAGAACTCAACAGGTTAAGGTTAATGGGAAGATCTCCGACTCTCATGACATTAGCACAGGAGCCCCGCAAGGGTGTGTGAGCTCCCCAGTTCTCTTCACACTGTATACAAACAGTTGTGTGAGGAATAATAGTAACAACTATATTGTGAAATTTAGTGATGATACTGCGATTCTTAGCTTATTATATACAGATCAAGACATTTCGTCTTACTGCTCTGAGATTAATCAGTTTATAGAGTGGTGTGATGCCAACCACCTGATTGTAAATGTGAAGAAAACTGAGGAGACGATATTTGATTCAAAAAGTAAATCGGAAGCCATAGCCCTATACATATTCATGATGTTCCTATCACACAAGTGTCCTCATATAAATATCTGGGTGTTTACATGGACTGTTCTCTTACATGGCAGGTTCATATAGATACTTAGTGCACTCGGCTACAACAAAGACTGTATTTCTTGCGAAGGCTCAGACTTTATGGGGTCAGTAGTAGGATTATGAGGTTGTTTTATCAGGCTGTATTGGAGAATGCGATCAGTTACGGAATACATCTTTGGTATGGTAATTTAACAGTACATCTGAAATCTAGGCTTGGACATATTATTCAAACGGCCATGAAGGTCGGGCAGAAGAGAACCTCTTTATCTCCAAACCCTAAATGAAAAATCTACATTGAGGGAGGCAAATAAGATTATGCATGATACAACACAGGCCCTGTACTCTGAGTTCTGTACTCTGTACTCAAAATGCCTGAAGTCCAGTGTCAAGTACCCACAGTCAGTGATGGTCTGGGGTGCCATGTCAGCTGCTGGTGTTGGTCCACTGTGTTTTATCAAGGGCAGGGTCAATGCAGCTAGCTATCAGGAGATTTTGAAGCACTTCATGCTTCCATCTGCTGAAAAGCTTTATGGAGATGAAGATTTCATTTTTCAGCACGACCTGGCACCTGCTCACAGTGCCAAAACCACTGGTAAATGGTTTACTGACCATGGTATTACTGTGCTCAATTGGCCTGCCAACTCTCCTGACCTGAACCCCATAGAGAATCTGTAGGATATTCTGAAGAGAAAGTTGAGAGACGCAAGACCCAACACTCTGGATGAGCTTAAGGCCGCTATCGAAGCATCCTGGGCCTCCATAACACCTCAGCAGTGTCACAGGCTGATTGCCTCCATGCCACGCCGCATTGAAGCAGTCATTTCTGCAAAAGGATTCCCGACCAAGTATTGACTATTGAGTGCATAACTGAACATAATTATTTGAAGGTTGACTTTTTTTTTTTGTATTAAAAACACTTATTTTATTGGTCGGATGAAATATGCTAATTTTTTGAGACAGGCATTTTGGGTTTTCCTGAGCTGTATGCCAAAATCATCAGTATTAAAACAATAAAAGACCTGAAATATTTCAGTTGGTGTGCAATGAATCTAAAATATATGAAAGTTTAATTTTTATCATTACATTATGGAAAATAATGAACTTTATCACAATATGCTTATTTTTTTAGAAGGACCTGTAAATATGTATAGATATTAGGGGTGGAGCCGAACCCGAATACGGTATTCGGAAAGGTACAAATAACGTGTTTTTTACGAATAGTTATTTCGAACAAATACTTAAAAAAATATTTGTATTCGGGAACAAGAAAAACTTTATATCAAAAAGCTGCGTTTCCTCACGAGACCGCAGTGCATGCACGGATGAGTGAGTTAGAGTGAGTGAGTTAGAGTGAGTGAGTGACGTTCAGGAAGAGGTGACTGACACACGCTGCTCCACACAGCAACAGAGAGGGCTCGGCTGAGCGAAAAAACACTTAACTGCATCACTATTATTGTTGAATAGATTTTTGTACCTTAACTGGGTTCTGGAGGCAGTTTATAACTTTCGGGAAGCGGAGTTTGATCGGGAAATTATTCCATTATGCTGCATTATTGACGTCTGCAGTCGGATGCTCTCATGTTCGCTCTGTTTACGTAGCTCGGTAATTTAGACAGAGTAACGTTAACGTTCGGTTAAAAAATGCTTGTGTAGTTGAGTCGAATTGTATGCACTTGTGGGAGTTATATGGCACGCAGATCTCTATTGATAGCGGCTCCCTAAAATTAGTTAAAATCTCCCGGAATCTAACGCGCATGCGAGACAGAACATACTGTGCTCCAAACTGTGTTTGCGCGCGCACGGAAGAGAGCGAGAGACCTTGCGTGTGTGCGTTATGAAAGCTAGTCCCCCCCCCCCCCCCCCCCCCCCATTTTGAATTTTACTCGAATACGAAAACAAATACAAATACTTTTCCCCCCTCAACAAATACAAATACAAATACAGATACAAATACCGGCTGCTTTGCACACCCCTAATAGATATATATTGTCATTGCATTCTTGTGGCTCAGTGACACATCTGAATGAAAGGGTCATTAGTATGCAGCCCCATTATGCGGGCCCATTGTCTTCTCAGGTGTGAATCACAGCAGGTCACACCCCTGCGCATATGGCCTTTCCAAACAAAAAGTGTCATTTTTAAATTTGAACCAATCTATTGTTTTATGTGAATGATAAGGCAGGATGATTTTCAGATCATTTTGAAGAAAAAACTCTAGGCGACAACATCCATTTGTCAAAAGTCTTGTGGACACATATTTAGTATGTGTTTTGTGGCCTTATTTCAGAAACTTTAAGTTTTAGTTTTTTCAATAACCACGCATAAACAATATTCTCTCAAAAATACAAACATGTACATACATGTTGATAACATATTATGGTAGCCCTGTTTGTTCTAAATAGAGTGTAATTACACCTTTGCCAGTAATTTGTTCATAAGCAACTGAAAAAAGCACAAATGTCAGAGTATGTCAAAACATCTCAAGGACCCCAAAAACACTTTAGACCCCAGAGGGTTAAAATTGCTTATTCAGTAATAAATCTATCTGGTTTAGAGTAGTTGCAACTTGCATCTAATGAAACTTATGTAGTGTAAAAAATAAACAGCCCAGACTGCAGATAATTCAGCACCAAATAAAAGAAAGGTTTAAAGGATTTCATTAAAATGTATATGAAGCCAATAGCAAGTTGCTTTTGAGAGAGAGAGAGAGAGAGAGGTCATAAGAAATGTTTTCTCTATCCTAGGAATGTCCCTAAAATTCCTGTTGAGAATGTGGTCCATTTGTACAGTCCTTCTGAGTTTCAAAGTCATTTCAGACTTTCTAGAGGGAATGTGAAGGTATGCAGGCCTACATGTTGTGAGAAGCAAGCAATACATCCTGTTAGGAATACACAGCAAAATCGCCAGTGTTAAATTAACACTGAAAAGTGTGGATTATATAAACTCTGAGCAGTGTTAAATGAACACTGAAGCAGTGTTAAAGTTATTGAGATAATTAAGTGAATAATTGAGTGATGATTGAGCATTATTGAAGACACCTGATGTTAACGAGCAGAATCTCTGAAGGAGAAAACCGGAATCTTTAAGTCACCATTATGGCGATTAGTGTTTGCTTTAGTTGGGCTCTTGACCCCCAAATCTTTAACTTTAGATTTTGTTTGGTTGCAGTGCGTGAGTTATAACAGCCAGATGAACAAATAGAAATGGTGATCTGATGGTGATGGATGTGTTTTAACACAACCATTATCACAATCATTAGACCTGAATCACTGAACTCATATAGAGCCTGATTTCTGAGTTAGGTTTACTTTATTAATTATAGCAGCAGTGACCTTGTACAGAATAATATTTTTAACGTTTTCAATGTAATCAAAATAAAAAAATTTAAAGTTTATCTTATACATTTTTTTACAAGTTTTTTTAAGACACACAGACATCAATAATTAGCCTGTGAATCTCAACAATGGTGACAATTATAAAGCATGTGGCAGTGCATTCTGGGTGCCACCAATCAAAACTCATTCATGGCTCCCATCATGCATTGCTGCATGAATAAATAATGAGCTTATGTTCAGAGGTGATCTGTTTGTCACCATTGCTGAGATGTATATGCTAATTCTTGATGTCTGTGTGTGCCTACATAAAATATTTTTTGGATTTTTTTTTTTTGATCGCTTGGATTTCATTGAAAAGTCTAAAAATGGTATGCTCAAAAATGACGTGCTGCTAAAATCCATAAGGTAAATTTAACTCAGAATTTAAGCTCTTGATGAGTTCAGTGATTCAGGTCAATTAATGATTATGTTAAAACACAATCAACACCATCAGATCACCTTTTCTATTTGTTCATCTGGCTGTTATAACTCACATACAGCAGCCAAACAAAATCTAAAGTTAATGATTTAAGGGTCAAGAGCCCAACTAAACCAAGCACTGTACACCATAATGGTGACTTAAAAATTACGGTTTTCTCCTTCAGAGATTCTGCTTGTTAACATCAGGTGTCTTCAATAATGCTCAATCATCACTCAATTATTCACTTAATTATCTCATTAACTTTAACACTGCTTCAGTGTTCATTTAACTCTCTGCTCAGAGTTTATATAATCCACACTCTCAGTGTTAATTTAACACTCTCAGTGTTAATTTAACACTGGGGATTTTGCTGTCTGTACAGTGTAAAACATTTTTTTTTCATTATCAAATTTGAAATAAATTTTAACTTGACCATTTTGTTCCCATTTTGTGACATTTGTCACATTACATCTCCTGGCCCAGAGGACAAGCCCTGCATATATCCCAGTTAGAATTCAAAACAGCTGGGTTTCCTAAAACTGCACAGCAAAATCCTCTGTGTTAAATTAACACTGAGAGTGATAAATTAACACTGAGAGTGTGAATTATATAAACTCAGAGCAGAGTGTTAAATGAACACTGAAGCAGTGTTAAAGTTAATGAGACAATTAAGTGAATAATTGAGTGATGATTGAGCATTATTGAAGACACCTGATGTTAACAAGCAGATTCACTGAAAGAGAAAACGGGATTTTTAAGTCACCAATATGGTGATCAGTGTGTATTTTAGTTGGGCTCTTGACCCTTAAATCATTAACTTTACATTTTATTTGGTTGCTGTACCTGAGTTATCACAGCCAGATGAACAAATAGAAAAGGTGATCTGATGGTGTTGGTTGTGTTTCAACATAATCATTATTTGACCTGAATCACTGATCTCATTGAGAGCATCATTTCTAAGTCAAGTTTACCTTATGAATTATAGAGGCACTGTCATTGTAGAGCATACCGTTTTTATCCTTATCAATGAAATCCAAATGATCAAATCAATAAAAATAAAAAAACTTCCAAAAAATATTTTATGTAGGCACACACAGACATCAAAAATTAGCGTATGAATCTCAGCAATGGTGTCAAACAGATCACCTCTAAACATAAGCTCATTATTTATTCATGCAGCAATGCATGATGGGAGCCATGAATGAGTTTTGATTGGTGCCACCTTGTCTATGTGTTCATCTGGCTGTTATAACTCATGTACAGCAGCCAAACAAAATCTAAAGTTATTGATTTAAGGGTCAAGAGCCCAACTAAAACAAACACCGATCACCATAACGGTGACTCAAAATTCCGGTTTTTTCCTTCAGTGATTCTGCTTGTTAACATCAGGGGTCTTCAATTATGCTCAATCATCACTCAATTATTCACTTAATTATCTCATTAACTTTAACACTGCTTCAGTGTTCATTTAACACTCCGCTCAGAGTTTATATAATTCACACTTTTCAGTGTTAATTTAACACTGAGGAATTTGCTGTGTGTCTGTGCAGTTGATGGATGCCACATTCCAATGGTAAAACCCCACTGTGAGAATCCTGTGGCCTACATCAATAGGAAACAGTTCTATTCTGTTATACTTACAGGATTCTGTGACAGTCCTGGTTCCTGAGTGCATGCATATAATTGGAGATTCTGCATACCCTCTTTTGCTTCAGCTAATGAAGCCATACAGAGACAATGGCCACTTGACTGTCAGGCAAAGATTGTTCAATAGGAAACTTAATTCTGCTCGTGTAGTCATTGAGCATGCATTTGGAATTTTAAAATCAAAATTCAGGAGACTAGATGTCTGCACATGAAAAAAGTGAAGAACATTTCTTCCGCAGTCACAGCCTGTTGCATTCTTCATAACATCTGCCTGAAATCCAATGACCACATTGAGGAGTATCTGCAGGCAGATGATATGGATACCCACCAGAAGCCCACATTCACAATAATGCATCACATCATAGAGATGCAATCTGTGGCCGCCTGTGAACATCACATTGACTTGTTCTACCTTCAACACTTGCCTTAAACTTATCTTAAGTCTTATCTAAATCTTTATTTTTCTGTTTTGTGAGCTGGTGGATGGGATTGTAAAGAATGATATTAAGCACTTAATATCAAATGATTGACATAGTATTCTGCCAGTCAACCACTGTCCCTTGTCTAGGGAGGAATGTTTTGTGTTGTTATCTCTATAATAATGATGTGATGAGCAATAAAAATGATGTGATACACATAGGAATGGACGTTAAAGTTAAACTTTATTTTTTTTAATAGATCGATTAACATTTCTTGGGATTTGCTGATTATTTTGAGTTGATCAATTATTTCTCCAAGGCAGGTAAGAGATTTCTTTTCAAACACCCTTCTCCGCCTCTCTTTAAGCCTTTTTCGGCGCTCTAAGTCAGGCCGCACTAGTGACCCTAGAGCAGCTGTTCTCCTTTCTGAATGCGCTTCAAAAACTTCACAGAATGTGGATCTTGTTTGTCTCCTTTATAGGATGGACTGAAAGAAAAAGACTACATGTGTCTGTTTCAAAGAGAATTTAGAGGGAAACTTGAGTCCTTTGAGTTGTAAACTCATTTTTGTCGTATCTTTGTTACCACAGTAAACAGAGGCCTGGGCCCAGTTGCATAAACATAGCCATTATGTTAAGACTGTGTCTTAAGAATTATTATGACCAACTAGCATATTGTTAGGGGTAATCAGACATACTTTTCGGTATCTACGTTTTTATGTAACTGACTTAAAAAAGTTATGAACAGTCTTAAAGAAAAAAATTATGACTAACTTGTAAGACTAGTCATAGCAGTTTATGAAACTGGCCGCTGGTGTTAGCTGCATTTGGGGTGTTGGTTGCTCTTTAGGGGCAATATAACAAATTATTGTGTGTCTGATCTGTCTCTCTCGCTACAAGATTAATGTGCCTCTGCTCCTATATGAGACTGCAAAAACTGAAAGCTCTCTCCAATGGTGCGCTGGAAGTTGGGATGCAGAGAACTTGACATATTAATTTGCTTCATCTCGGAAACTCCTGACATCATCTTTAACACCACTGGAGGACATCCTTGGGCCTGTGTGCTCCTGATCTGTCCAAATTGACCTTTAAAAATCGTTCTATTTTTAAAGCTAACGGCACATCGCTGTTCATGGTATCAGCCTACTCCCGTTCCGCGAAGTCTTGAAAAGAAGCCTTTATCACAGCGGCAGTTGTAGGTTTTCCTCTGTGTTTTCCTGATCAAACCCCAACTCATCACCTGCCACTTTAACGGCATGGATCACAGCTTGTCTTTAATTATGATCAATAGTTTTTAACTGATGCAGTTTGGGAGTGAGGAATATTGCTATTTTGTAGAGCATGTAAATGCCCTTTGCTGACAAATTGTTCAGTGACATTAGTTCGTCCAGACATTGCACACAAGTCGATGCAATTTCAGTTAGAACGCAGTCTCTTTGCGGGCATCCGTGTGCCTCCCATTTTTTGCCACTTTGCTACAAAAGCACCAGCTGCGCACGTGCTGGATAAACAACATGGACGTCTAATTTAAAGAGAGGTGAAGAAGTCTGTCGCTAACCGCACCTCTACAATCTGTGGTTAAATCAATATAAAGACAGCCAGATGTGCAATAATTCGTGGAGGGAAATTGCGTGTGTGGAAGTGTACACGCCGATCTACTGCGCATGTGTGGAACACGTCCGACGAGCGTACCCCAGCATACACTTTCACCAATATGATTGTTGCAATGTCATCATGTTGAGAAACAGAATCTAGCATTTCAAAAATAGAATTCCATCTTGCTTCCACTGACAGTTTTAGAGACTTGCTCAGCTTGAGTTCAGGCCAGCATGTTTGAATTAGGTGACTAGTTTTTTTCTTTGCCTATGAACTACCTACTACAAAAACTCTGAGATTTTGAAATGCCTGCAAAAAAGAGCACCCTTGACACCAAATCATAAGTTTTATATGTAACGTATTTTGATAAGAAGGAGGTTTTCCTATAGATTTTGGTCCAGATGTCAGTTGTCAATGTGTATATTGTATCGGTTATGTCATAAACCACAGCTCTTTTTAGTGTTTGTGCCCTTTTACTCAGACAGCTTGACTATGTCGTTGGATGAGGCAACATCTGTCACAATCTCTGTTCCAATCTTGGCTGCTGTCAACGAGGAGACTTTCAATTGATTTGCATAAATCACATTGAAGTTTGTCCTTTTGAAACAGTGCAGACATTTTGCTTCAAGTTCCAGACTTGTGCCCATTACATGTGAATATCTTGCTGCATTTGTCACAGCATGCAAAAGGAAGGTGCCTTCCCTATCTGTCGTATACTACCAAAAAAACATTTCCAAATATCAGATTTTCCTTTGGTTGGTTTTGTATGTTTCCTTTAATAACAAACTGAATCTGTAGCACGAAGGGATCCACGTGGGTTAAAGTAAAACAAAATCCTGATCCTGAATTTTTTTCCGGGGTTGCGGGGGTGGACACCTATGCAGGGTTATTGTATATATATAAAAAAAAACATAAGTTCTGAGGCATTGGTAATATTAATTTTACTGCTTGCCAGATGTTGTGTTGTTACTCTGGTGGTTGCATTATCAAAAAAGCGAACAAGAGCATTGAGAATTTTGTCCATGCTCTGGCTAGATCAGGGGTGGGCAACAGTTTTAGTCTGAGGGCCACACTTTGGACAATTGCAATTAAACATGATGCTGAATGTATCCTGATGCTGAAGTTCTGTGCTTGAAAATGAGACCTTTTTATCTACCGAGGGAGTTTGGTAGTTGTTTGTGCGGTCTATGTCCCTCCTAGTGGAAATGCTGCTAGAGCAGCAGAGTGTATAGCGGACTGTGTTCACCAACAACTACAGTGCTCGCCAGAGGCTCCCGTATTTATATTATGTGATTTTAATCAATGCAAGTTGGAACTGTTCTTGCCTGGTTTCGAACAATATATAAAATGTGGGACAAGAAAGGACAAAACCCTAGACAAGCGCTATGGTAACATAAAAAAGGCTGAAGCCAGAGCGAAACCACCGCTGGCTAACTCCGACCACAACACTATCCATCTAATTCCTACATACACGACTTTGCTCAAACGCAGTGAACCATGCATGAAGGAAGTAACTGTATGGTCGGACAACGCCACAGAGAGACTCAAAGGTTGTTTCCTCTGTACAGATTGGAATGTTTTTAGCCACCACATAGACATTATAACATAGACATTATACGACTACTGAGAAAATAACGGAGTATATCAACTTTTGTGTGGACAATGTACTCACTAAAAAGAATGTTATTATATACCCAAACAACAAACCTTATATAACTAAAGAAATTAAGAGTTGCATTAATAGGAAAAATGCTGCGTTTAAAAAACATGATCTTGCTGGGTTGAAAATAATACAAAGAGAGCTTAATCATAAACTAAAAGAAGCAAGGGAGCGACAGAAAGATCTTATTGAGCGTCAGTTTTCCACTTCAAATTTGAAAAAATGTTGGAATACAATGAAGGCTGTTACTAATATGGAAACAAATAGAGCACTTAGTGACGACTTACAGAAAGCTAATGAACTCAATAATTTTTATCTGCGGTTTCAAACTCATGAGTTCTCTGATAAATGCAGATCTGTTATAGGTTCTCTGATGGATGATATGGGCAGTAGATTGGAAATGGATAGTTCTAAGGTGCAACTGCTGTTTCGTCAGGTATGCACAAAGAAATCTAAGGGACCTGATGGGATCTCTTCACAGCTTTTGAAAACCTGTTGAACCCTAGTGTGGTGTACACTCTTCCAGCGTTCATTGGATTCACATATAGTTCCTGCACTCTGGAAAAAAAGCTTTGATTATTCCAATTCCAAAAAAGCCACATCCGTCCGAGAATAATGATTTTAGACCTGTAGCATTGACATCAATAATAATGAAATGCTTTGAGAAGTACATTGTGTCCTTATTGAAAAGTGAAGTTATGTCAAAACTAGATCCATGGCAGTTTGCGTACAGACAGGGCAGGAGCACGGATGATGCAGTAGGAAGTATCACCCATTTAGTATTTAAACATCTGGACGATTCTAAGGCATACGCGCGCCTACTTTTTATTGATTTTAGTGCAGCTTTTAATACTTTGCAAACGTATTTATTATTGGAGAAATTAAAACTGATGGATGTAAATCCTTTACGAATAGAACTCAACAGGTTAAGGTTAATGGGAAGATCTCCGACTCTCATGACATTAGCACAGGAGCCCCGCAAGGGTGTGTGAGCTCCCCAGTTCTCTTCACACTGTATACAAACAGTTGTGTGAGGAATAATAGTAACAACTATATTGTGAAATTTAGTGATGATACTGCGATTCTTAGCTTATTATATACAGATCAAGACATTTCGTCTTACTGCTCTGAGATTAATCAGTTTATAGAGTGGTGTGATGCCAACCACCTGATTGTAAATGTGAAGAAAACTGAGGAGACGATATTTGATTCAAAAAGTAAATCGGAAGCCATAGCCCTATACATATTCATGATGTTCCTATCACACAAGTGTCCTCATATAAATATCTGGGTGTTTACATGGACTGTTCTCTTACATGGCAGGTTCATATAGATACTTAGTGCACTCGGCTACAACAAAGACTGTATTTCTTGCGAAGGCTCAGACTTTATGGGGTCAGTAGTAGGATTATGAGGTTGTTTTATCAGGCTGTATTGGAGAATGCGATCAGTTACGGAATACATCTTTGGTATGGTAATTTAACAGTACATCTGAAATCTAGGCTTGGACATATTATTCAAACGGCCATGAAGGTCGGGCAGAAGAGAACCTCTTTATCTCCAAACCCTAAATGAAAAATCTACATTGAGGGAGGCAAATAAGATTATGCATGATACAACACAGGCCCTGTACTCTGAGTTCGTAATGCTGCCATCGGGGAGAAGATTAAGAATGGCTAGCTGTAGACTAAACCGGTTTAAGAATTCATTCATTCTCTCAGCTGTTAAGTTATTAAATAATACCAAGCAGAGATAGTTATTCTAAGTGGGGTATTTGTGTTTTTTTTTTTTTTTTTTTTTGCCACTCAAGTGTATAGAGTGGCGTGCTGTCAATTACTCTACAGTGTATAGAGTGGTATGATGCTAATCACTTTCCAGTGTATAGAGTGGTGTGATGCCAATTACTTTCCAGTGTATAGAGTGGCGGGAGGTGTGAGGCCAACTACTTGATTGCAAATGTTTTTTTTTAATGTATTTTATGTATTATCGTTTTTTTTATGTTTGTTTTATATGTTTGGTGCTCCAGTGGCTGTATTCGTGAGCCCAAAACAAATTTCCCATCGGGACAATACCTAACCTAACTTACTCTCCATCCTGCCGACTATGTTGTATGAACTACTCTGACTACGCCGGAGATCTAGCACGGTGCCGGAAACTTTAAGCCCTGGATCCACCTGTGTCATGCTCAGACATTTTGGCTCAGTGTGGTAGTCTACTTTCCGCCGCATGGACCATGACAGAAAGAGTTAGCCTCCAACTTTGCTCCTGTAAATCATTTTTATTTTACTTGTTCTTGTTGCTTTTGTGCAATAGATGAATAATGATTTATTCATTCTTAGAAATTTCTACTTTGCGGGAGTCGGCGCGGATCATTTTATTCTCCCGCAACACACACACACACACACACACACACGAGTGTCTTACCGCCTGCTCTCCCCCATCACATCTTGTCTCCCATTCCATTCAGCTGGCTTCTTTTCAACTGCCTTCATCCCACCCTAATACAGATAGTAGAGCTTATTTTAAATCTCATCAACCCTTACCAGAAGGTGTTGCTTGCAATTCTACCAGGGTCATCTCTTAGTCCTGGCCCGCTTTACGGGGAGTTTCCTTGGCAGATGTCTTATAATGTGGCTGTGAGCTCTGCAGTTCTTTTGAGTAAACTTGGTGTTTTCAGGTGGGTGGCATTTCGCATGACTGTGTTGCTGTGTGTGTCATCTGCTGGTGCTTAGCACTGCCTCTGGCAGTCATGAGGAATGAAAGAGAATGCTAGTTGTGTACTATAAGAAACGACAGACTGCCTCGACCCGAATTCCACTTCAAGATGGTTGAAAAATCTTATTTCCCAAAATGGCTTAAATTCCCAAAGTCAACAGTTTCATTGTTTGAGCTAGGGATGGGCATTTTTCAAAAATAGTGCATTCAAATATTCGGGTTCATAAAAGTTCGAATATTCGTTTATTTAAATGACGTTTAACGAAAAAGACGTTAAGTTGAATGTTTTTTACGTTTTTTGTCACCATTTCTGAACAAGCTTACAATTAGGCAATATACACAACAAGCTTACAATATATTTTAAAGTTTTCTTTTAGTTGAAAACATTAAACAGTAGGCCTATGTGTAAACAAAAAATATAAAAAACAAAAGCATTAATAAAAGCATGCTCAAGCAGCGCGAACGTGAAAAAACGCCTAATAAAGCAGATTGCGCCAGATATCGTACAGAACACACACTCGAGTCAGCATATGATTATCGTGTTTCTATTGTTTTAAGTTTATATTGATAAAAACAATAATATCCACATGCAGGGCTGCCGCCATCAATTTATGCTCGAGTTAGAAGAGGCGCTTTGCTGACAGACGCTTCAGAGACACAAAGATAACGGTGTTCTAAGTTTCTAACAGCACTTTGTGTTTTCTGTTCTTAAACCGGTGTCCCTCAACGAAACTTAAAGGAAGTATGTCTTAAAATCATTTTGCTATAAGATTTTATCATCTCGGATCACGTGGGGTCCAGCTGCGCTTACCTGCAGCCGTGATGCAGCGATGTCACCTGCCGTTCCTCATTCGACTGTTTGGATTTCATGTGATTTCTCATTGTGGTGATGATATTATAACTCAGATTAATTCATTAATTTGATCAAAAGTAATTCCATTCAGTAAGATCATTTTCAAGTAATTCCAAACTTCGCGAGGCAGACGACAACATTATGTGATTTTGCGTGTATTTACACGCAACTTGTTAACACACTCCACAGCGCCACCCAGTGCATTTAATTATAACTCCGAGTTAGTGCTTGGGATTTATCATGAACTCACTGCATTTACGGCCAGCAAAGCAACGTAGTAAAATTCGAATAGTATTTTATTTTTCGAATAATAATTACAGATCGAATATTCGAAAATTCTAATATTCGTGCACACCCCTAGTTTGCGCACCATTTGAGTGGATCACATCCTAAGCTAGTGTTTCCCAACTTTTTTTTGCCACGGCACAATTTTGATACGTAAAAAATGAGCGACTTACAAATGAGAACAGAAGCAGTTAAACTAACAGAGTAGGACAACAATATGCAAGTGCTATGACCTTTCTCAGTTTAATCTAATGCAGTCCATGTAAAAAAAAAAAAAAAAAATTTTATAAATAAAATAATAGAAGAGAAAGTGTTAGTATTACTGGATCAACGACGTACAGGATATAAAGTTTAATATGGGCGCTCAATTTTCTTGTTGTTGAAATCTCATGATCAAAATCCAATGATACAAACGATGAAGCGCTATGCACAAGATATTTAAAACACTATATTTTCTTCTAGACTAGACGGCAAACAGTAAGACTATCTTCAAATAATAAAAAAAAACGTTAGCCTTATGGACATACTGTTTCTTGAGTAAACAAAACGCTGTACTTACGCAAACATTAGTTCTTTATTTTCTCTTGCATTGCAAACAAGCAGAGATCTCTCCAAACTGTGCATTCTGTGTTCATTCTAAATGGTGGAGTTATGAGTTTTGACTGACAGTTTGAAGAGCCAATGGTTTAATCACAACCTCTTTTAAATGCTTTTTATTGGTTAAATATCTGTAAAACCCACATTCAGATGTAAAGGATGACCCAATCATTTTATAAAACAATGACAAGAGATTCAATGTTTCGGCCCAACAGCGCAGATATATTCTTATTTGTAGCGTTTCTTTTTTATTATTTTTCGGAATTTGATAATTTGCCACGGCTCAGTGGTTGGGAAACACTGTCCTAAGCAAATGGTCATCATTTTAAACTGCCTTAAAAGTTCTTCTTCATCAAGGTCCTCTTCATTTCAAATTACAAACAGTTGTAATTCCCTACAGTTGTATTTCCCTATTGGGAAATATTACAATTTAAAATAATTTTCTATTTGACTAAATTTACTAAATAGATCCTTCAGAAATCATTCTAATATGATGATTTTCTGCTCAAGAAACATTTCTTACGATCATCAATGTTGAAAACAGTTTTTAAGAAGCTTCAATGGCTGAGTTCTCCGGCCACTCTTGAATCGGTACTTTGATGGCATACGTCACAATAGGGTTGCCAACTGTCCCGAATTAGCCGGGACTTGGGGCTAATTTATTTGTCCCGTACGGGACCTCCCTTGTCCCGATTAAATAGCAGCACAACTGTTTTCAACAATAATAAATGTTTCCTGAGCATCAAATCATCATTTTAAAATGATTTCTGAAGTATTATGTGACACTGAAGACTGGAGTAATGATGCTGAAAATTCAGCTTTGCATCACAGGAATAAATTACTTTTTTTTTACTATATATTCAAATCGAAAACAGTACTTTTAATTTTTTTTATATATTTCACAATATTACCGTTTTTACTGTATTTTCGATTAAATAAAAGCAGCCTTGGTGAGCATAAGATACTTTTTTCAAAAACATTTAAAAAAAACTTTATTTTTTTTATGTTAGCTCTTTTTTTTTTAAATACCCAGTTAAATTTACACAGTTAAAAAAAATATTACGTGTGTTATTAAAACTCAATTATTTTATAAAACTATGAAAAGGACTTACAGTATATACTTAACAAAATAAAAGCATACTTAGACAACATTTTTAATTCAGCTACCTAGCAGTGTGATTTTCTTTATATACCGGTATATATACATGAGAACACTGTACAAAACATTAAACTAAACTGTTTATTACTTATAATATCCACAAACAAAAATAGGCAAATAGTAAACCGAACATCCACCAATACAAAACAGATTTGGTTCATTATATTCTATATTCTAAATCAATTTGTAAATGTTATTTTAAAAAGTGATAATGATCTATAAACCATTTATACAAATAGACTATTTATAAAAATAATTTATACGGTCCTCAAATTTGATTAGTTAAGTGGATTTCCACTAGTGTTGAGTATAAAAGCCTTGAGATGTTTCACTGTGTTCATGGTATTCCACACTGTGCGTAGTTGAAGCAGAGCTATTCAAGAACTTCTTTTCTTTTGCTACCTGCTGGAATTCCCCTTGTGCCTGTTCTGCATTTCATTGACTTCTGCTTTGTTCTGTGACTACAGTACCTTTGCTCTTTTTGTCTGTTTATCAGCTGTTGCTCTTCTAATTTCCTAGATGCTTAAATTATGTTATGAATGACTTATTTTGTTTTCCATTTTTGCACACTTGCACTTTGATTTTCAATTACATGTTGTACAGAAACACTTAATCAGCCTCCTAAATGTTTTACTGAAGAAAGTCTCTCCATTTGCTTACTTACAAAATGAAATTCAAGAGCAATCTTAAACAGTACACACCATTTACATTATTCCCCACGTATTTCCTGTTTGAGCTCCTTTACATATGTGTGGTCCTTTCCATGAACAACCTCCATGATGGCCAATGCCTGTAACACAAACAATTATCACTTAGTACTGGCATTTACAGAGTATATATATATTTTTACTTTGTCTGTAGTCCTAAAACCTGAAAGAGAATTAGAATGTTCTGTAAAAATGTAAGTTAAGGGTCTTAACAAGTACAAAGTACAAGTTAAAAATCCGTCTTATGTATTAAGAAACCTTGTGAATTTTGATTCCTAAAGTCTTACGAATCAAATAATTGATTGTTTTAGGAATCAACTCATAGATTGCTGCATCCAGGCCGCGGGGTCAGAACATGTTTGGTAGCCTCAGTCTGCTTCTGGGCGGCCGAGAACTGTTGGGCAGAGTCCTCGACCGCGCCGCCGAAGAGGCCAGCCTGGGATATGAGGGAGTTGAGGTAGCGGGTTCGCTCAGCCTCGCGCATATCAACCAGGTTAAGCCAGAGATGTCTGACCACGCATGTGGACATCACCTGACCCAGGGAGCGTGCGGTCACCTTCGTCGCTCGTAGAGCAAAGTCGGTGGCGGCTGGCAGCTCTTGGATGAGCCCTGAATCAGCCCTACCCTCGTGCATGTCATTGAGCACCCAGAAGGATGGCAATAACATGCAGTGAGGCGGCAGCGTGCCCCGCAGCTCTATAGGTCCTTGCCACCGGAGTAGACAAAAAACCTACAGGCATTGGAGGGGTGCTTAGGGTCACCACGCCAGGTGGAGACGCTGTGGGGACACAGATGTGTTGCCACAGAACACTCCACGGGGGGAACCCCAGTGTACCCTTGGCCGCGGCCTCTGCGAGGGCAGAGAAGGCGGAAGAGGCCGCTGAGCAGTCGCGAAAAGTTAAAGGAGACTCCCACGATCTCATGATCTCTTCATGCACGTCCGGGTAGAAAGGATTTGGGTTCGCCTCCCCAAAAACCAATCATCAGCCTTAAGTGCTCGGGACATGGCGGATGGTTCCACACAAGCCCGATACTCGCGGCGGCCCGGGAAAGCACAGCTGTCAACTCTGGATCAGACTTGTTATGCTAGCACACCCGAGGGCGGCAGCACAGACGAGCCCTCATCTCCAGAGGACTCCAGCTCACCTTGTGATGCGGCGATATACATGATTTCATCAGCCGAGGAACCGAATGAGGTGCCGGCCCGCCGGCGTCCTTTGACGCGGCTCTGGTCAGCGAACTCATTCGGAACCGCACAGGTTGCAATGTGAAAGACGGGGTGTGGACCGAGGATATTTCGTCGGTTTAGTTCCAGACCTGCCACCTTAGGTCACCCTGGCCACCAGCCAAAGTATTATCTCGCGTGGAGAAAATAGATCGGGGTGTGGATGAGGGGACTCTCGCTCTATTGAGCTCATCGAGTCTCGACCGTTACATTGCGATGGTCATGTTCCCGCTGGGAGAACGTGACACATCCACGAACGCTGTCTGAGCGTGATCGAAGCCCAAAAACGTCAAAACAGCGCTCGTGCCCATCAGCTGGCAGATCGTCTTTAGAAAGACGTGCCACGTGCACACTCTTTTTATGAGAGAAAAGCTCGCAGCAGTGCTGAAGCGCCCGGAGAGAAACACACACGCTGTTCAGTTCAGCAGGCAGAAATGTGAAACTCGCTGGAACACGCCATCACACCAACACCGACTGGAAGCTGCTCGTCTAGAAGATTCTCGAAGATAGTCAGTCAGAGAATAGGCTGCAGGAGTGAAGAGAACTTCTTGGCTCCGAAGCGAAAAACATATCTGCATGTTGCGGCATCCTTCCTTTTATACCCACGCGGTGGGGCGGAGTTACACCATGCAAATTCCACAGAACCCATGGCATTTCCTTGCCATTGGCTCGTTTTATTTCTTTCGAAGATGAGAGGCTTCTAAGCGAACCCCATTTCGTCGTCATTTCGACGTAACTCGAAGTGACTACGAAAGGGAACAATGGTTTTTCCAGTTCTGTCGTGTTCCAAGAACAGACCAAAGTTAAGTTGTTAACCATGCTGGTCCCAGCATGCAAAACATACCTTTTGCTGGAGACCAGCAATGCTGGATTTTTCAGCAGGAGTAGCTCTCAAATATAGTTCAATTCAAATATGGTCCATCAGGATGCACAGCACTAGGTTTAACTTCAATGACAATTTATGAGAACCGATGATATTTTACAAAACTGATGTCAAACCCGGAGTAACATTTTAGCTTAGTGGTGGAACATTTTCAGAGAAGCTATTGGAGCTTGTCCGTTAGCACTTTTGGAGCTCCAGTCACACTGTATGCTTTCATTGTACACACAAGATAACATTCCGCTAAAGATCTGCTTTAGTTTTCCACAAGAGAAAGTCATACAGGTTTGGAATGACGTAAGGTCCAGTCAGTTTTGGAGGAGCTTGTACCTTTTTAAGGGCACTGATGCCTGTGTACTTCCTGTCCAGAACGATGTAGAGTCTGCCCATCTTCATATACATAGATGCAATATTTAGAGAGTGTGCTGGGTAAAGGACACTACAGATAAAATGCAGACGATATAAATGTTAGTATACGCACAAATATACATTTATTTAAACACAATTTATGCATTATAAACATATACATATTTACCTTCATATATTATATTTGTGTATGTGTGTGTTCTTACGTGTATGACTTCATGACTTTTTCGCCATAGCGAACTGCTCCATCGTAATTCTCCATGTAGAGACAGATGCCCATGGCCTGGTACATCATATGAAGGATGTAGACATTGGAGTCATCAAACACGGTACTCATCTTATCAATGCTGAGCTCACACATCTCCAACAGCTCAGCCGGGCGTGAACGACAGTCAAGATTCAATAAATCTTTGACTTAACCTTTTAAGTTATTTAATGACCTTTGACTAAACATAAAAACACTATTCAAAAAGTGAGCTAAGTTGTTCTGGGTGGTTTCTGGGTTGATCTAGGTGGTTATGATATTTTAAAGGGCTCATGACATGACAAACCAAATTTTCCTTAATCTTCTGACATATAAGAGGTCTTTGTACCAATTAAAAATTCTGTAAGTTTTATAGCTTAAAACGTTCTACTCATTATATATGGATGTTGTGAAATCTGTGTCGTCACACAGGCAAATACATTTGTATATGACTGCCTCCAAAGCAAGACATTTCTAAATAGTTTTACATCATAGGCCCTGGTCACTGGCATTCAGTTATTTACCAGCTAAATCCTGTCTACGTGAGAGTCACGTAAAAAACAACAACAAAAAAAAAAAACGTGTTTTTTTGCGTCTCTGTACAGCCTTTAGAAGGACCCAGTGTCAGGAACAAGTGGATGGTTTATTTTTAATGGCGGTCCAGGTCATGTTGGAGGATTATATCTCAGTTTGGAGCATTTTAATGCAGATTGTTTTATAAACGAGGCCCAGTGTAATAAAGAGGACGATGAAGATGAAGAAGCCAACTGTATCTGACAGCAGCTACATCGTAAATCGTAAGTAAGGATTCATAATGCTTTGTCTGTTAGTGAGTGAATGTTGATACTTTTTCCTATGCAATGATGTTAGCCAATCTTAACGGTCTGTTTACTGAAAAGCCTTAAAAAATCCCTTAAAAACTGATCATTTCAGACAAAGAGTCAGAATGAGCGTTGAAAGCATTAGTTCCCCATCGAGGGAACTCGCGATGCGTCGATGACGCTTTGGGAACACCTCCAGCGTGAATGCGTCTGAAGCATCTATGTCAAATAGTCCAATGGAAAGAATGAGCATCACGGGCGGGTGACGTCATGACCAGGAAGAGATAAAGCGCATCCGGTGCAAACCGGCATTAGCTTCTGTTGCCTCAGCAAGCGATCTGTGTCAATCTGTCTGTTATATTTACTGTTGTCTGTCTGTTATATATATACTGTATATCTAACACTATGGCGAAACAATTGCACAGACTCTGTGTTTCTCCCTGCTCGCGTTATTTAACGAGTGGGGACACACACAAGCTTTGTGTGATTTGTTTGGGAGTAGAGCATGCGGTGCCAGCCTTCGAGGGGGCTAATTGCCAACATTGTGAGAAGCTTTTGCTTCGCATGCTCCGCTCACGCCTGTCACTTTTCGAGGAAAGTGTTCAGGTTCGCGGTTCTCAGGGTGCAGGACCCGCGTCTGCCGAGGCAGCGTGCAGAATGCATTCCTGGGGATCGCAAATGGATCTCTTTACGGGGGTGGAGACGGGTCCGAGGATCTTTTCTCCTCCCTTTCCCGAGGGATCCATTGCTCTCTCTCCGGTATCGAAAGCCCGCGCCGCGGTTACTTCCGCCCGGGGAGAGAATCACGAGAGAATCACAATCACGGGGGAAGAGGATTTACCATCTCTTTCCCCAGCGTATGAGGAGCTGATGGAGGTGATTACTAAGGCTGTAGATAAATTAAATATTGAATGGCCAGCAGATAAAAGGGGCGCTCGTCCTAAAAATAAAAATAAATTAAACGAGCGCTTCCTTCCCCCTTTTGTTTCACCCCCATCACGGCGCCTTCAATTTTTTCCTGATCTGCACAGCGAGCTGTCTAGATCATGGGAAAAACCTTACTCATCTTGTATCAGCCCCCAAGTTCATGTATATTCAGATATTAGAGGGTTGAGAGAGTATGGATATGGGGCAATGCCCCGGGTAGAACAGACGCTTGCGAGCTATCTGTCTCCCGGTTCAGCATCGTCCCTGAAGGCGCCAGCTTTTTTCACTAAACCATTTAAGAAAACTACTTCTAATCTAGTGGGAAAAGCATATACGGCAGCGGGTCAAGCTGGAGCCTGCTTACACACTATGGCAGTGTTTCAAGCATATCAGGCTGACCTGCTGGGGGATTTGGACATAAGTGAGGGAGTTAAGCCCGATGGGGTTCGAGAACTTCGTCGGGCCACAGATTTATCTCTCAGGGCTATTAAGGAGACCGCCAGAGCAATCGGGCGGTCTATGGCAGCCCTTGTGGCCACTGAGAGACACCTCTGGCTCAATTTGACGGAGATCAAGGAGAAAGATACAGCTGTTTTTCTTGATGCTCCCATCAATCCTTCTGGTCTCTTCGGCGACGCGGTTATTTCGGTCAACGAGAGTCTCCAGGAGGCCAAATTACAGTCAGAGGCGGTTAAAATATCTCTCCCTCGCTATGTCCAACCCCCTGGGGCTGCTGGGCGTGAGCAGCTCCAGCCGTCTAGTTTCTCATACGCACCACAGCAGCCAAAGCCTTCAAAGCAGAAGCCGGATCCGAGGACCGTTCTTCACGCTGAGAAGGCTTTGGCTCAAAAGAAAAGGTCTTGGCGCCACTGGCGTCAGACCGGTGAGGGCAGCCCCAACCAGGGTGGAACGGTGTACACCTCATTATACGGTACCCGTTCCATCTCGGTGTCCTCACGAGACCCTTCTGCCAACCCCGCCACCCTTGGTGCTTCGGGACGCAGCGGTCTCCAGCGAGCCTTTGGCGCAGTGTCAACTCGACATTGCGTCAAACTCGGGGACCTGAAGCAAACAGTCAGTTTGAAGCAAACACTGTTTTCGAACCCCCCTCAGAGGGCGCGAGTCTGACGCAATGTCGAGTTGACACTGCGCCAAAGGCTCGCTGGACACCGCTGCGTCCCAACTACACCAGAGGCCAGCCTTGAGGGGCTGGTTCCCTTGGTAGATTTTCTGGCAGCGCTGAAGCTACTGCCAAATATATATCTATGGGTCCTGCAGTTAGTAGCTAGAGACAGATTCCAGTTTGGTTCTCGTCCTCCAGGCTACAACAGGGTGTTGCTCACGGTAGTGCATCCCGAGCAGGCTCTGGTAATGGATCCAAAAAAGGATGGGGAGCTGCGTCATTTTCTAAATCTTCTTCTGTTGGAGTGTTCGGTGCTGGAACTCAAGTCCATGTTGCTGACACTCAAACAGATCGTGACTCAAACCAGATCCGAGGACTGGTTGGTCACGATAGATCTGAAAGATGCATACTTCCATATCTCCATCCTCCCTCAGCACAGGAGGTTCCTGAGGTTTTCTTTCAGGGGCAAAGATTACCAGTATCAGGCACTTCCTTTCGGTCTAGCTCTATCATCCCACACATTCACAAAGTGCGTAGATGCAGCTCTGGCCCCGTCCAGGCTGCAGTGCATACGCATTCTGAATTGCATAGTCGACTGGCTGATTCTAGCGGAATCAGAACAGTTAGCGGTTCGGCATCGAGGTGTCGTCCTCGCTCATATGCGAAGGTTGGGGTTGAGGCTCAATACCAAGAAGAGTGTGCTTCCTCCAGTACAGAGGACCACTTTTCTTGGAGTGGTTTGGGATTCAGTCACGATGCGAGCGTTCTGTCGCCCGCTCGCGTAGCTGTTATCCTTACTGCCACAAAAGAGCTAAGGCTAGGCCGGTCACGCACTGTGAAACAGTCCGAGGGACTGTTAGGCCTCAGGGCAGCAGCGTCCAATGTGATACCCTTTGGCCTGCTGTACGTGAGACCTTTGCAGTGGTGGCTCAGGACCAGAGGGTTCTCCCCGAGGGGAAACCCACTCCGTACGATCAAGATCACGCGGCAGTATCCCCCCGCCTTGGTTATATGGAGGAAACACTGGTTCTTGTCCCAGGTTCCGGTGTTGGGAGCTCTTTGCCATCAAGTTGCTATCTCAACCGATGCTTCCCTCACCGGCTGGGGAGCGGTATTGGAAGGCCGCTCAGCTCAGGGCTTGTGGAGGAGTCATCATCTCTCTTGATACATGAATTGCCTAGAGATGATGGTCGTCTTCAATGCGTTGAGACATCTGCTCCCAGAACTGAGGGGCCATCATGTGTTGCTCTGGACAGACAACACGCTGGTGGCCTCTTATTTTTGGCCCCTCAGGAAAATACGCTCTCTGAGGGCAGTGTATATTCCAGGGGGCCAGAAAAAGGGAGCAGACACCCTGTCGAGGCAGGGGCTGAGGCCAGGGGACTGGCTCCACCCTGAGGCAGTGGAGCAAATATAGGAGATTTATTACCAGGCACAAGTGGATCGGTTTGCGTCTCAGTACACGACGCGCTGTCCACTTTGGTTCTCCCTCACTATGGTGCAGACGTGGCTGAGGCTGCATCTGTACGTAATTTCCCCTGTTGCTCTGCTCCCAGGAGTTCTGGAGATAATCCGCCAGGATGGAATAAGCCTACTGCTAGTAGCACCACGCTGGCCGAGCCGAATTTGGTTTGCGGACCTAATTCTTCTCCTCGACGGCCCTCCCTTGGAGGTCCCGATCAGGAGAGACCTTCAGTCTCAGGAAGGGGGCGCAATATCGCACCCCCGGCAGGGGATTTGGAAACTGTGGGTTTGGTCCCTGAGGGGGCCCAACTCATAGAGAGTGGTCTCTCAACCGAGGTTGTTGAGACCATTCTAAGCTCCAGAGCTCCCGCTACGAGGAAACTTTATGCACTAAAATGGAGAGTTTTCACTTCTTGGTGTCACCAGCATCAGTGGGATCCAGTTCACTGTTCAGTGAACACAGTACTTGAGTTTCTGCAAGAGCGCTTTACGTCAGGTTTATGTCCATCCACGCTCAAGGTATACGTGGCGGCCATAGCGGCTTTCCACACCCTGGTGAGTGGTACATCGTTGGGTTGAGACCCCCTGATCACACGTTTCCTTCATGGCACATTGAGGCTGAGGCCTGCAACTCCCACTAGGGTGCCGGCTTGGGACCTTGCAATAGTTTTAGAAGGCCTGTCTAGGGCTCCATTCGAGCCCTTAGATTCGGTGTCAGAGAAATTTCTTACTTTTAAGACTATCTTTCTGCTAGCTATTTCGTCCCTCAAAAGAGTCGGATACCTTCAGGCCCTTTCGGTTTCCCCCACTTGCCTTGAGTTTGCACCGGGGATGGTCAAGGCATTTTTATATCCAAAACAGGGATACGTCCCTAAGGGACCGACCATGATTCCGAGGCCTATTGTGCTGCAGGCTTTCTGTCCTCCTCCTTTTACCTCTTCGGACCAGGAAAAGCTGAACCTCTTGTGTCCAGTGCGAGCACTAGACACTTATGTTCATCGGACTTCTTCGTGGAGAAAATCCGACCAGCTATTTGTTTGCTTTGGATCACCCAAGAAAGGTCTTCCTGCTTCTAAGCAGACGGTCAGTAAGTGGATAGTCGAGGCTATTTCACTTGCTTACAAGTACTCTGACCAGCCGTGTCCTTTGGCGGTCAGAGCTCACTCTACGAGGGGTATGGCGGCCTCTAAAGCCTTATTATTTGGGGTTTCTCTCCAAGACGTTTGTGACGCGGCGGGCTGGTCCTCACCGCTCACATTCGTGAGGTTTTACAGCTTGGACCTGGATGCTGCCCCAGGGTCCCAGGTGCTTAGTGTTTAGTTGACAACAGGTGGACACTCAGGGACTTGAAAGTTTGGCGTTTCGGGTATTCTCGTTCCCAGAGCATCATCGACACATTGCGAGTTCCCTCGAAAGGGAACGTCTCAGGTTATGTATGTAACCATAGTTCCCTGAGATAGGGAACGAGACGATGCGTCGCCCTGCCATACTTCCTGCATCCCTGCGATCGACTTGCTTCGGCAATTTTCGAAGCTAATGCCGGTTTGCACTGGATGCGCTTTATCTGTTCCTGGTCATGACGTCACCCGCCCGTGACGCTCATTCTTTCCATTGGACTAGTTGACATAGATGCTTCAGACGCATTCACGCTGGAGGCGTTCCCAAAGCGTCATCGACGCATCGTCTCGTTCCCTATCTCAGGGAACTATGGTTACAGACGTAACCTGAGATGTTTCCTACATTTTTTTTTTGCAAAAAACTTTAACATTAAAATAATAAAAATGTCATGATATTTTTGCCTTTTTCGTGTTCTGTCCAATAAAAATCTTAAGTTTGTTCACTTGAAAAAGCACCATAATTTGAGACAGAAGTTTCAATAAATGTTTAAATCACTAACCCTGTAAGCACTAGTAATAGTGATGCTTGACTTAGCAAACATTATTAATCACAACTTATTTAAAACATACATAAACAATAATATTTTGAATAACTGACAGTATTATGAATCAAACAATCAAGTAACACTGTAGTTATGCAAACAATTTTGCACAATATTAGCAAAAAGGTCAAAAAAGGATATTTTTCTCAAGTTTGGCCCTGCGGAAGTCTTCCATCGTATTCCGGGCATAACGCACCATATCCCTGGTATCCTTTTGACTGATCTTATCCCTCAGCTTCCGCACCTTCATCTTCACAATATCCTACAGACCCACAAGAGCAAAATGATATGATCAACATATTATGTTATAATATAAAATATCATTAAATGTCATTTAGTAAAATCTCTCTCTTGTACATGTGATGGATACAGATTTTCACTTTCAGGTACCGGTAGATGGTTTAGAGTCGAACTGTTTCAAACACTCATTTGAGGCCTTGCTAAATCAAACAAAATCTTTTAAAATGGTAGTTTATATTTTACATTCTATTGCTTAATTATGTTGTGCTATGAGGTTTATATGTGTTCATCTTGTATATGTGTAATTGGGTCCAAACCAAATTTCCCTAAATGAGTAAATAAAGATTATTCCATCCATCCCACACACCATAGATTTGGTTGTGCACTCTTTGCAGTCACAGCTGAAGTAGTAGATGTCTCGGAGTTTCTCGATCCTGTCCTCTGTAGGGTACAGCAGGTCTATGTAGCTGGTGTATATCTACAAACACAGAGGAAACAGAAAGCTGTCAGTCACTTAAACTCAACGATAAGGTTACCTGCAGACTGTAAAACGTCAGGATCATGACAGATTCCATTTTAACTGCTATCCCTGTTGAAAAATCCAACATAACCCAGCATGAATTCCATGTTTATCCAAGCTGGTTTATGCTGATTAGAGATGACATGTTGCTAGTCTAGCTGGAGGAAGCAAAAGCAGCTGTTCTCAAGAAACACTGAGCTGGTTTTACTGGTATATACACACACTGTGTACCCCCTTTTTTACTGTGCTATTACACTGTAGCTGTCATAAGCTGTCAAATGTGGAGCTGTGATAAACAAAACGCTATTGGCTATTTTCCACCCTGTCTTCCTGTTTCAGAGGAAATTACGTCAACACATTGAATAACAAAATGCGCTTTTCAAGGCGCTTCAGTGGGCCTTTAAAGTTCATTTTGTTGTATTTTACTATGTTTTCCATGCATGTTGTAAACTGTAACAGAGCATTGACATGCAAAATGATAGTGTTCTGAACTGATATCAACGGTGTGTCAGAGGTGTAGTCTGTGTATTTGTCAGGTTTTGTGTCATCTGAGGCCAAAGTTTGATTTTGATAGAAGAGAACATGTTTTTTTTTTAGTAAAATATTTGAGATTGACATGTGGTTAAGTTTAATACTCAGTAACATTATTAATTTGACTGCACTGACACTGTTAGATGAGAACAAAACTGCTGAGCTGAGCTGGATGATGACACTACTGTTTTCTGCAGAGCTGTTTTATAGCTGATTCGGCTGATGCTTTTGCCACATAGACACTGTTTGTGATATGAATTAAAACAAAATTGACTCAAAGTAAATAACAACACTATTGTCTTTTGACGAGCTGCTTTAAAGATGAACTCATTTCATAATTGATGAACTTTAAACAGAACTGAAACTGAACTGACTTCAGCTGAATAATGACACTTGTCTTTTTTAGAGCTCCATCAAATCATTATTTTTCTGTTTATCACTGTAAAGCTAATTTGAAACAATCTGTATTGTATAAAGCACTACATAAACAAATGTGACTTAACATTGTAATTTTGATTTTTGTACAAATTGGTGTGTTATGAGTTTGTGTTTATAGTTGTGAGAAAATGGCGACTTGTTTTCATAAATTGTGTGTTTTAACAATCATGAAAAACTGTAACTTAACTGATCAGTCACCTAGGTGTAAAAAATAATGTATTGAGGAACTCAAACACAGGTTGATTGTCGATTGACGTCTTTGTCGAAGTTCACTTTGCATCATTTTTTTGCAGATGTAAGTTATAATATTATTTTATATAGGAAGCGTTTCAAGTTAATTGAGCAGTTCTCAACATTATTGACTATATTGACTAAATAAACATATTGTTTCCAGATTTGTTATTCTTTAAAAACATTGTTAGTGCATTGTTAATATTTGGCAGTTTTATTTTTTCATCATATTTTTGTCAACAGCATGTTTTAATTTAAATAGATTATCACAATAATGTGACTTTTTGCCCTAGTCTTTGTAATGGTTAACAATTGACTGACATTCTGTCAGTCATTTTGTGACTAGATTAACCCTGATAAGATGGCAACGACATACTGACCTCTTGCCCTGGACTGATCTCCTGCACCGCCCGTACTTCAGCGTTGACACCTCTGTATGTGATTATGACATTGGGACAGCAGCTGTGGTTCATGAGGGCAATGCTAAGAGAGCAACAGAAACACAATACAGAAATGTGGGAGATGAAAAGTGGATAAAAATAGTGTAACAAAAACCTTTTGTTACACCTAGTGTAACAAAAACCTATTTCATCCTTGTATAGTCGACACATACACATTAGAAGGTTTCATCCTTGTCCAGTATCTGCGCTATTTCTCTACAGAAGTTATGAAAATGTCTTTGTACTTGTTTAAACTTGCTCATATCTCTAAACTCACAAGCGCTTGTCAACATGGGTATGGGTTGTTATTGGATCTCCAGAAGTTTGTTGCTATTCTGTCTCAGTGCTGCCACAACTAATTTGTGCTAAAAAAAAACATTTAAAAAACATTATCATATGCATAAGCACACAGAATATACAGGCTGCGTGCAAACTATGCTGATAGTGATATCTACGTCACACTCCCTAGCGTACGCATAAAAACTAAAGTGTACTGTAGACTAGGCTTTTGCTTGCAACATCCTGTAAAGTATGACCTTTGTCATGTCGGTTTGGTTATTCAGATTATTCCTTTAATAAACCTCTGCAAATGGATTTCCAACCTACTTGTCAGGGTTGTCACTTCTGTCTAGTCTATTTCTTGGTTTTGTGACAGAGCCCTGCCACTCCTGTTTTGTTTTGTCTGTGTGCCTTGTTTCATGTGCCTTCATGTCATTTTTTGTCTTGTACTGTTTAGCACACAGCTTGTGTTTTACACTAGCTGTGTGCTTTCATGTTGTCATGTTTTGTGTGAACATGTGGCTTGTGTTTGTTTTACTGGACATGTGCTTGTGTTTTAGTAATGTTTGGTGTGAGCACATGGCTTGTCGTGTATGATTCCTTGTGCCATGTGCTCTCTTGTCATTGTTTAACCCCGCCCATCTTGTTACCTGATTATTGATTCATTTGCCCCACCTGTCCTCCCTTGTTACCTGCTTTGTTTGCTCTCCCTATTTATTCTCCCTGTGTTTGCAGTCCTGTGCTGGTTTGTCGTTGTAACTTTACCCTGTTATGTTCCTCCTGAGTCGAGTCAAGTCTTCCCCAACGGGGTAGTTTTTGTTTGTATTTGTTTGTATTTGTTTTATTTTTATTATTAATAAAAAGCCCTTGTTTCCTGCACTTGAGTCCTCGCTACTTCCACCTATCCAAAACCAAACACTACTACTGTCTCAGATATGTTAGGTCATAAAGGCAAATAGACACTTTTATATCATTTATACTGTGTGTGAGTAAATATTCAATTTAATTTTATAAATCAACTCATTTTATAACACTACTGTTTTTTTATTTATTTGTTTGATCTTTCACTCCAAATCAAATTCCTATTCAACTTCATGAACATGGCCAATTCAAATTACAATTCATTAACTGAAAGGGAGCCAATTCTTATTTTGTTCTCTGTGCTTTGCAAAAACATAAAGCCTTGTGAGAAGAGCACATTGTCAGAGAGATTGTGTATGTGTGTACTTGTGCTTACTCTGGAAAAATAGCTAAACCCAAGTTTGAGAGCTCCTCGTCCTCCACAGTAAAGCCGTTACAGTGAACCTGTGTGAAGGAGACACAACATATCATGCCAATCTTTTACTTTAATTGAACAATTTAGGGTTAGATTAGTGACTCTTTGTGGAGAAACCTTTGGTTACTGGTGCTACATGTCTTACAGTATATCCCAAGAAATTATTTTAGTCAGATTTTTTGTAAAAAAAAAAAAAAAATTGTTCATAAAGTGCCAATAAATAGATTGTTGGCATTTTATGGGGGGAATAGGTGGAAATAAGACAGACAGACAGACAGACCGACAGACAGACCCCTGCCCCCAATTTCAAAAACTCATAAAATCTACACAAATCACCAATTTTGGATTCAAAACGTCAATTGTTGCCAAAAGGTTTTCAACTCTTTGGTAGATAACTGGGTCTTTATTGCCCAGTGATTTATTTATTTAGGTATTTTTATTTATTAACTGGGAAGGACAGAGCAAACAGTCAACTGTCACACTTCTTTTACAGTATGTTTACCTGTGAGAAAAGTGTGAGCAGGGCCTGATGATCAGGGAAGTCCATGTGTTTGGAGTAGAAGTGATGAAGGCCAGCTATATGTGCTTCAGTCATCTCTCTTTTCTCATTATCCAAATCCTCCATGTCTGTGAGAAGATGAAGATATTATAACATTATCTAGCAGCTGTGTACATGCGTAAAGTCAACACAAAAATGGCATGTCAACATTTCTCATTCCACACACATTCATATTGTACATTTGGAGACACTAGCTGTAGCTGTGAAATACATAATTATATATTTGAAGAAAAGAAAAAAATGGCAAAATCATATATGGGTATCTAGTGTGTAAAAACTGCTTAATGAAAACTGTCTTACCTAAAACACAGAGATCAAAACAGCATAAATATTCACCTTCTTTACTCTGAAACACTACAACAATATAAACAGACTCAGTTTTTGTTGACTCAAATATTGTTTAACCAAATAGCAGAAGTTGCCCGCATACTGAAAAAAATGTATCAGAACAAAAAAGTCTATCAAAAATGTATCTTTAATTTTACTTTTTGCCTGTGAAAAAGGTGGAAAAAGTGCAAAGTGTATTAAAAACTGACCAGAGAGCAAATGTTTCAGCCCACAGCTTTCTTCAGTGCTTATAGAAAATAATGTTTAATACAATGGAAACAGAAAACAGAAATTGAAAGCGAAATGAAATGCCCAAACAAATCTGAGTACTAAAATTGACTATAATAGACAATCAAAAGGCGTAAGACTTTATAGTTAAAGACAGAATATAAAATAAAATGATAACACTAAATTTATCACTAGGATATTTTTTTTTTTTAAATAAATAAACCGAACGATTAAAGGTTCGTGGGTGGAAATGCTGGAAATGCTGAAGAAATGGGAGTTTATATGTGCCGCTGTGATAGATGTTGACACTGATTGGAACACGTCATGAACAGCTGGCTATCAGCTGGCTATCAGCTGATGTGAACTTGGCTGACGTGGCCTGCCTGAACTAACGCCATGCTTGATAATTATTCAACGTTTGTCACTTCCCTGAAATCTGGAATCAAGGACTGATAACACAACCCATCTTTAACAATGGAGAAAAATTTGACCACACTAATTAGATGCATTTGTGTGAGCAGAAAACTGTGGAAGTTATTTTGTAAAAAAAATAAAATAAATAATTAAATTAAAAAGTAAAAGCACAAAACTCATTTTCACTTCCAACACCACAACTGGATGCCACTCATATGTATTGTGTGGCAACAATATAGCATACTACTATACAATATAGCATCACATTCATAATGCCTAGTATGCACAGAATTCAGTAAGTTAGTAATCCATTTCGAACCTAGCCTCTCTGTCAGATGTGTAATGTTTTTCTGGTACTCACGGTCTTCCATATCCTTCAATAAGAGAAGTTTTTCTGATGGGCTTCTCTCTTTCTGGTCTCTCTGCATCAGCAAAATACAAATGTCAAAAACTCATTGATTCTGTATCTATAAGAGGAGTACGAAAATCTTGCTTGTATCTAACCAGTCTGGCGATGATTCTGGCCACCAGTCGCACCGTCTCCGAGGGGCACCAGCTCTCTCCAAACGTACACATGGCATGACACTCCAGCTTGTGCATGGGCCAGTTCTTCTTCTGTCAAATAATATACACAAAACTGACATATGAAACACATACACACAAAACACTGCATGAATGTCTATAGTGCTGGGGTGTGCAAACTTGGTCCTGGAGAGTTACTGTTCTGAATATTAGGATGTGTTTATTAATATTCTGTTTACTTTTATTTAAATCAATAATTAAAGTAATATTAAATCAATGCATAAACGAAATAATATAAATAACATGAATGAACTAATTACAGTGATTTGTGTGAACAATCACATTGCTTGGTGTGGTGTTCGTGGTGTGGTTGTGGCAAACAACTGTCTAAATAAAAATCAGAGGGAGATGCTATATTTAAATCCTAATGTGTTTTGAAAAAACAGGGGGAAACATGTCAATCATGAATGCAATGAGATATTTCTGCACTTCATGACCAGACAGTCACTTTAAAGTACACACCGGTTTCAGTTAAAAATGGATCACTTTTTATGCGTTTTGGCCGTTCTTTTACGTGCCAGTGGCGTTTTGGGACCTGAAAATGCAAACTTTTGAAAACAGGTTTCAAAAGGGTCATTTACACGACAACGATGTACTAAAAAATGAAAAGCTTTTACTTTGTGTTTTTCGCATACACACTGTAAAACCTAACATTACTATTTACTCAATTAAATTGAGGTCACTGCACTCAAATAATACCGAAACTTGAAGTGTCTTGAATGACTGAAACAGAACTCAAACTGAGGCCCCGTTTACACGAGAACGATTCCGGGTGAAAACGTAAAAATATTTTATCGGATGTGCCTTTCGTTTACACGGCAACGGCGTTTTGGGGGCTTAAAAACGCAAAAAAGTGAAACCACCCTCCAGAGTGGAAATCTTAAAAACGCTCCACCGTTGCGTTCCTGTCTAAACGGAAAAAACGCAAATCTGCTCACGGTGGCGTCGCGTACGCGTTTACGTCACAGGCATGCGCTAGTACAGGAAAATAACAACCAACGTGTCAGATTATTTCCATACGTCGGACCAGTTGCCCTAGCAGCTCTGAAAAACATACAAGAGTCTTTTTAGCAGTTGTACAAAATATTCTAAGATATTGGTGTTGTTGTGTGGCAGTGCTTCACATTGCCACCTAGCTTCCTGGAGTGCATACTACATCGAATTTCACACACTTTTGCGTCACCATATGCACGCGGATTTCCCAACCATAACGCTCGTCTAAACGCAGAATAAAAAGTGATAACGCAACGCCAGTTTTGCGTTTTCTCTTCAGATCGTTTCCGTGTAAACATAGCCTGAATGAGTTATAGAACATTTCTAGATCCCAGAATGATAATTGAATAATAATTGTATAGTTAAGTTAATTAATCATCAATTAAGTGATGATTGCTCATAAGTGATTAACACCTGCAGTTAACAAGCAGAATCACTGAAGGAAAGAGAAACACAAGAAATACAAGGTTTAAGGTCACCATGATGGAGATCAGCGTTTGCTTTAGTTGGGCTCGTTTGAGTACAAGTTTTTCTTTGGCTGCTGTAATTGAGTGTTTATGAAACAAAAAGTCAAGGAAAAGGCACAAAAGTCAAGGAAAAGATTATGGTCAAGGTTTGATGATAACAATCATCACTTAATGACTTGATTCACTGATCTCATTCAGAGTCTAATCTCTGATTATATTATTAGTTGTATTTGAAAATAGATTCTACAACATAAGAACTAGCAATGTTATGAATTTCAGATAGTATGAAGGATTTTACAGAACATTTGATTCATTACCAAAACTAACACAGATATCAAGAATCAGCATATGAATCTCAACAATGGTGACCATAAAAAAAAACTATTCATACTGCAATGCATGCTGGGTACTACCATAATACAAGCCTTATCCATGGCCCCCAGCATGCATTGCAGCATGAATCGTTTTTTAATGGTCACCATTGTTGAGATTCATATACTGATTCTTGATGTCTGTATACGTCAGCATGATACCATAGAGGTTTTTAAAATCTGATTGAAAGGGCCTTGCAGCAGAATCACAGTTCTCTTACGAGAGTATCTCTCGTACTGCGTAATAGCTTACGCTAGGGGAAAAACTCTTTTCCACGAGATATTGAAGCCAAAAATTATCCTTAATTTTTTTATTAATGTAAAGCGCTTTGCAGCAGCAAGCAGACATAGGCGAAACAGCTCGCGCGCCTATTGGTTGCTCTGCAGCAAATGCAGCAGCCTATCGAGAGAGACTCTGCGTGACGTAATGACCAATGGGGGCAATTCGCGCCCATATCGTCACGTCCCGCCAGAAGGGGCGTGGTCTCACCCTATAAATATGCTCGTTAGGCTGGTACAAGCTGATTTTTATCTCTTCAGCGACGCACACGCATCGCTGGATCCGGAGCAGAGACTATTTATATAGAGACATGCCACTTCCTCAATCCTCAATACAACTATATAGGGAAAACCTGTAACGTCAAAGATGGCGGTTGTATGCATATGTCCCGCCCCTCCCGCTGGAAAGCCAATCGTCTGCTTTTAACAGTCAAGCCGGGAAACATTTAAGCCTATCGTCTGGTTCCACTGACGCATGCGCACAGTTGAGGTTTGCGACAGCGGAGACGATTTGGCGACAGCGAGTTGTTTTGTGCCATGGTGTTGTGTGCAAGATCAGATGGAATCCACATGGAAGAGGGTGATAACAACGCGAAAACACCGGACTACCAAGGTAGTTGTGGCGAGCAGGCCGAGGACGAGGGACGTGAGAGAGCTGCGTGAGGCCGGTGGCGTGATTACTGATGAGCGGCACCTGCGCGACGCATCGTCTCGTATCTCTCACGGAGGAGCGGAGGCATAAAAGGTGGAGCGACGACATGGAGATCGAGAGAGGAACAGGCCTGATTTTATGTTGTGTTTTGTTTCTGTTTTGTGTGGCCAGCAGCTCATCCGGGGCTGCTGGCATACTTCCATTTTTGGATTTGTTTATTTATTAAAATGGTTGAATGTTCGCCGGTTCCTGCCTCCTTCTTTCCATAACATCTGAACCTTGTTACAGTAGTTAAAGCATTTTATATCGACCACAAATATGTTACCTTACATTCTAAGTATGTGCTGTAGAGCACGACACCGGCATTCGAGATAGACGAATAGACGAACACCGGATAGAGACGTAAATGAAGTTGGTGTCGTGAACCCTTGCGCATGCGTAGTAAAAGTATAACCTGTGGGGAAAAAGGTGTTTTAAACCTTCTTTTGGGGCAAAGTCATCAAACTTTTTCAGCGATTTTTTTCATATTTTACTGCTGTTTCTATACATGCAGTTTTTATGTCCCGATGACCAGTGAAAGTGCAGTTCTGACTCTCTGCCCATTCATTTAGATAGGAGCCTGGTCTTGTTAGTCGGAAATAGCTGCCCGGAGGCGTTGCCAAGATGGCGGCCGAGTGGCATGACTTGCCTAAAAGGACTTTGATCCGGAGTGAGAAGCCGCGCCGTCGAAGCAAGCCTTTCAGCGGGACGAGCTCTGGAGTCGCTGGCCTCGCCGCCTTCAACTGCCGTACCTGCTGCGCTTTCCGGCGTTCTATATCCTTTTATACTCTGTGTGTATTTACTCTGTTGAGGGTGTTTGCTCGCTTACTTGACGCGACTCACACTTCTCTCACAAAAGAGCTGCGTCTTTTTAAAGATGCCTTCCTGTGGCTCGTGCCGCGCCCCGCTCAGCGATGGAGACCGGCACGTCATCTGTGTTTTCTGCCTGGGTGAGGATCACGCGGCTCTCGCGCTCGCTGACGGCGGATGCCCTCATTGCGAGCTTTTGCCTATGGTGACTCTGAGGACTCGCCTGGCATCATTCTCCGAGCCTTCACCACAGCCCGCCGTGGTGCCGCGCCGCAAGAAGCGCCGCGCCCAGCGCGCTCCCGAGCTTTCTCCAGCCCGCCAAAGCTCGCCGGTTCGCCCGCCAGCTTCGCCGGCTTCGCTCGAGTCGCTCACTGACGGACAACGTCCGCCGCCTGCCGCCGCGTCCGTCCACGAGTTCGACGAACCCACCGAGGCGTGTTCTCTTCTGGCATCCGATAGCGAG
Organism: Rhinichthys klamathensis goyatoka; assembly: GCF_029890125.1. Classification (NCBI taxonomy): domain Eukaryota; kingdom Metazoa; phylum Chordata; class Actinopteri; order Cypriniformes; family Leuciscidae; genus Rhinichthys; species Rhinichthys klamathensis. The sequence continues at coordinate 4,117,946 of NW_026606555.1, forward strand.
GATTGGGCGAGCTCCGTGGACCTCCCCTCCGCTAGCGTTTCCCGCCAGACCACTGGTAAGAGAACCGGCATTGAGACTGAGCTGATGCGTCTGCTCTCTCAGGCCGTGGGAAGCATCGGCCTCGATTGGGAGGCGCCCGCGCAAACGCCGCGCAACAGGCGAGCTCTGTGGACCTCCGCCTTCTGTCCGCGAGTTGTCAAGGAAACGGGCCAGCATCAAGACCGCGAGCCCTAAAAACCGCGGCTAGCTTTCTTTACGTTATAAGAAATCTACCCCGCCCCCCATGGGCGTGCGTCACCGGCAAATGAGAAAAGAGTGTGTTTTAGTCCCCGCCGAGGCCGGACTAATCTCCATTTCTCAAACATTTCTCAGCTCCTAGTTTGAGCGGCTGAAAATGTCATTATTGCAGCAATGAGCCTGTTGTATAACACGCACACCTGCATACAAACGCCGACACACACAAAACTGTGATGACACTCTCTTATCTGCTTGCACTAGTGTAGTTCTCCCTGTGGCCCAGTGGCGGAACCTGAAGCTTTCACGCGAGAGACCCGTGTTCGATCCCGGCTCTCGCAGCAGATAAAAATTTAGTCTCGCCGCGGCCAGACTTCCACCGAAACTTTTCGCTCGTTCAGTTCCAGAAAATGCGACTGTTCCAGTGTATTTTGCAGTAAACAAGCTGGTACCACGGCCCGCTTGCCTGCACATAAAGGCCGTTTCCATGGCGACCCAGAAAAATCATGTAATCATTGTATTTCTGGTTTTCCGGCCACAGCCGATGGTGTTATAAGTGTAATAAAATGCTCACAGCCCAGTGTTCATTTCTACACACAAACACAGCCCGCCACGGTACAGGGCTCGCACATATGAAATCGACGCATGTCAATTGTGCATTAAATGTAGTGAATGTGCCCACAACCCAGTGCCCACAAACACTACCACGGTTTCTGTAAAACGAAACCAACACAAGTCTTCCTAGCCTCCTAGGAAATCGACGGTGTTTCAGTCTCGCCGTGGCCAGACTTCCACTGAAATTTTCGCTCGTTCAGTTCCAGAAAATGTGACTGTTCCAGTGTATTTTGCAGTAAGCAAGCCAGTACCATGCCCGCTTGCCTGCACACAAATGCTGTTCCCACGGCGACCCAGATAAATCACATAAATGGTGTATTTTCTGGTATTCCGGCCACAGCCGATGGTGTTATGAGTGTATTGAAAATGCCTACAACCCAGGGCTCATTTCTACACACAAACACAGCCCGCAAAAATGCAGGGCTCGCACAAGCAATCCGGCCACGGCCGATGGTGTTATGAGTGTTGTAAGAATGCCCACCCAGTGCCCATTCCCACACCCAGACACAGCCCGCCACGGTGCAGGGCTAGCACAAATAAAATCGACTCAGGTCGATTGTGCAAACAATGTAGTAAACACGCCCATGTCACCATGCCCGCTCACACTACATGCTGCGTGTCCCTTGGTTTCTGTAAAAACGAAACCAACACACATTCAGTCGGCCATGACCGACAATGTTTTCAGTGTAATAAATGTGCCCGCAGCCCCGCGCCCACATTTTCTCACAGACACGCCGATTCCTACGGGATCTCCCCCGCTCGCTTTTTCTGCACAATCTGCCATAAAAAAGCTGAGCGCGGCCAGGCCGCCCGCTGTGATCAGCGCGCCCCCCCGCCTCGAACGCTGTAAACACGGTGTTGTGTTCCCAGTATGCCCGGGCTCTCGAGCTGCCGTTTTGTCGCAGCCGGAGCCCGGATTTCATTCTGCCTCTAGCTATTCACGCAGATGCGTGGTCAAAGCTTCCCGGGGTATCAGAATGGGTGCTGAACACTATAAAGAGAGGCTATTCGCTACAATTCGCTCGACGCCCGCGCCGCTATACGGCGCGTGTCGAAACTACGGTGAAAAACGAAGTGTCATCTACTTCGTGCCGAGATAGCGAAACTACTGAGCAAAGGGGCTATAGAACCTTTATCTCAGGCTCAGAGCGAAGGGGGCCTATACAGCAGATATTTTCTGGTACCGAAAAAGGATGGGGGTCTCAGACCCATTTTAGATCTACGACAGCTGAACAGAGTGCTTGTGAAACGCCAGTTCAGAATGCTTACGACCAGGAAAATCCTCGCGCAAGTGCGCCACGGGGACTGGTTTATGTCGATAGATCTGAAAGACGCCTATTTCCAAATACAAATAGCGTCCCATCACAGGCGATTCTTGAGATTCGCCTTCGAGGGCCAGGCATATCAATACACAGTCCTGCCGTTCGGCCTGTCCCTAGCACCTCGTACATTTACGAAGTGCATGGACGCGGCGCTCGCACCCCTGAGACTTCAGGGCATGCGAGTCCTGAACTACTTGGACGATTGGCTGATTCTAGCTCGATCACGATCGGAGCTCATGGAACACAGGGCCGCATTACTCGAGCACCTCGAGGAGCTGGGCCTCACAGTCAATTGGGCGAAGAGCTCACTGTCTCCCAGTCAGAAAATTTCCTTTCTGGGAACCGTGTTGGACTCGCTGTCCATGACAGCACGCCTGTCACCAGAGCGCGGGCTAAATATTCAGCGCGGCGCGAAATCCTTCCGCCACGGCGCGATAGTTCCGCTCAAAAGGTTTCAGAAAATGCTGGGGCTGATGGCCTCAGCAGCCTCTGTACTCCAGTTGGGCTTGCTCCGCATGCGCCCACTGCAGATGTGGCTGAAAGCGCGGGTTCCACCCAGGGCATGGACAGCGGGTCTGTTTCGCCTCAGGGTCGACCTTCAGTGTGTTTCAGCTCTGGAACCTTGGAAAATAACTGACTGGTATCAGTCAGGTGTGAGTCTGGGGACCGCTTCGAGTGTGAAGGTGGTGTCTACGGACGCCTCCACCTCGGGGTGGGGAGCGCTGCTCGAGGGCAGACCGCTAGCTGGCCTGTGGTCAGAACGGGAAAAGCTCCTTCACATAAACTGCTTGGAGATGATAGCAGTCGACAAAGCGCTACGGCGTTTTTGTCCCCAGGTAACAGGCCACCACGTCTTGGTCCGGTCGGACAACATGTCAGTGGTGGCATACATAAATCGCCAGGGCGGCGCAGGTCACGAAACCTTCACAGGCTGACGGAACGCCTCCTGGTCTGGGCTCAGCACAACCTGCTCTCACTGAGAGCAGCGCATGTGCCTGGTCACCTGAATGTGGGACCAGACAGACTGTCCAGGAACAATGTTCCAGCAGGGGAATGGTCGCTGCACCCGCAGACGGTCCAGCTGCTGTGGAAAACGTTCGGGAGAGCACAGGTGGACCTATTCGCGTCTCACGAAAACGCTCATTGCCCGGAGTATTTCCCGAAAAGCAAGGACGCGCTGGCTCATGTTTGGCCCCGCTGCCCCCTATATGCTTTTCCTCCTGTCTCGCTCCTGCCTCAGGTGTTGGAACGAATCAGGGAGAACGGATGCCCAGTGCTGCTCGTAGCTCCGCTCTGGACAAACCAGACGTGGTTCCCTGCCCTGATGCAGCTGACCAGCACTGCCCCATGGCCTGTACCATTGAGGAGAGACCTCCTCTCTCAGGCGGAGGGCTCGATTTGGCACCCTCGCCCGGAGTTGTGGTCCCTGCACGCATGGGCCATCAACGGGTACCCGCTAGCCTCCCAGAAGGAGTGTTAAACACGATCGCGCAGGCTAGAGCTCCGTCTACCAGGCGGCTCTACTCCTCGAAATGGTCTGTTTTCTCTGCATGGTGTCCAGCCCAGAGCTTTTCACCTGTGGAATGCGGGGTTTCGGAAGTGCTTTCCTTCCTTCAAGAGCTACTGGATAAGGGCAGGACCCCATCCACGCTCAAAGTATATGTGGCGGCCATAGCAACGTTTGCAAAACCGGTGTCTGGCCAGTCGCTGGGGAAAAACAACTTAGTCGTGCGTTTCCTTAGGGGAGCTCGGAGGCTGAACCCTCCCAGGCCCCCTTCAGTCCCGACGTGGGACCTTTCCACGGTCCTGGAGGCCATGAAAGGCGCCCCGTTCAAGCCAATCCAGCTGGTGGACATGAAACACCTGTCGTTCAAAACAGTGTTTCTCATGGCTCTCGCTTCAGTGAAGCGCATAGGGGACTCACAGGCGCTTTCAGTAAGCGCGTCGTGTATGGAGTTTGGGCCTAATGACTCGAAGGTCATTCTCAAACCAAAGCACGGGTATGTCCCGAAATCCCTCAATACACCGTTCAGGGCCCAGGTAATTTCCCTGTCCGCCCTTCCGGTTCGCAGTGAGGAGGAAGATGCGAGTCTCCTTTGCCCCGTCAGGGCATTGAGAGCTTATGTGTCACGCTCGTCTGTTTTCAGACAGACGGAGCAGCTTTTTGTTTTGTTTGGCGGGCGTTCCAAGGGACTCGCCGCCTCAAAACAGAGCCTATCCAGATGGATAGTGGATGCCATTGCGCTCGCTTACTCTGCGAAGGGCCTACAGTGCCCCTTGGGTGTCAGAGCGCACTCCACGAGAGGCGTGACCTCTTCGTGGGCGTGGTCGAGCGGGGTTTCCCTGCAAGATATCTGTACGGCCGCGGGCTGGGCCTCGCCGTCTACATTTATAAAATACTATAACCTGGAGGTACCCGCCTTACAAGCTAAGCTTTTGGCGGTCTAAAATTCAGTGCTATCTGCCCCGCTGTGCGGCCCAGATGCTGAGGTTACTGCAGCCCCATGAGTGTTGACACACGTATGGCCACCCAGATCAGGCTGAAAGCTTTCACCCTGGCTGCGCGTTTTACTGTCATATGATAGCCCCGCTGGGTGCTTTTTTATAGGGAATGACGCTTCCAGCCTCTCTTCCTCCACTCTATGTGAGTTTATGGTGATTATGCACTACAAGAGCCCTGGGCTTCGGCCCCCGGGACTTTGGTGTTGGATCCCTGTACGCACGGCGTGTTGCATTGTGTTCCCCTAGCGTAAGCTATTACGCAGTACGAGAGATACTCTCGTAAGAGAACGTACTCGGTTACTAACGTAACCTCGGTTCTCTCTAGAGAGGGAACGAGTACTGCGTATCTTGCCGTGCTTGGAATACGCTCTGGTTCGCTTCAGCGATAAAAACCAGCTTGTACCAGCCTAACGAGCATATTTATAGGGTGAGACCACGCCCCTTCTGGCGGGACGTGACGATATGGGCGCGAATTGCCCCCATTGGTCATTACGTCTCTCTCGATAGGCTGCTGCATTTGCTGCAGAGCAACCAATAGGCGCGCGAGCTGTTTCGCCTATGTCTGCTTGCTGCTGCAAAGCGTTTTACATTAATAAAAAAATTAAGGATAATTTTTGGCTTCAATATCTCGTGGAAAAGAGTTTTTCCCCTAGCGTAAGCTATTACGCAGTACTCGTTCCCTCTCTAGAGAGAACCGAGGTTACGTTAGTAACCGAGTACGTTCTTTTATAATGAATAATACAAGTTATATATCACCGGTTTATCAGAGGTTACTCTCTAGAAAAGATCAGAGAATCAAGACACCAAATGTTGATTTAACATTCCATAAATCATCATCAAAACAAAATTTTCTTTTGGCTTTTGTGCAATAACAAATTTGTTATATAAACACTCAGTTACAGCAGCCAGAGGAAAAAATGGTGTTATAAAGTCAAGGGTCAAGAGCCCAACTAAAGCAAACACTGACCACTATCATGGTGTCTTTAAATGAAACTCAATAAATCATCTTCATCTAAACCTCTGTTCAGTCACAATAACAACTTCTGTAGACGCATGATAAAAGTCAAACTGGTTAGTAATAAGTGAAGCTGGTAATGCTGTTTGTGGAGTTGTTCAATCCTCCTCTGCTGAGATCTTGAGAGATTTAAAAATATTTTATCTTCAGTTGATTTCATCTAATGTTGTGGTTGGAAGTCAGTTGTAGTTCTTGTGTTTCTCTTTCCTTCAGTGATGTTAACAGCAGGTGTTCATCATTAATGCTCAACAATCACTTAATTATTCACTTAATCACTTAATTTATTGACTGCAATATCTACTTTTAGTGAACTCAACTGAAATAATTTCAGAGTACTCATAACTATTGTTTTTTATAAACTTAGCTTAACTTGTTGGGTTTTACAGTGCAGGCGACAACATTGTCAAAACGATCCTAAATTCACATGCGAAAACAACAAAAAATGCTGTATTATTCATGCCAGGCCAGTAGTTGGCGATGTCACTTTGTAAAGAAACACTATGCGCCTATAGACTGAACATAAAATGCACCTGCATGAAATTCGCGTTTTTGTGGTTTACACGGAGACGATAACGGTATAGTTTTCAAACTTTGAATCTCGTTTTCAAAAGTTTGTGGTTTTAGACGCCCCAAAACACCGTTGCTGTGTAAATGAATGGCCAAAAAACAAGACAAGTTTTTCATGTGAACGGCCGTTTTGAAAACTGTATCGTCTCCATGTATACTACAATAACGTGAATTTGTGTTAACGGTGATGTCATGCGTATTACGTGTTCAGTCTATAGGCGCGTAGTGTTTCTTTACAAAGTGACATCGCCAACTACTAACATGAATAATACAGCGTTTTTAGTCCTATTTGCGGTTCCATGTGAACGGGATCGTTTTGACAACATTGTCATCTGTATGTCATACATTTTTAGTACAACGTTGTTGTGTAAACGTAAACTTAAATCGTACTCACACACTCATGTTAACTGTATTTTTTTGGGAATCCATTTTAAAAAGACAAACAATCATAACCTTTCATGTAGAGAACATTCATACGAGTTGGGCTTAAGATTCATCGTTACAACAGAGTATATGTGCTCGCTACATTAATCCTTTGATGTAAAAAAGTTTATTTATTTAAAGAAACTGACAAAGGCCATCTCCACTAGCTCAGTGCACTCACTGATGCAAACATGATCCGCTGTTTCACTGAAATAAAGTCCATCATACCTGTATTCCAGTCTTGCCATGTAAGGACTTCAGATCTCAAAAGAACATCTTTATTATATCATAAAACATAATTTAAGTGTTTATATTACTTTTTTTCAAGTATTTTTTTCCCCTCAATTTCTGAATGTGATACTTCTTTCAGATGCTGGTTTACTTCATGTATGCGTGTTTCCTCCATTATTTTTATTTGTTCCTTTGCCTAATTTGTTTCTTTGTATAGTATGTGTATGGCTGTGTTCGTGTGTGTATTTTGTGTGTTTTACCTGACAGTTCACATTGCAGTAGAATGCTTTTTTGCACTTTCCACATCTTGCAAGACCCTTTTTCCTGTACATGATAAATAAAAATACAAACATCCACCAATGATCACTTAAACTCTCAATGATAAAAATGAGTGTGTGTGTAAGTAAGAACAAGTCATAATTTCATATAGCAATGAGTGTTTCATGTGAAGAGACAGTCATTATTACTATATGAATATGTAACTTGTTCATTTACACACATTAATTCACTCTGTAATGCGATTCATTTAGAACTGAGAGAAACTGTAACAGAACACAGTCGAGAACAGCCTTTACACTGAAGCAGCTGTCAGGACGAGTGTGCTACTTTTAACAGGCACTGTCACTTACACCCACTGATCCTGTCCAGAGCAAATGTCCTGAGGTTTGACCAGCTGCTTTTAGATGTTGGGTTGTATTTTTAGATGTGTCCTTTTGGAGCTTATCTATACTGTTCATGAATCAAAATGGCAAATTTATCGTGACTATAGTATTTGTCTATAGTATGTATTTTAGACTATAGTGTGTATTTTATATCTAAAAAAAACTTGTAAAGATGCCTAGCCTATTTCACTCTAAAATCTAAAGAAAAAGAGGCAGATAAGATTGAATTCAACCATCTCTCTCTCTCTCTCTCTCTCTCTCTCTCTCTCTCTCTCTCTCTCTCTCTCTCTCTCTCTCTCTCTCTCTCTCTCTCTCTCAGAGTTATGTTGTTATATTGAAATATACTCATGCTGTTAAATCCTGTCATTCATTCAGCTTTACCAGAATGTGCATGTGGTAACAAAGGAGTAGCCTACATGCCAATTAAAGTTTTGTAGCTGTATAGTTCAGACAGTAATTGAGGAATTTATTAGAAAACAATGATCAATAACAAAGTAGACTACAATTTAAATAAATAAATAAATAAAATAAAGCACCAAGATGACATGACAACTAAAACTCGTGAAGTCAGACCTTGTAAAGCACTGTTCACAGATGAGTCCTCTCTCTTTGACTGACAGAACGTATGAATAAGCAGGACAGGAGAACAGCAGTTCACCGACTGCATAAGCTCTGCTCACCCGCAGTCCTCTGCCCTTCCCCGGGCTGGCGAACTGCTCAATGCCCGCGATGCCCTCCGCCTTCATCGTGACACGGAAATCTGGTATTTAATGGTAGCCTGCACCGGTTGTCCGAGTTTTGAGATTTCTGAGAGATTTTCGTTTTCATTGGGCGGAGCATATATGAATATTCATGAGTTTTCCCAGATATGCACGTGTATTTTAGTCCACGCTCCTCGAATCACAGCTCGCCTCTCTGGAACTGTGAGTGAGAAGCATTAGGTGACGGGTCAGTCTGCGTCCCGCTGTACTACAAACCACGCCCCTGCGAATCACACCTACTACAAGTTACGCCTCCCGCGAAGAAACCAGCGTGGATGTCATTGACTAAAAACAATCTTTTGAAGTAAATTAATTTTTATTTCTATATTTTATAAATGAAATGTTTGTAAGACGAGATTATATTGCTTTCGAATCTTATTAAGTGTGAAATAACAGCTAGTAGTAAATCATAACAATAATACTATCAACTTAAATTAATAGGCTACTCATGGTAATTATAGCTAAAAAAAAAACCTACCCCTCTGACCTAAACCTATGTATGTTATCCGATCTTTATGTCTTATCACTAGGTGGCGATAGTGAGAACAATTTAAGCAGAAGAAGAGCAGCACTGGTACCCAAGGGGGTAATCCATCGACCGGAAGTTGAAGCCGGCCGGGTGCCGCCATGTTGTAGCAGAACTTCACTTGCGTTAGCATTTCCATTGACTCCCATTCATTTTTGCGTCACTTTGACAGCGAATAACTTTACATCTGAGGCGTTTAAAGACTCCATTTGTCCATTATTTATTTCTAAAGAAACACGACAATGTATAAAGGGCTCCATTACCTTCTATGTTACATTATGGCCCCGTAGAAACAGATTTAGTAAAAATAGGCTAACGATTGCGTCATAACCACTCGACTCTCTGTCGCGCTGTACAGAAATGACCGTACAGACAGGAGGAGAAGCTCGCAGGCAATCGGGGGGACGTCCCGTCAAGGGAGAAGCCCATAGATAATGAGTCCATAAAAGCAACGGAATACTTACTCCTGCTCACTCACGCCAAAGAACTCTTTGCTCAAGTTCCCCGTCTCTGCAAGATTAACGTTGGCAGTTTTCACGCACAGCTACTAGAAGATTAACGTCTGTCAGACAGGTTGCTCACGTCATCAAGCTTAGTTTGAGTCGGTTTGAGTCTGCGCGTCAGGAACGAAAGTTCTCAAAAATCGCTAAAAGTGGGCTTCAACTGTCTCAACTGAGTTCCAATGAGATCGCTCTGTCCATTTCTTTTACTGTCTATGCTGGTACCCCATTGACTTCCATGGTAGGAAAAAAATACTATGGAAGTCAATGGGGTCCATGAACTGTTTGGTTACATACATTCTTCAAAATATCTTCTTTTGTGTTATTTGGACAACGACAGCAAACGTTGAGGCAGCAGCAACACCTGATGCATTCACTACCTTTGGAAACAAGGTAGCATCTGATTTAGGGATATTACTTAACAGCAATATGTCCAGAATAAAAAGGAACATCATGAACATGATCTTAAGGTTATTTTTATTTCACTGTTGTAAAAGACATCAAATCAATGTTGACCTTGAGTGTTAAATAATAGCCTACTTGTAGTTATGTTGTGAATCTGTACAGTAATGCGCAGGACTATATTTTTAAAACTTTATACTGTTGTTTTCAGTACTTTTTTGTAATACATTTTTGAAACAAAGCTTACAAAAAGAATATTTACATGCAGTTGAAACAATGACATCAAACAGTACACAACTTCTATGGTCTGAAGATATAAAATATACACAAGACATTCTTTACCAAAGGTCTAAAATCAATAACAGAACCACAATAATGCCAAAGAATCAAATCCACAGTGTTCTCCACTACAAAAATACTATTCCAACATCCTTACAATACTAAATGTGCTCCTCCTGCCAAGGAACACAACCTGCAGGCGAGACAAAATAGTCACACAGAAGGTTTCGTTGGATTTTGGCCGTATCTGATGCATCGCTTTCCCCTCTTTGCTCCGCCGGCTGGAAAGACCCACTTCCTTGCTTCCTCCAGGTTCCCTCAACTAAGCTGTGGTCCTCATTCTCCCAATCCGTAAAGCCTGGAGGTGTGTACGCCTCAGACCTGCGCTCGCGGAGGAAGTTATGGATGCATAGCGAGGCCATAGTTATCTTAACCACCTTGTCTGGCTCCAAATATATGGTGTTCCTGAAAACCCTTAACCTGTTGGCAAGAATGCCGAAAGCATTTTCTGGCGCTCTACGTGCCCTTGATAGACGACAGTTCAGTACCTGTTGACTGCGGTCCGTCTGCCTGCATGGATACGGCGTCATGAGATCTGGCCTTAAAGGATATGCCTCATCACCCACAAACATGTACGGCATCTTTACGTCACTGTTGGGCAAGGGTTCAGGTGGAGGAAAGTTCAGCAAACCCCGATCCATGGCTTTGCACAAGTCCGAGTGAGCGAACAGTCCAGCATCAGAGACACTGGCCTGGGTTCCCACGCTGGCATAGATGAACTTGTAATTTGCATCTACCGCAGCCATGATCGTCACAGAGAATCTGCCCTTGTAATTATGCTCAAGGCTCACACTCTTTGCTGGAGGCTGTAAATAGATCCGTTTTCCACCAAGCGCACCGAGGCAATGTGGAAACTGCCATTTCGATTCAAAGTCTTGGGCTATTGTCCGCCATTCTGCCTCTGTTGATGGTGTCTAGCAAAAGAACAGAAGAACAGAACAGAATAAGACTTAACTTTATTTTGTGCACTTATTCTAATATTTGTATTATGAGGTATTTCTGATATTTGTATATACTGTATATATAATATGTTTAGCACAATGTATACCTCGTGGTCGTGACAGCATTATAAAGTACAAATTATTACTAATTATTACATACCTTAAAAGAATAAATAAATGTTTATTCATCCCATCCCAAGTCTTTTAAATCCATTCTTTTTCTTTTTTTGGTATTTCTGTATTATATAGGCTAATCATTGTTATATTTTATGTTCCCAATTAACGCTCTGTACTTGTACTATATTTTTCAACACGCAAATATTCAGTGTATATGTTTTGTTTATACTGTAAATAAATGTCTGACAATCATGCCAGTAAAGCTTTGGTTTTACTGTATATGACTATTTCTGTAGGCCTATACAGTAGGCGGCAATAAATAAACAGACTTCACTTAAATGTGAATTTAACACTTATACAACCCTCAACGGATTGTTATATAAGACTATAATATTTTATTTCACTTATAGGCTAATCATTAATCAGGTATTATAGTAAGGATAACTGTAAAGTTATAATTAGTGGTGTTTGTGAATGAATCGTACAAGTAAATGAATCATTTCATTCATGTTCATTGTTTTGTTTGTATATAATTTACTGTTTTTAATGAATCTGTTGACTCAAGGATTTAATGATTCTCTAATAAAACACAATTTTTTTACTACGTACTGGCATAAGCCTACAGAAATGGTTGTCACACATTACTGTACATAGATAATACAGAATGAGAATGTTAAAGAAATGTCTGAAATGAAGTTGAAAATACAAATATACAGACAAATACTAAATATTTTAGAAACAATCAGTGAATGGATTTAGAAGACTGTGGGACGGGATGAATACAAATGTTTTTGTAAGCCTATATTACTTGATGTTAATACATCGCATTCAAATGAGGTTGAAATCATTTTTATTATCAATTTGTTTCAAGAATGTCTATACATTGCGTGATGTAATATAATATAGCCATGTCTGCCAGCTCAGAAGAGCTGAAAAGAAAACACACAGCCAGTTTATTATGGGCTGTCTGAGTCTGAAACGGTGTCATCCAAGCGAGCGGTTTCAATTTGCAGCCAGTTTCTCCACAGATAGCTAGCTATTTGAATAAGACCCGAGACATACACAGAGTCTTCTTAAATGGCTTTAGTCCACCCCCTTCCCATTCGTTTTGTACAAAAGTAGAGAAGCTAGCTAACGAAGGTGCATTTCGTTTTAGCAAGCGTTGGACAATCAAGAGATGCTGGCATGCAAAACCTGCTCTGTGTCCGGCTGTAAAGACTCACAGGTGTCCTTACACCGAATCCCAGCCTCAGAGGAAACAAAAGCAAAATAGCTTCAGTTTATATTTAAAGAAAATGTCCCAGAAAGAGTGGGCAAAATCTTGCTTGTGTGTGCCAAACACTTTTTGCCGGTCTGTTTTACAAACCTGGGCCAATGCGGAGCTGGACTCGCATGTAAGTTGTATTTTAAAGATGGAGCTGTGCCATCAATTCGTCACACAGATATAAGTTTTCTTTTTTTTAATAATTCGGGTTGTGTTTCTTTGGTTAATGCTAACAAACACCAACATCTGAGGTAGTCACGCTTACAATAGATGTGTGCTGCTCCTAACATTAATTTTCATAGGAAATTATGAGAGTAAAAATCCACAATACCGTGTGTGTGTGAAGGGAAAACATGATACCATAAAAGGCATGATATTGATTTCTCTAACAGAAGCAAGAACAGATATAGTTTCATTCTGGCAACCCAAACAGACTCCTCCAGTGTAGCTGTCATAACATGCATGGTATTGTTTTTCTTGTAATAAAGTTATATTCCACCTCAAATATTGTTTAGACTCAATAACCAATCGTTGTTTGTTAGTAGTTAAATAGCTCTATTTTGCAAGTCAAAATGGGACAAACTAATAGAGAGATTTGTCCACTAGTTGGCGCTTCAGGTAAACATTCACCATAGGAGATGCTTCTTCACGTTCGACACTGAAAACATCGATGTCGATAACATTTCAATACTTGGCAAACATATTTTGCACTGAACTTTTATATTTGTGCCCTTTTCTGATTTCTGGATAAAATGATTTTTAAATTTCCAGCACTGGATCACATGTTTATGGTGGCAACTCTCAGACAGGTTTTTACAGAAAAGATTCAGATGTAACCCCCTTTGTCATTGTTAACATTTTCAAAAGTAACTGTGATTTAATGCACATTTTTTCTCAGTAACTGTAACAGATTACAGTTAAGTAACACTGTTACTAGGGCTGTAACTATTCCTCGATTAAAGTCAAGTACTCGATTTAAAAAAAATCCTTGATTGCAATTTACCCGTGTCGAGTAACCCGGCAAAATACCGGAAGTGCCGCGTTACACGACGAGAATCCATTAACCGTTTTCTAAGGCTACGTGATATATTTAAAACCATTTAAAATCATAATATAGCATAGTGCTATTGTGAAATCACAACGACTGTGTGATTCAGTTAAATAAACATATGCGCTTTTTTTTCCACAGAGAAGCACAGCGCTTTTATTTACATGCGTGCAGATTACATGTTACCTCAGCTCCGTTCACAGTAAACGCAGCTCCACGCAGACTCGGTCTCTGCGTCATGCAGACTGCATGTGCTGCTGTTGGTTTAGGTTTCCAATAACGTGGATTTGGTAACGCAGAACATCGGACGCGGTTTCATAGTTACACTGTTAGGGCCCTTACATAGTCAACGCATCGGTACGCATACGCGTGCGCAAGGCTACACATCGCTACGCTTCGGCCGCCATTATGCGTCGATGCGTAGCCAAATGTGTCATCCTAGTTTTTGATACGCGACGCGCCGATGCACGCAATACTATGCGTTGTCGGTGGGGGCGACATTGCAAGTAATGTACATAAAAAGGTATATTATTATGTTTACAGAAGAAGATTTGAATACAATGGCGGGCGAAGAGGAAAAGTTATGCGAGCTTGTTCGTATACATCCTTTGTTGCCGCCGATGTAAAATCAGCAATATGCACTCCTCTTCAGTTGCCATTTTGATCTGAATATTACGTGACCCGACTCTAGACTCTACTACCCCCTGCTGCGCGATCGGTGTATTGCATTTCACGCATCGCCGGTGACGCTTGTGTACTATGAAAAGGAGCGCGTAGCTCGCGTCGCTCGCGTTGCTTGCTCGCGTTGCTCGCGTTGACTATGTAAAGGCCCTTATCATTTATATGCGTGGAGCGCGTCTCGGGATTCTCAGACTCCATCTCTGCATGCTGTGAGTTTGGGTTTCTTATAACGTTCATCTGGGAACGCAGTGTGTGGCACTTCACACGATTTGTAATATAACTCATTTGTAAATCTACGCCAAGACAGGAAAATACATAAATATGTTTCTGATTATGCGAATTGTTGTTCGTCGCGATTTTAAAATAAAAGTTTTTAACCCTTGCACCGAGTTTGAGCATGTGTTCTTGTTAATGAAATTACAGCGGCTTTTGCATTTCTATCGTACCGAAGTGACCAAATATTAAAGATTAGGTTTACATTTGAATTAAATGTTGTTTGGCCATTATTAAAGGGGTGGTTGATTATGATTTCACTTTAGTTATCGAGTAATGTTGCTGTTTGAACATAAACAACATCTGCAAAGTTACAACGCTCAAAGTTCAAAGCAAAGGGAGACATTTTTTTTTAAAGAAACTGCTTTATAAGGACTACAACAAACGGCTGGTAGGGACTACACGAGCTTTCTCCCCGGTTAGTGACATCACTATACTTGATGTGCTTAGCACCCTCAGCCCGTAGATCTGAGACTAAACTGAGCTAAAGCTGCACAGAGGGAGAGAAATTCTCTAGTACAGAAACAGAAATGATAAAGTCGGAGCTTATCTATACAGGCTACTATAATAATTTAGCACTGGGCGCGTTACCAACAACGCTTATCTGCTCGCAGATGCGCCTGCCTATTAATCGGCCTAATTTGCAGCACAATCGGACGATGCCGATTAATTCAAACATATCAGCCCGATTAATCGGTCGGCCAATCAATCGGTCGACCTCTACTCATGAAGACCTTAAAGAATCACACCAACTTGTGGAAAATGGGCATCTGATGTCCCCTTTAATGGCGCACTTTCTTTATGTCATTCTTAAGTTTTTTTATTTTTAATTTAATTATTAAGAATCCCCATTTCTAATAATCCCACCCACTAAACACAATGATGCCCAAAAGACGTCTCTTCAACGTCTTTGTCACAAAAGACTGACGTTGAAAAGACGTCCACTGAGGAGCCAGAATGAAAGTTTGTATAACGTTTTTTTTACGTGTTCTGCACGTCCGAAATAGACGTTCATGGACCCTCTTCGGACGAGGTTAAAAACTAGTTCAAATGTGGCCATTGTGAACATATTTTCAACATCATTTAAGGCAGGGGTCTCCAACACGTCGCTCGCGAGCTACCAGTAGCTCGTGGCCTGATTGGAAGTAGCTCGCCAAGGGGCCGTTCACATATCGCGTCTTTTGCGCGCTCAAGTTCGTTATTTCAAATGTAGGCACTTGGGCAAGCGCGCTCATAATTGAAGCGACGCGCTCATTTTTTCCAGGAGCAGCGAGATGAAAACGCCTCAACTTTTCAGAATGCTGCGAGCGCACCGCAGGTCATGTGACAAGATCAAACCAATCAGCTTCACCCTTTCCGTAACAACACTGAAAGCTCAGTCAACATGAAGGATGGGGGTGCACCCAAACACTGCGGGTGTTTTTCTCTTCTCCGTAAATAAATCTTGTAGCAGAGCTACAGCAAGCGTTTTTCGGTAGTGGAAATCCATTAGCTACTAAAACTTCTTTGTCGTTGTGGAGAGCATACGGTTGCATAGCAACGACAGACGCCACGGGAAAATCGGACCGAATTTTACTATTAATAATAAAAGATAAGCTAATGTGCATTGTAAATGTTCGTAATTTATCTTTTTTTACTCATTCTTTTTATAAAAATGATTTAAAGGCTGAAATATGTGAGGTTTATCTTTTTATAAAACCTTTTTTGTCAAAACTTTATTTGAACTTGTACATGTTAGTAGATAACATGTTGCAAGACACTCCTTTCAAATCTGGCCATCATTTTTAATGTTATTATTTTAATGTTTATTTAAACAAAAAGAGCATATGGATGCTATTTTTTTTGTTATTTGCTGGTTTTCCACATATAACTTGGTGAATTGATTTTATTTAGTAGTATTTTTTTTAACAGGATTCTGTGATAACCGTGATAATTTTGGTCACTATAATCATGAAAGGAAATTTTTATGCCATTTCATCTCTAGTTATGATGCACTATAAAATCAACTATAATTGTGTGTTTACAGTACAATTTTCTATAAAAAAAAATTAATCTCTGATTCTGTTCTTTTCTCTGACATTTAAGGGTGACATATACAGGCCTACAAAAACTCTTTTAGGTCTAAAACAGTTTGGATAGCTGTTAATATGAGCTATGAGACATTATTTAGGAGATTTAAGTATTGTATTACATGAGTAGCTCTCAGCCACTTTCATTTTTAAAAAGTAGCTCTCAAATGAAAAAAGGTTGGAGACCCCTGATTTAAGGTCTCATTTACATATAATTTATACTGTTTCTGGACCAAATAAACACTCTCAGGATGCATTAAATTAAAACTAATGTTTATTTCAATGTAATTGCAACTCACAGACAGTTTGTGTTTGTCCAGAAATCATGAACATAAAGGAAACATCTGTAAATCACACATCTTTGGATCATGAGAGAAACCAGATCTGAAGGAAAGTCTTTCTGGCTCAGACACTTGTTCTGCCCTTAATCACGGACATAAAATAGGCTACAGATACTTTGACGATTTCTGTCAGACGTCTACAGAAGATCTGAGTGAGAATTAACAGAGTTTTAGATGTTGATATTTGTTTCAGTTAAAGTCACCATTGTGGTGATCAGTGTTTGCTTAAGTTGAGCTCTTGGTCCCCTGTCGTCTTCCTTTAGCTTGTTTTTAGCTGCTGCAACTGTGTGTTTGTAAAACAAAATTGTTGTGGCAGAAAAAGCCAAGCTAAAGCAAGATCAGCTGTTATCAGCTCCTTGTTGATGATGACATAATTATCACAAAACAAGCATCTAATGTTGTGTTTAAAGTTTTGTGTTTGGCATTTATAACAGCCAACCTTGTGGAACTGCAATATTGGCACCAATTGCATTAAAATGATCACTTATTTGAAGGTGGATAAAAAACATGTGCACGTGATGTTTTAAGCGAATGTATCATGTAGTCACACACAGACATCAAGATTTTGGATATGAATCACAACAACGGTGACAATCAAAACAAAAAGCTTGGGAGTCCCGGGGGCTGTTCCATAAATGAAGCTTAGAAAAGTGGGGATTAAACTCCAAAACCGGACTTGAATGAGCCTAACAAATAAGTTGGGGCTAAAGTGGTTCCATAAAAGGTAATTGAAGTTCACGCAATCTCACTAATTTGATCCAGGTTTATCTAGTCTAGATAATTGTGTGTGCACGCGTTTCTGAAGCAGCCCTAGAGGTTGACCACCATCAAACAGCGTATATTTTGTGCTGTGTTATGCGTTTGTGACATGTTTTTTTTCCCCCCTCAGTGCAAAAATTACATTTTACAGTTATATTCTCCATCTGTAAATGTTAGAAAGTCGTGCAAATGTATCCATTTTGCTGCTAATCTTCATATTGAACGAGCACTGCTGCGCACATGCGCGCCAAATAGGAGCGCAATAATTCTGACTAAAATATACATTTTGCTTGGAAAATTAATATGCGATATTTTATAACACTAGAAATATCTTCTAATTATAATAATTTCTCTTTAGGATGTTGGATAAGTTGCAGTGAACTTCTAGCTCATTACACTCATATATTTTATACTTCTAATAAAAAAAAGAAATTGAACAGAAGTACCGGTAGCCTAATTCAGGGAAGATTTTTTTTAAGAAACTAAATATATAAAGATACAAAATATAGTTTTGGGTATAGGACCTATGCTACTTTATAAAGATGATATATACTTATTTAGAATGCTAGTTAGGTTAGGTTAGATTTAGTTTCTAAAGTACATTATGGAGAGGATAACATTAAATTAAGAACAAATGTATACATTTTGAAAAGATATGTGCAACTCTAAAATCCAAGAATATTCCATAAAATAAAGGAATATATATTGGCCTACATTAACTACATTTTTATGTAACCTTCCCTTTTATATCTAGTTATTTTATTTATTTACTTATTTAATATTGAATATTTGATATTTAAATAATATTACTTGAATAACTATTAGGAATTATGTGTCATTCATTATAAGAGTTTGATATATGTGAATGTTATATTTATATTAATATTTATTTATTGTTTTATTTTTATGTATGTGTTGGTATTATCACAAAAGAAAAAAAAAAGTAGAAGGAAAAATAAGGAATATTTATTGGGGGAAAATATGATGTCTTTAAAGGAACTGTCCATTTGTATAATTGTGTTAAATGTGTTTGAATTGAAAGACATAATAAAGTACATAATATATGTGTATATATATATATATATATATATATATATATATATATGTGTGTGTATGTATATAAGAGACAGTGTAGAGAAAGAATTCTCTGATAACCGAGGCATTCCTTAATTAAAATGTCTTTATTACAAAAATGACATGTCCTAAACCAGGGGTCTCCAACCTTTTTTCATTTGAGAGCTACTTTTTAAAAATGAAAGTGGCTGAGAGCTACTCATGTAATACAATACTTAAATCTCCTAAATAATGTCTCATAACTCATATTAACAGCTATCCAAACTGTTTTAGACCTAAAAGAGTTTTTGTAGGCCTGTATATGTCACCCTTAAATGTCAGAGAAAAGAACAGAATCAGAGATTAATTTTTTTTTATAGAAAATTGTACTGTAAACACACAATTATAGTTGATTTTATAGTGCATCATAACTAGAGATGAAATGGCATAAAAATTTCCTTTCATGATTATAGTGACCAAAATTATCACGGTTATCACAGAATCCTGTTAAAAAAAATACTACTAAATAAAATCAATTCACCAAGTTATATGTGGAAAACCAGCAAATAACAAAAAAAATAGCATCCATATGCTCTTTTTGTTTAAATAAACATTAAAATAATAACATTAAAAATGATGGCCAGATTTGAAAGGAGTGTCTTGCAACATGTTATCTACTAACATGTACAAGTTCAAATAAAGTTTTGACAAAAAAGGTTTTATAAAAAGATAAACCTCACATATTTCAGCCTTTAAATCATTTTTATAAAAAGAATGAGTAAAAAAAGATAAATTACGAACATTTACAATGCACATTAGCTTATCTTTTATTATTAATAGTAAAATTCGGTCCGATTTTCCCGTGGCGTCTGTCGTTGCTATGCAACCGTATGCTCTCCACAACGACAAAGAAGTTTTAGTAGCTAATGGATTTCCTCTACCGAAAAACGCTTGCTGTAGCTCTGCTACAAGATTTATTTACGGAGAAGAGAAAAACACCCGCAGTGTTTGGGTGCACCCCCATCCTTCATGTTGACTGAGCTTTCAGTGTTGTTACGGAAAGGGTGAAGCTGATTGGTTTGATCTTGTCACATGACCTGCGGTGCACTCGCAGCATTCTGAAAAGTTGAGGCGTTTTCATCTCGCTGCGCCTGGAAAAAATGAGCGCGTCGCTTCAATTATGAGCGCGCTTGCCCAAGTGCCTACATTTGAAATAAGGAACTTGAGCGCGCAAAAGACGCGATATGTGAACGGCCCCTTGGCGAGCTACCTCCAATCAGGCCACGAGCTACTGGTAGCTCGCGAGCGACGTGTTGGAGACCCCTGTCCTATACGGACAACTTTAAAACGCCTTATATATGTGTCTATATTGTAGCCTTATTTAAGTTGATTGTCTGTATACTGTGTATTTATAAAGTCCAATAATGGTATTAGAGACTGTCAGTGGTAATATCATTGTGTTCTTGTCGGTCAGTGTTGAGGATCTGTGTAACAACTGAGGCTTAGCCTGACAGTTAGCCTGCCCTGGACCAGGCTAGTTTCCCAGCATAAGTTGCCAGGGTAACTGAGTTTGAACTTTTTTAAGTTTGATTTATGAAACCGAATCTACCAAAAATAAGCCTGACTAACCGAAATAAGCCTGGCTTATACTCTAATCTTGGTTTATGGAACAGCCCCCAGGATGAGTTTTGTACTATGAAAGCTACCCATCATGCATTGCATCATGATGCTTTTTTTGTCACCATTGTTATGAATCATAAGCAAAATCTTGATGTCTGTGTATGACTACATGATACAGTGTGTGCACAACATTTTTACCCATCTCTAAATAAGTGATCATTTAAATGCTATTGGTGCCAAAATTACAGTTTCACAAGGTTGCCAGCTATAAATGCAAAAGCATCTAACAATATTAGATGCTTGCTTTATGAAGATTTTGCTGATATCAGCTGATCTTGCGTTATCTTGGCTTTATCCACCACAATAATTGTGTTTTAGAAACACAGTTACAGCAGCCAACGAACAGCTAACGCAAGAAGCCCAACTAGAGCAAATACTGATCACCACAATGGTGACATAACTGTACAGGCTTGCTTATGAAACTTTATTCTCTCAACATAGGATCTGGGTCCCATGACTTGAAGATACTATCATGTCCTCTTAAGTTAATATGCTATATACTTTTAGTTATGATTAATGTTGCTGATGCAGATGTTTAAGATTGTGCTGAGTAAATGGAAATAAGAGTTTACCTTCAGATAGTCTTTCTTCATGACCTGGTGCAGAGCAGCACAGGTCTCCATCACGATCTGTGAAATAGTGCTGGCCCCAATCTTGTACTGTAAACTGAGGGAACTGAATGTTTCGCCTGCATAACAAAAATAACCCTTCAAATAAACAACAGCTACGTATAATGAATTCAGCATTAACTTATATTAATACTGCCCAGGCAGACTCACCTGAAGCCAAATAGCGCAAGGTCACAGACAGGCGATCTCTCGGGGATATTGCCCGTCTCATTTTAGTGTGTTGTTTGGTGATGAGAGCCCCGACGCTCCCAAGCAGGAGCTCGAACTCCTCCTCCGTCATCCGCAACAGCTCCCGGCAGCCGGGCCCCTCGCTCGACTAGCAATAACACACCAAATATCAGAAGGCGTTTGACTAAATTACGCTTCTATCCGAATAAATACACGCCACACCAGCAAGCAAGCATCTAACTGGGTTCATTATAGTTATTTGTTTACCTCCAACACTCTCTGCGGAACGGACAACCCTTGCTGCTCGCGTCTCTTGAAACATTCTCTCCTCCATATTCGTCTGTTGTTTTTCTTTTTTTCGCTGCAGATCAGCGCACAGATAACTTGCAGTGCAAGCTGCTTGTTGTTGTTGTTGTTCGCCATATGTGAGAGAAGAATTACAGTCTCGCGCGAGAACGTTTGTCTCACCCGTGCATTTCCTGTCACGTCATTTCCTGTATCACTTCTCTCGTGTGCGTTTGGCGTTTTGTTGTTGTTAAAAGTTAGGCTCGTTTTAGGTTGTGTTCCAACCAAAAGACGTGTTTTTACTTTTTAAATGTGAATTCCAAAAAAAGTGGGATCTCCGTATATGGTATATCTATTGTTGAAATATCTCTAAAAGAAAGTTTTGTTGTTGTTGTGAAACGTAAGGCTCGTTTGAGGTTGTGGGTGTTCCAACCATAATAGATGTTCGTATTGAAAATTGACGGAGCAACAGATTTTGTTTGAAAATAAAAAATAAAAGTTGTTTATTTTGTTTAAAAATCTTATAAACACTGTTAAAAATGTTTGATGTAAAATTACAGTTTAATCCAGGTTAATAAATGCATTACTTTTCCAGTAATTCCACTGTAGGACTTTGTATTTAACTGCACTCTTGGAAATTTATTGTAAAATCTGCAATATCATATTTCTACAGTGCATAATATGTACTATGAAGGTACCCAGCATGTGTGGCATGAACAGATTATGCTGCAGGAGATTCTTGATTATTGTTGGGTTTATCTGTGCTGCTGAACTTATTTTTGCTTCAATTTTAGCAGTTTGTGTTGTTTGTTTATTTGTTAATGTTCAGAATTGATCTTTTTTATTATTATTTGTTGAGTGTCACCATTGTTGTGTTTAGTATGTCGAGTATTGATGTCTGTGCATCATTGGGTTAAGTAAAAAAATAAATCTTTCAAATTTTAGTCACATCTATCAAATACGAGTTTCAAGAGCTTCTTTACTGAGGCGAAATATCTATCTACAAACAATTCTGAAATTGAAATACAATAATGGTTAGTCATTGTGCTGAAATAAGTCACTTAAAAACAGCCAATTAAATTATTTTATATTCTAGCATGGTCACTGTTTTATCAAATGCTTAATTTATCACATTTCTGATTTGGCTAAATCATATATTTGAATATGAATGCAGAGGATCCCAAGCTAATGAAACACTAATCACCAATATGGTGACTTCAAAGCAATTACAGTACTAAACAATATAATTTCTTACAGTGGCATCCCTTACAGAAAGAAAATATATTTCCATATATTTATAATCAATATCGTGTTTATACTGAAAAATATATGAAATAACATATTGCTTTAATAAATTTTGTTATATATTACAATATATTGACTATTCAAATTTTATATTGAAAATATATTTACACTGGAAAATGTAATTAGTTGAGTGTACTTCGAAAACGTGGAAAACGATTGCCTTACATTTCTCAAGTATAGACATTTACCCAAATCTGTAAGTTTCTAACATGAAAACAAATTAAACAGCAGGACAATGATAGACTGTCCATTTATTGTTATTTATTATACTGAAACTTACTTGAATAGATAAAAAAAAAAAAAACATGCATTTAATGTAGGTAACTGACATAACTGCAAATATATTTCTTCCTGTTAAATAAAGCAACATGCAGCATAATATTAGTGTTTCTTGGTCTTCTGCAGGCTCTACTCTTCAGCACAATGGTGACCCACAAAACTCAGACAACAGAAACCCTTTCTGGGAGCTACCATATGTGACCCTGGACCACAAAACCAGTCACATGGGTCTTTAAAAAAAAAAAGAGATTTATACATAAATAAGCTTTCCATTGATGTTTGGTGTGTTTGGATACAACTATTTGAAAATCTGGAATCTGAGGGTGCAAAAAAATCAAAACTGACAAAATGCCTTTAAAGTTGACCATTTATGTTCGCGATTGTGCTGCATTCACTCACAAAAATAAATGTTTTATATATTGACGGTAGGAAATGTAAAAAATATCTTCATGGAACATAATCTGTACTTAATATCCTAATGATTTTTGGCAAAAAAGAAAAATCGATAATTTTGATCAATACAATGTATTGTAAATATACCCGTGCTACTTGTGACTGGTTTTGTGATCCAGGGTCACATATATGAAACTTATCCATGGTTCCCAGCATGCATTGCAGCATGTCACCGTTGTTGAGAACCGCAAATGCATTGCTTGATGTAACAGACATTGGTGACAAACCTTGGAATGATATCTGTGTTTCAATACAATTAGTGATGATTATGACATCATCAATAAATAAACATCAGAATATATAAAAAAAAAAAAAAAAAGTCCATATTTTTCTTAAATACAAAAAGTCAAGAGCCCAACTAAAGCAAACAATGATCTCCATAATGGTAAATACTGAAGGGGTGGATACTGTAATCCACTGCTGCTTCAATCTATATCTAATGAGTGATTATAATCAAGGTATTAATCAATATTTTTCCTTCTAAATATCACATGAGTTGAATGACTCCTCTAGGCGTATGAGATTTTATTCTGTTATAGAGTGTGATTACTGAATGTATTCTCTAATGTGTGTATTTGGTATCTGAGAGGTGACTGAAGGCTGGCCAATGCTAGGAATGCAGTAACAGTGCTTGCTCATTTAGCCCGGCTTCCAGAAATGAAATATGGACTTGTTTTGTTGACTCTTCTGTTTATTGTTAGAGTCTGTCCAAATCCAACCTTGAAGAAGCTGTGTGTCGGTGTGTGTTAGTCTTCTTGGTTACAGGTTAAGGAACCACTGGCATTATTGGAGATTGACTGACTTGTTGTTCTGGACAGGCTGGCACCCAGCAACCCAAATCTACGACTTGGAAGGTCACGACATGCCTAACTTCAGGGTCAGAGTGTCAGCCGCATAATTGATGGAGATATGCTTCAGTCTATCTGTATATGTGTGGGAAATTACTATGTATTTCTTAACCAATGAGAATCATTCAACCTGAAGCAAGGACGTATCTTAGACCTTGGTGAAGGGTATAACTGCTGTGATCTTTGTAACTGTTAGCGGGGCAGCCTACGAACTCCTTGTGAGTCTTGAAGCTGACTTCTGCCTGACAAAACTGCAAACTATCTTTTTATTTATTTATTTATTTATTTAAAAGGGACAATGCATATGAATGAACATAGCTTTTCAGCAATGTACATATGCCAAAATTAGCCCCCAGGCTATTTTACATTTGTAGTCCCATGTGAGGTCATCAAACAATACCTAATAACACAGCTAAACATTTAATTTAAACATGATTCAACTTAATTTAAAAGACACACAATTAACAGCAACATATAAGAAATGACGCAATTAGTAAACAGGGCATCTAATATGGCATACTCATACATGACGGACACACACATATACATATACATAGTAAAGTGCTACTTAAAGTGCATTAAGTGCTTTATAGCACTTCAGGTTATTTATTAAAATTCTGACTCATGTCTTCAATTGACTGCACTCTTGACTCTCTCTCTCTCTCCTAGCGTTTGTCCCGTCATAATGCGGGGTCCGCTTTTCGGCAGGTTGCTCTCCATTTCTTCCGATCAAGGGCATCTTCGGGGAGGCATTGTCATGTTTCATTTCTTCCTTTATCCGATCCATCCATCACTTCTTTGGTCTTCCTCTGGGTCGCTTTCCTTCAGGGTTGAGACGCAGGGCCCTCTTCGCTATTGACTCTTCCTCGCTCCCTACTACGTGGCTATACCATCGAAGTCGCGCTTCCCTCATCTTCTCCATAATCGGTGCTACTCCCATGGTCTTTCTGACGTCTTCATTCATCACTTGGTCCCATCGGGTCAGCCCTAGTGTCCCCTGAGCATCCGCATCTCCATTACATTAAGGGCTTGTTCGTGCCTGTTGGTCGCGGGCCAACACTCCGCTCCATATAGGGCGACTGCGGACGACTGTCTTATAGATCTTTGCCTTGAGGTTTTTGGGCATGCGTTTATCGCATAGTCAAGTGACTGTCAGCAATGGCTGCCATAAAAGAAAACATAAAATGAATGTAAAATATCCTAATTTAAATAAAGTGCAAACGACTTTTACAGAAATCTTCATTAAACTTAACAGAAACACACTTATTTCACATATATTTCCTGAATTTTGACTAACAAAAATATTCACTGTAAAAGGTGAATTTCTTGCAGTTCACTACACACATGATTTACTGTGACAATACATCACTGCATCAGCAACTACATAGTTACTGTCTATAAAATAAAGCAACATGCAGCCTAACATCTGTGTTTCTCTGCACATCCTGGACTGAAGCACAGGCTCTACTTTTCAGCACAATGGTGACCCACAAAACAGACCATACAGAAACACTTTAAAACCCAACAGAACATTAATTTTGTTGGGTTTGTTCAGTTTGATGTCACAATTTTGGTGATCAGTGTTTGCTTTAGTGTATAACACTGATGCCACAATATAATCATGTGAAAAGGTGTGACATTAATCATAGTCAAGTCACATTTATTTTTATAGCGCTTTTTGCAATACAGGTTGTTTCCAAGCAGCTTTACAGAGATAACAGGAAAATAATGCAAAAAAAACTTTGTTTCCAGAGGAAAAGAGTATCACAGTCCAGCTTAACCCTCTGGGGACCAAGGGTTTTTTGGGGCCCTTGGGATGTTTTGACATGCACTGACATTTGTGCTTTTTTCAGTTATTTATAAACATGTTAATGGCAAAGGTGTAAATTCACTCTATATAGTACAAACGGGGCTACCATAATCTGTGAACAACATGTATGTACATGTTTGTATTTTTGAGAGAATATTATTTATGCATGGTTATTGAAAAACTTAAAAATAAAAGTTTCTGAAACAAGGCCACAAAACACATATTGATTATTTCTTCACAAGACTTTTGAAAATTGTATCACATAGTCTAGAATATTTGCTCCAAAACTATGTGAGAATCATCCTGACTACTCATTCAGATAAGTCAATAAAGTCTTTTATAATGTGTATGACGTGTTTAGTGCGAGAAAGCTTTATGCGGGGAGGCGTGATCTCTCATTAATATGTATGGCATTTCACACCTGAGAAAGACAAAGACCCTCCCATAATGGCCCTATTAGGTGCTATCCGGCCATATCATTAGAGGAGCCTTGCACAAAGAATGAGGAGATTTAAAAAAGAATGGCTTTTAGATTGTTTGGATTTATTTACAACACAACATAATCCAAAGATACACAACAAAGGACAAAAAAGCACATTAGTAAACACACTGATCTAAATACAGAGGCTTACACAGTCACACAGCATTGTCCCATTCCTGAAACATAGTACATACCTGTCATTTCCAAGGTGTTTGATTTTTCATTACAGTCTCCTGTGAATGTTGAAGTCAGCAGGACTGATATCAAGAGAAACTATATGGCTGCACGACTTTGGGCATGCATTGTAGATTTTTCTGGTTAAAATAGCTTTTTAATTATAGGCTAAATATATATATATATATATACACACACACACTGCTTAGAATTAGAAGTGAACACACCAATGCTAAAGTTGACTAAAAAGAGGAATAAAAAAATCTTAATGCCTTAATTAAAAAATTAGGAAAACTCTAACCTTTAGGGAAATGAATAATGTCCCTGAATTCTTTGTGAATGAATAATGTATCGCAAATAATTAAATGTTCTTCTTTAAAATACAGGGTGCATACGTCTGGACACTTCTATCCCCAGAAACTCCTAACAAAAGCTGATGTCTTTATTTTGAAGCTTATTTGATGCTTATTTGATTTGAAAAACTTTATCCAAAACTAGTCAACGAAATTTTGTCTTTTATTTCGTCTGTAACAGTGCGTATCTGTGCGTTCATTCATTCATTTACACACACACACAGAGAGAAACATGATTCACAGTATGCTATTTTTCCGTTTACAGACACTAACGTTATTCTATATCGCGATTAGAACAAAGCACAGCCATAAAACACTTACAGTTCTCAGCTGAATCTGTTGCTCCTCCTCGAAGTCAAGTCATCTTCATTTATATAGCGCTTTTAACAATGAATTGTTTCAAAGCAGCTTTACAGAGATAAACATATAATTTAAGGTAACAGATTGTTTTGGCGTTATAGCGGTTCTTGAATAATGTTACTTCCAGCTAAAGTTAACTTTGATTGATTCACCTCCGTCGAAATGATCAGACTTTAAACACGAACCTGTGATTAACACTGACGGCGTTCACATGCTCATTCAGAATTCTATAGTTATGTGCTTTTTAAAATATGTGCGCAGGTTTGTAATTCATACAACCCAGCCTAAACAAACTACTTTTCTTGCCTATAAATTTTGATACAGAATTTTGTTTTATTTTATCACTTCGGGGTACGCGAGCCGGAATTCACAACGCTTTATCTGTAGAGTGGGAAAGGGATCCTCCATAGGGAGAGGATAGTTGACACTTCAGCACTGCATTGTCATCGGGTCCAGGCGAATCTCCTTCGTCAGATCTAGACACGGCCTGGATCCGGCAGGCTGCGGGAAAACCTCGGGATAAACAAAGACACTAATATTAGCGTAGATGCCATTCTTCTTATGATGTAGCGAGTACATCAAGATTTAAGGGAAGTGTTCCCAGTTCCGGCTGACCTATGCAGCCTAACATTGAATTTATAGAAGTCTATAATGTATTATGTGTATGCTAGGTCAAAGAGATGTGTTTTTAGTCTAGCTTTGAACTGACAGAGTGTGTCTGCTTCCCGGACAATGGTAGGAAGACTGCTCCAAAGTTTTGGTGCTAAATAGGAAAAGGATCTACCGGCAGCAGTCGATTTAGATATTCTAGGTATTATCAACTGGCCGGAATTTTGAGATCGCAATAGACGTGAAGGACTATAATGCGTTAAGAGCTCGCTCAAGTACTGCGGAGCTAAGCCATTTAGTGCTTTGTAGGTAATCAACAATATTTTAAAATTTATACGATGTTTAATAGGGAGCCAATGCAGTGTTGACAGAACCGGGCTAATATGGTCATATTTCCTGGTTCTGGTAAGAACTCGAGCTGCAGCGTTTTGAACTAGCTGTAGTTTGTTTATTAAGCGTGCAGGGCAACCACCCAGTAGAGCATTACAATAATCTAGCCTTGAGGTCATGAACGCATGGACTAATTGTTCCGCATTTCCCAATGAGAGCATATGGCGTAATTTAGATATATTTTTAAGATGGAAAAATGCAGTTTTACAGATACTAGACACGTGGCTTTCAAAAGAAAGGTTGGTATCAAAGAGCACACCCAGGTTCCTAACCGACGACGAAGACTTGACAGAGCAGCCATTAAGTGTTAGACAGTATTCTGGGTTATTACGTGTGGAAGTTTTTTGTCCAATAATTAGAATCTCTGTCTTTTCAGAATTTAGTAGTAGGAAATTACTAGTCATCCAATTTTTTATATCAGCTATGCATTCCGTTAATTTTGTGAATTGGTAAGTTTCGTTGGGTTTTGAAGAAATATACAGCTGAGTATCATCGGCATAACAGTGAAAGCTAACTCCATGTTTCCTAATGATATCTCCTAATGGTAGCATGTACAGAGTGAACAGCAGCGGTCCTAGTACTGAGCCTTGTGGTACGCCATACTGAACTTGTGATCGATAAGACATCTCTTCATTTACTGCTACAAACTGATAACGGTCGGTTAAGTATGATTTAAACCATGCTAATGCAATTCCACTAATGCCAACATAGTTTTCTAGTCTATTTAAAAGAATGTTGTGGTCAATGGTGTCAAATGCAGCACTAAGATCGAGTAACACTAATAGAGAGATACAACCACGATCGGATGATAAGAGCAAATCATTTGTGACTCTAATGAGAGCGGTCTCAGTGCTATGGTACGGTCTAAATCCGGACTGAAAATCCTCGCAGATATCATTTCTTTCTAGAAAGGAACATAGTTGTGAAGATACTGCTTTTTCTAATATCTTTGACAAAAAAGGCAGATTCGAGATCGGCCTGTAATTGACTAATTCTGTAGGATCAAGTTGTGGTTTTTTAACAAGCGGTTTTATCATAGCCAGTTTAAAGGTTTTTGGTACGTATCCTAGAGACAAAGATGAATTAATGATATTAAGAAGAGGATATATGACCTCTGGAAACATCTCTTTCAGTAGCTTAGTCGGTATAGGATCTAACATACAAGTTGTCGATTTAGATGAATTAAAGAGTTTGCAGAATTCTTCCTCTCCTATAGCAACAAATAAATCAAATTTTTCCTCAGGGAGACTACAATGCACTTCCTGATGCGATACTGTGGTAGACGGTTGCATAGTTATAATTTTGTCCCTGATATTATCAATCTTATAAGTCCTGGGCATAGACGTTAAACTGCATCCGGGCAGAGTGGGGAGGCTGTGCGTGGGGCCAGCTACACCCAGCTTACACCTATAAAATGCGCACAAGAAGCCGTGAGTACCTACTCTGTAACTGGCGAGTGCATGGTCGGCGCTATAAAACCGAGCAGACCCCCCCTCAAGGGGATTAGGGTGTCTAAGGCACTGGCAGCAGGGTGCCGGTTGGTGTGAGCAGCGAGGAACTCACTAGTTTGAGTCAATGGTGCAAACACAAGATGGTATGCGGAAGAACCACAGCTATGGTCAACGGATGGCGTCAACAGCAAGTAAGATGCTACTGCGGGGCAGCCTCCTCGCCAACCTTGTTGTTGCACCTTTGTGCACCACGTGGTAACCGGCGCGAAGGCCCAGAGAGGCAGTCTGGTGGGGGCACGACGCCAACTGCCTTTTTCACTGTGCAAGGCGTCTTGACTGGAGGCGTAGGTAGAAGCCCTGTGGCGATGAGGGGAACGAAACATCAGCAGGCTGAAGTAGCTGGGAGCTGATAGCGGAAACCTTGCACACAGGCGGCTCACAGCTGATGGTCGCAGCATCACTGAATCCTGAGCACCAGTGGGCTGAGGCAGCACTGTGAGCGTCTGGGCAGCCCTTTTTAGGGAAAGCACTGCCTACCCCAGAAGGGGAAGCCCCTAGAAAAGGTGGGGTAAAAAAAGCGTGCTCAGAACACATCCTGGCTGGTTTACCGCTACCAGCGGGACTTCACATTAGCGGTCGAAACAGAAAAACTAAAAAGTTGATTGTTGCGTCATGGAACGTCCGCACTATGCTAGACGGAGTTTCCAGACCTGAGCGGAGAACAGCTCAGATTGCAAAAGAACTAAAACGATATAGAGTGAACATTGCTGCCCTTCAAGAGACCAGGATTGAGGGTCAGGGTCAGGTGCAAGAGGAAGACTACACCTTCTTCTGGGTTGGGAAGACAGAGGGAAGGAGAGACGCTGGTGTGGCCTTTGCTGTCGACAACAAGATCAAGCTGACAAATCTGCCAACATCCGTCTCTGAGAGGATGATGGTTATATGTGTACCAATTGAGAACGACAGGCATTTGACCATTGTCAATGTGTATGCCCCAACCATGACCTACCCAGATGAGGAAAAGGAGGCTTTCTACCAGGAGCTGACAACGATTGTAAGCAGAGTCCCCCCACAACACAAGCTGTTAGTTGCGGGTGACTTCAATGCAAGGGTGGGAAGTGACTGTGAAACCTATGCTGGAATCATTGGAAAGTTTGGCAAAGGTAAAAAGAACACCAACGGAGACCTCCTGCTTAACTTCTGTGCTCAACAAGAGCTATGTCTCACGAACACCTTCTTCAGACAGCCAGATAAGAACTTCTTCACATGGAAACACCCACGCTCTGGACACTACCATCTGCTAGACTACATTGTTACCCGTAGGAGCGGGCTTCATGAGATCATGTGCACCAAGGTCATGCGTGGGGCGGAGTGTTCGACTGACCATTACCTTGTGAGGTGTCAGATCAGACACAAGATAACCGTGCCAAGGAGAAAAACTAATGGCACAACCCCTAAAAAATTTGACCTTAGAAAGCTTGCAAATGAAGAGCACTGCAGAAGACTGGCTGAAACTGTGTCATCTGCAGTAAATGGTGCAAAAGTCAAAACAGTAGGATCAGAGGACATTGAAGAACAATGGCAAGCACTGAAGAAGGCAGTCTATTCTGCAGCAGAAATGACCTTAGGTCACCCACAGCGTAGGACACCTGACTGGTTTCAGGAACATGATGAGGAGATCCAGAAGCTGCTGGATGAAAAGCACCTCCTGCATAAGCGACATCTGCAGGAAAACTCTAATAGGAGTAAGGCTGCTTTTGCTGAGATCAAGGCCAAAGTACAGAGAGAGGTGAGGCGAATAAAGAACGACTGGTGGCGTAGGCAGGCAGAAAAACTGCAAAGCATGGCTGACAACCATGACTATCATGGATTGTTCACAGGACTAAAGGCTATCTATGGTCCAAGGAGCAATGCAGTGGCACCTGTCAAATCAGCAGATGGAGGAAAACTCTACACTGAACTACATAAGATTCAGAGTAGATGGAAAGAGCATTTCTGTAATCTGCTAAATCAGCAAGTATTCGCTGAACCAGATGCCTGTAAATGGCTAAAGAGACACCAGAGTCGTGATGACCTCTGCTTTGAGATCACTATGGAAGAGCTTGAGAAAGCCCTAAATGCCACAGCAAGCCACAGAGCACCAGGTCTAGATGGAATCCCCTCAGAGGTGCTCAAGAAAGGAGGAAGAGTACTCAGAGACGAGCTCCTGAAACTTTTTAACAGCTGCCTTGTTCATGAGTGTGTACCTCAGGACTTCAAGGATGCACTGATTGTCACAATCTACAAGAGAAAGGGAGACCGAGCAGACTGTGGAAATTACAGAGGCATTTCCTTGTTAGCCATAACAGGCAAAGTTCTGGCTAAAATTATACTCAGTCGGCTCAAAAACATCGCCGAGCAAGTCCTACCAGAGAGTCAATGCGGCTTTAGGTCGGGAAGATCTACCACTGACATGATTTTTACTCTACGGCAGCTACAGGAGAAAGCAGTGGAGCAACATCAGTCTCTCTTTGTGGTGTTCGTAGACTTTTCAAAGGCTTTCGACACGGTCGACCGAAGAACTCTTTGGAAAGTCTTACAGATCTATGGATGCCCCGAGAAGCTTGTCAACATCATCAAGCAGTTTCACATAGGGATGAAAGGACAAGTTTTCATTGGTGGGGAACCCAGTGAAGCCTTTGAAGTTAACCATGGTGTGAAACAGGGATGCGTGCTTGCACCGACGCTTTTTTCGCTATATCTCACAGCTGTGCTAGATTCAATGGGCCTTGATCTGCACAAGGGGATCTTTATTCGCACTAGGACAAACGGCAAGCTTTTCAACTTAGCCCGACTTAGAGCAACCACCAAGACCAGAGAACTATGCATCCGGGAGCTGCTCTATGCAGATGACTCTGCTCTCGTGGCTAACAACGCTGAGGACATGCAACATATAGTAAACCGGTTTTCGTGGGCAGCAGATTTGTTCGGACTGAACATTAACATCTCTAAGACCGAACTTTTGTATCAACCACCCCCAATGGGTTCCAACAATATGAGAGAGCCACAGCCAGTGATGGTACATGGAGAGCCCCTGAAATCTGTCAAGGCCTTCACATACCTTGGCAGTACAGTGACCTACACAAACTCCTCAGATCTGGAAGTTGAGAGGAGAATTCAGTCTGCTACCAAGGCTTTTGGCTCTCTCGAGAAGCGCCTTTGGAGCTGTCACGACATCTCGTACAGCACAAAAGTGAAAGTCTACAATGCTGCTGTACTTCCTTGCTTGCTCTATGCCACCGAGTGTTTAACGCTCTACAGCAGACAGATCAAAATACTCACACGAGTTCAGCTACGTCATCTACGTGCCATTTTACACATCAGATGGCAGGATCGAATCGCAGATGTAGAGGTAATCCAACGAGCTGGCTCTGTCAGTGTTGAAGCCCTTATTACATCATCACAACTGCGATGGGCTGGACATGTGCGCCGGATGAGTGACAGCCGACTGCCCAAAGCAGTTTTTTACGCAGAGTTAAAAGAGGGCAAAAGAAGCCGTGGTGGTCAAAAACTGCGTTTCAAAGATGCCCTAAAAAGACATATGAGGAACACCGGGATCTCCCCGGAAAGCTGGGAGGAACAGGCCCTGCATCGTGAGAAATGGCAGCGTGGATTGAAAACAGCTGTCGCAGCTGTTGAGAAAAGGCGTCAGAAAGACTACGAGAAAGCCCATGAGAGGCGGCACTATTCCATTGCAGCAAAAGACTTTGTCTGTAGCAAATGCCATCGCTGCTGTAGATCGAGAGCAGGCCTTCTAGCCCACATGAGAGCCTGCCTACAATAGCCTCTAATCCAGACAGTCATCGTCGATATACGACGGACTGCCGATGATGAAGTGAAGAAGTTCATAAAGTCATCACTGCCGTGTTGCTTTGACACTTCTGAGCTTGAAGCTTTCTTTTTCGTTAGTTTAGCCACTGTTTCAAATAAATACCTAGGATTATGTTTATTTTCTTCTAATAGGTTTGAAAAATAAGCAGATCTAGCAGCTTTTAAAGCCTCTCTGTAAGCAATTGAGCTCTCTTTCCACGAAATCCGAAATACCTCTAGTTTAGTTTTCTTCCAGTTGCGCTCCATTTTTCTGGCTGCTCTCTTTAGGGCCAGAGTGTGCTCGCTGTACCACGGCGTTGGACTATTTTCTTTAATCTTCTTTAAGCGCAACGGAGCAACTGCGTCTAAAGTGCTGGAAAAGAGAGAGTTAAACGTTTCTGTTGCAATATCGAGTTCTTCTAAGCTATCTGGGATGCTGAGATGATGAAACTGATTAGGAAGATTATTGATAAAGCAATCTTTAGTGGCAGAAGTTATAGGTCTAACGTATTTATAACACGGAGTCGGCTTTGCAGCCATGGCTAAATGTACATGAGACTAGATAATGATCTGAGATGTCATCGCTCTGCTGCAGAATTTCAACAGCATCAACATCTATTCCATGTGATAATATTAGATCTAGAGTATGATTACGACAATGAGTAGGTCCTGACACGTGTTGTCTAACTCCAATTGAGTTTACAATGTCTTTAAATGCCAATCCCAAAGCATCTTTTTCATTATCTACATGTATATTAAAATCACCAACAATTAGTACTTTATCTGCAGCCAATACTAAATCTGATAGAAAGTCCGCAAATTCTTTGATAAAATCTTTATGGTGCCCTGGTGGCCTGTACACAGTAGCCAGCAGAATTCTCAAATGTGATTTATCGTTTACACTATATATTTTTACATTAAGCACCAATACTTCAAAAGAAGTATATTTAAAGCTACATTTCTTAGTGGTTTTGAAAATATTACTATAAATTACAGCAACACCTCCCCCTTTGCCTTTCAGACGAGGTTCATTTTTATAACTGTAATCTTGTGGGGTTGACTCATTTAAAATAATGTAATCGTTTGGTTTTAGCCAGGTTTCTGTCAAACACAGCATATCAAGATTATAATCTGAAATCATATCATTAACTATAAGAGATTTTGAAGTAAGGGATCGAATATTCAGCAACCCAAGCTTTATCATTTGCTCATCTGTATTATATCTGTTTTTTATTTGTTGAACATCAATTAAATTTTTAACCTGACGTTTTTTGGATTTCCAAATTCGGGGAACAGACACAGTCTCTATATGATGATATCTAGGTGAAAGAGGCTCTATGTGATGGGATTTATCTGACCTTGGTGACGTGAGGCCGCTAGCAGACGGTCGGTTTAGCCAGTCTGTCTGCTTCCTGACCTGAGCCCCAGATTGTCATGTTTTAGCTCTAAGACTATGAGCCAAATTACTAGAGAGAAGAGCAGCACCAGCCCAGGAGGGATGGATACCATCTCTTTTCAACAGATCAGGCTTGCCCCAAAAACTTTTCCAATTGTCTATGAATTTTATATTATTCTGCGGACACCACTTCGACAGCCAACCATTCAGTGAGGCCAATCGGCTAACTATCTCATCACTCCTGCGTACAGGAAGGGGGCCAGAGCAAATTACAGTGCCTGACATCGTACTTGCGAGTTCACACACCACTTTAATATTAATTTTGGTGATCTCCGACTGGCGGAGTCGAACATCATTAGTGCCGACATGAATAATGATCTTAGAGAATTTACGATTAGCATTAGCCAGCACTTTTAAATTTGCTTTGATGTCAGGCGCTCTGGCTCCCGGCAAAAATGTGACTATGGTGGCTGGTGTCTCTCTTTTCACGTTCCGTGTGATCGAATCACCAATTACCAGGGCACAATCAACAGAATTCTCAGTGGGTGTTTCACTGAGTGGGGCAAATCGATTTGTAATGGGAATCGGAACGGAAGAGTGGTTCTTTGATCCGCGACTAGAGCGGTGATCTCTCACAGTAACCCATCTGCCCTGCTGCACGGGCTCTACTTCAGCCGGAACTGAATCATGTAAAGAGTTCACTATGCTAGGCGCATCCAAAACACTATCTAAAGATCTAGCATTCTTACCATCCTCAATTAATCCTCAATCTTCTCCGTCAGCCTGACTGTCTCCTTGCATTTATCACATATAAATCCTATATTGCCATCGGAGAAGGCTATACTAAACATATGACATGTGACACAGGTGACAATAACAGGACAAGAAGACATTACTCACCGTGTTTGTTGACTGATTTCTTACTCACCTGGACTTTATGAACTCAAAGGCGCGGGCGCGCGAGAGAAAATAAATATATAAATGAGCGCACGGGTGGCGCGTTAGCAGGCTAACGTTAGCGAGTTACTAGCGTGCTGTGTTAACAATAACGGAAGCTAGAGATGTAAGGTTAATCTGAGATGTTGGGTAAGCTGTATTTAGTAGTATAAACAACTAGATAGTAAATGATGGCTCAAAACATAAAGAAATACGAGGCTCAGGCGGAGCTTACAGCCTCGAAGCAAACAAACACACAGCAGGCAGCGAGGCAGACAGGAGCAATCGATCAGCGATCAGCAAAGTGAAAATAAACCAGCACTTCTGTATTAAATGTCCCAGGATTATTCCTCATAGCCGCGCAAGACGAATCTTAATCTGACTAAAAAATATAGTGCGTTTACAGCATTTGCCTGGGGGCGTTTATCTATTTTGCAAATGGCCTCAACACATTATCTTATGAATAGCGCGCTCTGCGAGTGGGTGTGAACAAATTAACAATAATGAGCTGAGACAGGAGAAACTGTACTTCTCTTTAGTTTCAGACAGATTACATTGCAGGAGAATATTTGTTTTAAATGTGAATTGTTTTATTTAAAAGTAGAAATTTAAAGCGTTCTTTAGACGTATGTTTCATGTTTGTGTGATAAGTATTAGCGGAGTTTCCGTTCATTTTCCAGACATGTTTCAGAAAGATTTTTGCGGAGACAGAGTGAGCTGAAAGCGCACCCTGTTTATTTTATTTATTTAAAAAAAAAACACAAGGTTTTGATGTTAATGTGAGTGTACACAAAAAAAGAAGACCCTCTATAGTTTATAATCATGTATTGATTTTATTTATATGACCATAAATGACAGAGTATTTTAAGTCTATGTTGCTGCTATGTGAAAAAAAAACAGCAAAACGCGCGGGCGCGTTCTTGGTCCCCAGAGGGTTAAAGGTGCATTGCGCAACATTTCATGTTAAAAATACCCGTTTTTCTAACCCATACATGCTTAAACAATTGCCTGCTGGGCTGAATGAGCCCTTCTCTGATCATTGCGATTGCCTCTATAATCCTGTACAGTAAAATAAATAAGAGGGATTCGGGCCGGAACGTGAGACTGGGCGTGACGTCATGCGCGTTCACGCTCCCCTGGCTATGTCCGGCAGGTTTGTGTATTCACCACCATTCTCCGTATCAGCGAAGACAACTCAAGCGACAAAACTTTAGTCAACTTTCGACAAAAGTAGAAGATGGATTCAAAGAGACCGGCTTGTAGTTCATTTCAAACCCCAACGCAAACTCGACGTAAGACAAAGAAAAGAAAACTTTTGTCTAGTGCCACCAAAAGGGCCAAATTGGAGTCAGACAGGCGTCGGAATAAGACGAGAGTCAACATCGGGAAGATTGAGCAATTTCCCTGTAAATGTAACCTTGCAGTGTGTGAACTAATTACATGTTGTGTATAGTTACCCTTTTTTGTCTTCTAAATGTATGAACTATTGTGACCTTGCCCAGGGACAGCAGTTGAAAAGTATTGACACATTTCACATAAATGTTCGTCAGTGTGTATTGTCACTGTCAAAATATCTACAAAATAAATCAGCACTACATGTAGTTTAGTGATTCGCTATTCGAGTAAAACAGTTCAAGATTCTTGAGTGTGATATAAAATGCTGATATATAAGTTATATAATTAGACACATATTTTGAGCAAATTACTGCCTAATTAGGATGTATTGCTATTGGAATATGCTATTTAGCAGATCAATAAAACAGGCTAAACCCCCGCAAGTCTTCGCGGGTTAGCCTGTTTGGCTTTTACGGTAACGTCATAGTGCCATTTGATTGTTTATTACCTTGAGACATTTGAGTGTACTTTGTTGACCAACTGTGTATGGTATGATTATTATTTTGAGCTTTTACAAAGTAATAACTTATATTGTTCATGAACGTGTTTCCATAATAATACAATCATAAGTGGAGACAGTAAACACATAAAACAGTTCAACATGGAGATAGATGGAAACAAAAAACGAAGTTTTCTACTACCCCGGTTTTCCTCTCACACTTATGTGTGAAAACTTAATTTTGAGCTTTTACAAAGTAATAACTTATATTGTTCATGAACGTGTTTCCATAATAATACAATCATAAGTGGAGACAGTAAACACATAAAACAGTTCAACATGGAGATAGATGGAAACAAAAAACGAAGTTTTCTACTACCCCCGTTTTCCTCTCACACATAAGTGTGTAATTTACTCAAATGCCTTTCCTTTCATATATTTAAAATGACTTGCAGATTTATAACTTTATTACCTCTGAAGACATTATGACTGTAAACAAAAGATTTGTGCGGCTGATGCTGTATGAACAGCTCGTGCAAGCGTGCGTCTGGTCCAAGAGTGTGCACACCTCTGGTTGCAGTTTCGCTTGTCACCAGAGGGGGCATAGTTCTGCAAAAACTCAGAGACTTGCGCAATGCACCTTTAAGTTCAGTGATGTTTCATTTTTGTTTTAGAAAAGGTCATTAATTTAGTTAATTTATATATATATATATATATATATATATATATATATATATATATATATATATGTATATATAGCTGCTAAACCGTGATGTCATCGTCCAGCTCAGTTCAGTTCTTGAATAACAGTGTCAATGCAGGCAGATCAATATTGTTGAATATTAAATCAAATGTTAAATTTAATGTCCCCAACTAAGCAACCCAAGCCAATGGCAACAAAGGTGGAAAAAGGCGACAGTGGCAAGGAAACAAAACTCTATCAGGTGACAGAATGAAAAAAAAAAAAAACTTGGGAGAACCCAGGCTCAGTCGGTGGGCCAGTTCTCCTCTGGCCAATGTACGAACAGTGTATGATTTTGATTCAGGCAGCATTATAGGTCAGAAGTCAGATTGGCTTGGAACAATCAGAATATTATCCAGATTAATCTGCTTGAAGATCGGAGGCACGTCAGTATGGAGACAGCTCCAGTCACCTTATCCTGTTCCCACTCTGTTTGTGCTTTGGGAAAGCATCGCTTGTAAGTTGTATTTGAATTTATAGATAATTACATTGATACACAAGTGTCATGTAAGACGTTCTGTGATGTTACTTGAATATTTATTTGTTAACATGTGAAACTGCTATTGTATAGCCTTTCAGCTACCCACTAAACACAATGATGTCCAAAAGACGTCTTTTCAACGTCTTTGTCACAAAAGTCGGACGTTGAAAAGACGTCCACTGAAGAGCCAGAATGAAAGTTTTTATGACGTCTTTTTTTGACGTGTTCTGCACGTCCGATATAGACGTTCATGGACCCTCTTCGTACAAGGTTAAAAACTAGTTCAAATGTGGCCATTGTGGACATATTTTTTACATAATTTATGGTCTCATTTAGACATAATTACTTTGACTATTGCTGTCAGATGATCTTAGTGAGAATTAGCAGAAGTTTAGATGTTGATATTTGTTTCATTTGAAGTGTCACCATTGTGGTGATCAGTGTTTGCTTTAGTTGGGCTCTTGGTCCCCTTTATTTTTACTTTAGCTTTTCTTTGGCTGCTGTAACTGTGTGTTTGTATGACACAAATGTTGTGGCAGAGAAAGCCAAGAAAAAGTAAGATCAGGTGTTTTCAGCTCAATGTTGATGATGACATAATCATCACAATACAAGCATCAAATGTTGAGTTTGAAATTGTGTTTGTATTTGGGATTCTCAACCACCAACCTTGTGGAACTGCAATATTGGTGCCAATAGAATAAAAAATATTTTTAAAGTATAAAAAGCATGTGCAAATGTTTTGAGCAAATGCATCATGTAGTCACACACAGACATTAAGATTTTGGCTATGAATCACAACAACGGTGACAATCAAAACAAAAAAGCTTGGGAATCAATGATGAGTTTTGAACTATGAAGGCTACCCATCATGCATTGCAGCATGATGATTTTTTTGTCACCATTGTTGTGAATCATATGCAAAATCTTGATGTCTGTGTGTTACAACATGATATGTTTGCTCTAAACATTGTATGCACATCATTTTTATCCACCTCTAAATAAGTGATATTATAAATGCTATTGGTGCCAATATTGCAGTTCTACAAGGTAGGCGCTAGAAATGCCAAAGTATCTGACAACATTATATGCTTGTTTTGTGATGATTTCATCATCATCAACATGAAGCTGATAACACCTGATGTTACTTATTCTTGGCTTTCTTTGCAACATCAGTTGCAAATAACAGTGAGTTTAACAAACATACAGTTACAGCAGCCAAAGAAAAGC
This sequence comes from Rhinichthys klamathensis goyatoka, assembly GCF_029890125.1. Lineage (NCBI taxonomy): Eukaryota > Metazoa > Chordata > Actinopteri > Cypriniformes > Leuciscidae > Rhinichthys > Rhinichthys klamathensis. The sequence continues at coordinate 4,158,331 of NW_026606555.1, forward strand.
TAAAGTAAAAATAAAGGGGACCAAGAGCCCAACTAAAGCAAACACTGATCACCACAATGGTGACACTTCAAATGAAACAAATATCAACATCTAAACCTCTGCTAATTCTCACTAAGATCATCTGACAGCAATAGTCAAAGGAATTATGTCTAAATGAGACCATAAATTATGTAAAAAATATGTCCACAATGGCCACATTTGAACAAGTTTTTAACCTTGTACGAAGAGGGTCCATGAACGTCTATATCGGACGTGCAGAAACCGTCAAAAAAAGACGTCATAAAAACTTTCATTCTGGCTCCTCAGTGGACGTCTTTTCAACGTCCGACTTTTGTGACAAAGACGTTGAAAAGACGTCTTTTGGACATCATTGTGTTTAGTGGGTAAGGGGTAGCCAATAGTTTGTTAGTTTAGCTGTTGAGCTGCACATACTATATTTACAAGTTATTTACAGCTATAAGCATATCAGCTTAATGTAATATATATATTAGGGGTGGAACGGTACACAGAAGTCACGGTTCGGTTCATACCTCGGTTCAGACATCAAGGTTCGGTACGATTTCGGTACAATGGAGGGAAAAGCAAAACAAAAATGCAGAAGGCATTGTATTTTTTTATAAGTTTTATTATTAAAGGCATAGAACCAGTTTATTTGTAGTGCACTGACAATTGTTTTATATAATTAGTGTATTAATTAAATTAATAAAAAGACCTTGCGATATGTTTGGTAATTGTACCTGAATTAATTTAAAATTAATTTGCTATATTTAAGATCAATATATTTGTTTTCCTTAATTTTAATTAACATTATTAATTAACAATGTAACATTATTTTCATCTGAATTATAAATAATTGATTTCTGTTTAAAATAATACTACCATTAAAAACACATTCGATTTTCTTTTTTAATCAATGTAGAATGTGTAAGATTAGCGCTCCGAGGACAAGAAATGAAAACCAATGCAATATGATGAATGTCCAAAAGATGGGACCCACAGACTGTTTTGAAATGGAGTTGGATAAACATGTTTTGCTTTTAAAACAGTGTGTGTGTGTGTGTGTGTGTGTGTGTGTGTGTGTGTGTGTGATTTTGGTTGTGTGACAGTTGTAGGTTACAGTTTAACAAGAGTTTACAGTGTGACAAAAGCACAATGTTGTGTTTTATTGTGAATGTACAGAAATATAAGTAAACACTTTGCAGGTTTAATGATCTGTATGAACAAAATGACGGAGTATGTTTTTTTATGTTTCCACTGTTCGATCTCGATCGCGCGCGCGCACACGCACGCACACACACACACACACACACACACACTCCAGCATTGCAAACTTGACATCGCAGCCTGTTCATTATGCGGTCACACCAAACGCGAATAGAGCGTCTATCGCGTCTAGTTCGAGGCTAGTCCAAAGCGAATAGGACGCGCGTATAAAGCCAACGTTTGAAGTGAACGCGCGTTCAGAGCTAAGCCGATGGTACAGACACATGTGTCCCTAAAGAACCCGCGTATCTAACAGTAGTTCCGCATTACATTAATTAATTTGCACGCGAGTTTTATTTATTTTTATATCGTGTATTCTCCGTGTAAATTCGTGCACCGAACCGTGACGCCCGTACTGTTTCGGTTCAATACAAATACATGTATACCGTTCCACCCCTAATATATATGTTACAACTTTGTAGCTTAAAGGTATATTATTTTAGGTATATATTATAAGACGTAGTATTTGTTGAGATTATATATTTTTTTCTATTGTGAAGTGTGTGCCATGCGGTGCTAACTTTGCTAGCTCTGTACATAGACTCAAGTGTGTCAATCAAGCACATGGTGACTAGCATGTGTGTGTGCCTATATCTAAATAATTGAAACACATTTTGGTAATTTGAAACTGTTTATTGGAATGAGTTACTGATGATTGTTTTGGCTTTGTTTTTGCAAGGCCGGGTTTTTTTTCCTTGTGTTTTATTTTTCTCTTTGGTGAGTGTCTGACAATTGCTGCTGAGATTCTGATTTCTGTCCTGCTGTGGATTTCCTATCCCTGGTTGGACTGGCGAGCCATCCCATCTTCTCGTACCTGGAAATGAAGTAAAAAAGAGTTGTGAAAGTTGTCAGAAAAGAGTTTTCTGATTGGGTAGGAAAGAACTGCATACATTTCGTTTTTCTCAAGTTTCCCTGAAGACAAAATTAAGTTTTTTTTTCTTCTTCATGGACTGAACTGTGATCATTTTTCGTGAACATTCCTACTCAATATAAAAAAAAAAGACATTGAACTTGAAATTGAGACACTGTGGTTGAATTTCAGAAATTGACATTGGCAATTTTTGACTCTGTGTTACTGTCATCTATTTGTCTTTTTATTTTGTTTTTCTTTCATTCTCTCAATCCTTCCTTTAAAAAAAAGAAAAAAAAAGGATACAACTCATGCAAAATACCAAACAAAGAGAAAAAATACACTTACCTCTTCATTAATTAGCTGCATTCCAGTGGTCTGAGTGGTTCATTTGTTTTATTCTTTCTTATCATCTTTGCTAATTTTAGCTTCAGCGAGTCGATCCAACTCCTCTGTTTCTGGTCCATAGTTTTGATTTTATAGGATCTAGTAACTGAGCCATGTGGTACACACAACAATGGTAAAAATTTACCATTGTACAATTTATGGCACCATTATGGTGAACAGTGTTGCCTTTAGTTGGGCAATTTGACTCTAGACTTCTTATGTGAATTTATGGTCTTTGTAACAGTGATTACCAAAATACATAATTTGTTGCAAAGAAAGTCAGAAACAAAAGTGGTCTGGTGATAGGCGTATAGTTTACAACATAATAAAGTACAAAAAATAACCGAAAGGGGTTAATAGATTTTTTTCAACAACATACATTTTTTTTTATACAGATCAGACATCAAGCTGATATTTTTTCTAAAATTGGGAACGTAATCTTTGGACACACACACAGACATCAAGAATCTACATATGAATCTCAGCAATGGTGACATGCTTTATGCCGCAATGCATTCTGGGAGGCTACATAGTTTAAAACGTCTCGGTTACTGATGTAACCCTCGTTCCCCGAAGGAGGGAACGGGAGACGTGACGACGACGTGACGACGTTAGGGGATCACTTCAGGGAGCCCTATCAACTTCGAGTATCTAAGAACAAGCCAATGAACGTTGGCGTGCGTGAACGCGTCACGCGCCCCCGCCCCGCAGCGCGGGTATAAAACAGGAAGCGGGCGCGAGCACCCACCCTTTTTCACTGAGGAGCCGAGTTTAATGACGGCCGTACAGCGATGGTCAGCAACTGTGGCGGCGGGTCACGTCTCCCGTTCCCTCCTTCGGGGAACGAGGGTTACATCAGTAACCGAGACGTTCCCCTTCAGTCGCTCACGTTCGACGTGACGTCGACGTGACGACGTTAGGGGATCCCATGGAAAACGCCACCGGTTGCTGCCACATCCAGTGCCCTACGCAAGACTCTCAGCCCCCCAAGCTGGGGCGGAAGACCTGCGTAGAGGGAGAACCTGCTGTTCCACATACCCACGCAGTGAACTCTTGAATAACACTGGGAAGCGTGCCTCTCCAGGGGAGAGGGACGCTGCGGAGCCACATCCTGCCCGAAGGGAGGTACCATGTGGAGAATACACATATGGACTGGCCGGTTGGGGCAGTGCAACATATGGAATGTCACTGGGGTGGCTCCACCTAAGGAGGGGGAGGCTACACCAGACAGTGACAGCAGAGCGAGCTCTGCCAAGGGAAAGACACGGGCTCACCGCAGGGAGCTGATCGTGGAAAAATACTCATATGGGATCGCCGCAGGGATCACACATACGGAACCCAGCCTAGTACAAGTTACACAAGCATACGAGCACTAGGCCTGGCGTCGGACGCTCCGCAACGTCCAACTGCCGAAGGGGTGTGGAGGAACTCACAGGGTTCACCTGGGTGGGGAACTCGACTGGAGCAAAAGAGCGCACGTATCCGCTCCGTAGAGGGGAGTGGCGCAGCAAGCCGACACTAGAGCGGGAACTTCGGTGTTACCGGCTGGTTGAAGCGAGCACACAGGAAGAAACCGGCTCAACACGTAGGCTATAGAACCTAGCGAACGTGTTAGGTGTCGCCCAACCCGCAGCTCTACAGATATCTGTCAGCGAGGCGCCGTGTGCTAGCGCCCAAGAAGAAGCGACACTCCTAGTGGAGTGGGCTCTCAACCCGGGCGGGCAAGGCACGCCTTGGGCTTCGTAAGCCAAGGCGATGGCATCCACTATCCAGTGGGCCATCCTCTGCTTGGAGACAGCCTTCCCCTTCTGCTGGCCTCCGTAACAGACGAAGAGCTGGTATGCGGTCCTGAGGCTTTGCGTTCTGTCCACGTACAAACGCAGAGCGCGGACGGGACAGAGAAAAGCCAGGGCTGGGTCTGCCTCCTCCAAAGGCAGCGCTTGCAGGTTCACCACCTGGTCCCGGAAGGGAGTGGTAGGAACCTTGGGCACGTATCCGGGCCGGGTCTCAGGATCACGTGAGAGTTATCCGGGCCGAATTCCAGGCACGATTCGTCGACCGAAAATGCATGTAGGTCCCCTACCCTCTTGATAGAGGCCAATGCAACCAGGAGAACTGTCTTACAGGACAAGATTTTTAACTCAGCTGATTGCAGAGGCTCAAAGGGTGGTCCCTGAAGTGCCGAAAGGACCAGAGACAAATCCCAAGAGGGTATAGAGAGTGGGCGAGGAGGATTCAGTCTCCTCGCTCCCCTCAGGAACCTAACGATCAGGTCGTGCTTCCCCAAGGACTTACCATCAACAGCATCGTGATGTGCGGCAATAGCGGCAACATACACTTTAAGGGTGGAGGGAGACAGCCTTCGCTCCAACCCATCTTGCAGGAAGGAAAGCACGGCTCTGATCGAGCATGATCGGGGGTTCTCCTCGTGAGAAGAACACCATTCAACGAATAGGTTCCACTTCAATGCATAGAGGCGCCTCGTAGAGGGGGCTCTAGCGGAAGTGATGGTGTCAACTACCGCTGGGGGTAGGTCACCTAGAACCTCCGCGTCCCGTCCAGGGACCAGACATGGAGCTTCCAGAGGTCTGGACGCGGGTGCCACAGGGTGCCCCGTCTCTGAGAGAGCAGGTCCTCTCTCAGAGGGATGGGCCAGAGAGGGGCTGTCGCGAGGAGCACTAGTTCCGGAAACCAGGTCCGGTTGGGCCAATACGGCGCAACTAACAAGACCTGCTCCTCGTCCTCCCTGACTTTGCACAAGGTCTGTGCCAGAAGGCTCACTGGGGGAAACGCATACTTGCGAAGACCCCGGGGCCAGCTGTGTGCCAGAGCATCCGTGCCGAGGGTCCCCTCGGTCAGGGAATAGAACAACTGGCAGTGAGACGTGTCCGGGGCGGCAAACAGATCTATCTGTGCGGTCCCGAAGCGCCTGAAAATCAGCTGGACCACCTGGGGATGGAGTCGCCATTCTCCTGGTAGCACCTGCTGCCGTGAGAGCTCGTCGGCTGCACGGTTGAGCAGGCCCGGAATGTAAACGGCACGAAGCGACCTCAGATGCTTCTGACTCCAAAGGAGGAGATGGCGGGCGAGTTGTGACATGCGGCGGGAGCGTAGACCACCCTGACGGTTGATGTACGCAACGGTCGCAGTGTTGTCCGTACGGACCAGTACATGCTTGCCTAGTAACGACGTTTTGAAGCGGCCCAGCGCAAGATGTACTGCTAACAACTCGAGGCAGTTGATGTGCCAATGCAGTTGAGGCCCCGTCCACAGACCTGAAGCTGCATGCCCGTTGTACGTGGCCCCCCAGCCGGTGATAGAGGCATCCGTGGAGACCACAGAGTGCCTGGACACTTGTTCTAGGGGAACACCTGCCCGCAGGAACGAAGGGTCCGACCACAAGCTGAGAGTTTGGCGACAGTGCGGGGTTACTGGAACCCGGCACGAGCCGCTCTGCCACGCCCATCTCGGGACTCGATCGTGAAGCCAGTGTTGGAGCGGTCTCATATGAAGCAATCCGAGCGGCGTTACCGCGGCTGCAGATGCCATATGCCCCAGGAGCCTCTGAAACAGTTTCAGTGGTGCCGCTGTTCTGCGTCTGAGCGTACTCACGCAGTTCAACACTGACTGGACGCGGGCCTCGGTGAGACGCGCTGTCATGTTGATCGAGTCCAACTCCATACCGAGAAAAGAGATCCTCTGCCCGGGGGTGAGTTTGCTCTTCTCCTAGTTGACCCGAAGCCCTAGGTGGCTGAGGTGACTGAGCACCAAATCCCTGTGTTCGCACAACTGCTCTCTCGACTGGGCGAGAATAAGCCAGTCGTCGAGATAGTTGAGAATGCGAACACCACGCTCGCACATGGGAGCAATGGCCGCCTCCGCAACTTTCGTGAAGACGCGGGGCGACAGGGCCAGCGAACGCAAAGCGAAGAAACGGTCTGTGTCGAGGGAGAATCGAGACATGAAAGTACGCGTCCTTCAGGTCGATCGCTGCAAACCAATCTTGGGGACGGATGCATTTGAAAATGCGTTTCTGCGTAAGCATCTTGAATGGTAGCCTGTGAAGGGACCGATTCAGGACGCGCAGGTCCAAGATTGGCCGTAACCCACCTCCTTTCTTGGGTACAATGAAGTACGGGCTGTAGAAGCCGGTCTTCATATCGGCTGGAGGGACCGGCTCGATTGCATCCTTCGCCAGTAGGACTGCAATCTCCGCTCTGAGAACAGGGGCACTGTCAGCCAGAACACGGGTGAACAGGATGCCCCTGAAAACAGGGGGGCGCCGGGCGAACTGAATCGCATAGCCGAGTCTGACAGTACGGATGAGCCAGCGAGACGGACTGGGAAGCGTTAGCCAAGCTCCCAGAGACCGAGCAAGCGGGACCAACGGCACCACAGACGTACCCGGAGTGGGGCAGCGTGACGGAATGCAGGGACCCGACTCGGGCGGCATAGCGGCCCGGAGTGGGGTCTGAACGTGTGGTGCGAGACGTACCTGCTTCCGCCGGAGGGCAGAGTGAGTGTGCGGAGGCGACAGTGCGTCCAGGACACAGCCACTGCTGCCGGCTGGCGATGGAAGAGGGGCTCGGGAGTGACAAGGCATAGCGTCGTCGACTGCCAAGCGCGCCCTCTTGGGGCCCAGAGGTTTCAGAAATTGCTCTTTCTTTGAAAAGGTGGGTACAAAAACAAAAAGGAACAAAAAGAAAAGGAAACAAAGGATTCTCCACCCGGCCCTCCACCGGGGGAAGGAGTGGCACGTCCGCCATCTCCTGAAGAGCAACTTGATCCACCTCTGGGCCGCCCGTCTCAGGGACGTTTGCACCGGCGCTTGCCTCCTGGCTTGGCAGCGGCCTGGACGGGCGGGGTCGACTTCCTGCGGCTTGCTCCACGCCGAGGCCTGGATGATGGCTGCTGCTGGGGCTCAGCGGGAGCGGAGGACGCCGCAGTAGGTCGACCTCGGCGACGAGTAGACGGAGGAGCTGCGGCCGGCGGGCGGGTGGGAGCAGCAGCGGTCCGCCGGGGCAGGATGTGTCGGATGGCCTCCGTCTGCTTCTGTGCGGCCGAGAACTGCTGGGCAAAGCTCTTCCACGTCCTAGAAAGCTCCTCATGCACCTCCGGAAAGAAAGGTACCGGGGCGGCGCACTGAGAACCAGCACGGCCCGCCCCGATAAACCAATCGTCCAGCCGAGAAGGTTCGGGACGTGGTGGAGGATTCCACGCAAGCCCGACCTTCTCGGCGGCCCGGGAGAGCATAGCGGCCCATTCTGGATCCGGCTCGGACAACGCTACACACCCCGAAGGGGGCAACGCAGCCGAGTCATCATCTCCAGATGACCGCTCCCCCTCCGATGCTGCGATCGACATCTGATCGTCAGCTGGTGCCCCAAAGGAAACGACTGGTCGTTCCGGAGAAGGACCGAGCCGTTCGCCAAGGGGCGCCGATGGCAACAGCACATGAGAGACGTGAGGGGCCCGCGGAGATTGCCTCGGCGGGGAAGCCCTCACGGTAATCCTCAGATCACCCTGGTCATGCGCCGAAGTAGGCCTATTCTGCGGGGCAGAATAAGCACTAGATCGGGGCATAGGCGAGGGGACTGCACCTCCCTTGAGGTAAGCGAGTCTCGATCTAAGTGCTGTGATAGTCATATTCCCGCAATGGGAACATGAGCTATCCACAAAAGCTGCTTCAGCGTGCCGAACGCCCAAACACGAGATGCAGCTATTGTGGCCATCTGCTGGCGCCAGGGAACGACTGCATCCAGAAACGCACAAGCGGAATGACATCTTGAAAAAGACGCAGGGTCCGCTTGTGTTGCTCTTTTAGTAAAATAAAAAAAGGAAATTGCTCTCACAGTGCTGAGGCGCCCAGGGGTAGCCACTGTGTGGACACACACACACACACACACACACAAACAATAGTGCTGTGAGAACAGCAGTTGAGAGCTGCACTGCTCGCGGCCACCGCTGATCGCGCCGTCACACCAACACTGGAACAGAGAGATCTTCCTTGAAGTCTTCAAAGGCGTTGAATCTTAGACATCAGTCACAGGAAACTCGCGCTCCGAAATGAAAGACGGTGGGTGCTCGCGCCCGCTTCCTGTTTTATACCCGCGCTGCGGGGCGGGGGCGCGTGACGCGTTCACGCACGCCAACGTTCATTGGCTTGTTCTTAGATACTCGAAGTTGATAGGGCTCCCTGAAGTGATCCCCTAACGTCGTCACGTCGACGTCACGTCGAACGTGAGCGACTGAAGGGGAACTCTTGGCTCCCAGCATGCATTGTAGCATGAATCATGTCACCATTGTTGAGATTCATATGCTGATTCTTGATGTCTGTTTGTTTCCAAAAAAAGAAAAATGATTTTTTTTTTTAATTCGGTAATGTATACAAAAATTATGAATGTCTGCCCTGTGTCAAGTAAGGTCAAAGTTATTTATTAATAACAAATTAAAACTTTTGGTCAGGGTCCAGGATAACATTAGTGAATCATTCTACTTTTTGATAATGAAAGCTATAACACCTGAACACCTTTGGTTTTGTTTTCTTATGTAACAAATTATGTGCTTTGGTAAACACTGTAACAAAGACCAAAATCTCACTTAAAATGCTAAGAGTCAAACTGCCCAATGATGGATTTAATGATGGATAGATGCATTCTTTTTAATGATGGATAGATGCATTTTTTTGGGTTTCAACATCTTGTCCCCCATTTATTACCATTATAAAGCTTGGAAGAGCCAGGATAATTTTAAATATATCTCCGATTGTTTTCGTCTGAAAGAAGATAGTCATGTACACCTTGGATGACTTGTGGGGGAGTAAATCAGGGGATAATTTTCATTTTTGGTTGAACCATCCCTTTTAACACTTCTAAAACCAAAGAGATGCACATACATTTCAGCAAAAAGAGCCCAAACATCTTGCTACTATTACTTTTTTTGTGTGTTGCTTTGTTTGCTTAGCACAGTAGGCTATAGAGTTGACAAGAAACAATGTAGGAGAGAGAGGGGATTGGAAAGTACTCAAATTTAGGTCGCCTGTGATGTGCCGGAGAGTTGACCACAAGGCTATTATTACACCCATAAATTCTGAACAGCCATTAAAATCTCATGACATATGTTCTTTATCTAATGTCCCAGATTTGGAACATTTCCTTTGCAGGGCCACAATTAAAGTCTCGCATTGACCATTACAGTGGGTCTGGCACACGACAGGAAATGGGTGTTTGCATCCTCCACTTAAAGACAGACTTTCCTCCATTATGACATCACGGGGAACAGGAAGTTATTGGAATGGGGGAAAAAACTCTTTAAAGCCCTGAGCAGAGGACAGTCGTGAACCACACAATATGCAAACAGATGCCAGGTGCCTGAGGAAAGACTGAGAGACGAATGAAAGGGAAGGAGATGCGACCTGCCCCAGCTCAGAGCGCTGATGGTGGGCCACATGCTTCGTTCAGGGCCTCTGGAGTGCTGCGAAAAGCAGGATGTTTTGGTTTATTTAGAGCTTAATGTGAGTGTTTCCAACAAGGTGTGCAGTGCCCTCCTCGCCACAAAGAAGTAGATTAATGAGAACGAAGACTGGTGGCACGGGGATAAAGTGAGGTAGAATCTGACCTGTGCTACTGCTATGCCAAAAAGTGAAACAGAATACATTTTCAGACACATTTGTTTAAACTGGTACTTAAAAAACATATGAAAAAAAAAAAACATTTATCTGATTCGTTTCATAAGGAAAATAGGTATGTACTCAATCTGTTTTGTCAGCCTCTGGACACTATCTATCTATCTATCTACACTTTTAACACAAATAAGTTGGCAAAACTCAAAACATTTGAGGTAATCATTTGAGATTTTATTTTCTACTCATACATTTTAACTTCTCTTAATTTGAAATATTTGAGTAGGCTAATTCATATATTTAACTTAAATTATCATGTAATCTTAAGTTAAATATTTTTGGTAGTGGCTAGTTTTAGCTAATTCAGTAAATGCTAATTGGTAACACAATGCTTTGATAATATAGAACATTTAACATATATCTGTTCTCAAGCCAAGTTCATGCTCCACTCGTTACCTTGATTGAAAAAAACTCTAAAAAAACCAAGATAAAAGAAACTCTTCTAAATTATCACACATTGAAGCAACACTGTAACTTTTCAACCTTCATAATATATTTCCAAGACCCTTGTGATGGTACATTGACTTACAATAGGTTAAATGACACGTCTGCCATAGCCTGACGGGGTCTGTATCGCTTTTACTCGCACTATGTAACTTCGGGTTTCGGGTAGTAACCCGAGCACAAAAAGAACTACAAAACTCGACTGCTTTACGGCATACGTCACTTCCCCCACCACTTCCTCAAATTGTCTATGGCCATTGCAGACATCCCAAGTCTATCCGGTTGTTAAGTCGTGACGTAACCGCTCTCCGATAATACTGTTTCCGGGTCCAAATGCCGGGTCCTCTCTACTTACCGCTTTCGCCCGAGTTTTAACATGCCGCAGTGCTGTGTCCCGTGTTGTTTAAATAGATCGGAGTTAAAAAAAACAAGTGACATTCAACTGTCATTCTACACTGTAAAAAAAAATCCTAATTTTACAGAAAATAACTGTGATTTTTTGACGATCATTTTCTTTAATTTTAAATTGTACTCAAAACACTGTAAAATTACAAATAATATCTGTCAAATAAAAATTCAGCTGTTATTTTAGGTATTGTGACATTAATGACAAATTGCAGTAATTCACATTTTTTATATAGAAAATTGATTATATTTTTCATACAGTATTTTTTCTGTTTTCTTAAATTACATAAAAATGTATGTAAAATTACAAATATAATCTGTAATTAAACAGTAACAAAACAGTTAAATGATAAAACGGTCAAATGACTGGCAGCCCCCAAAAAACTGTAACATTAAAGTAAAAAATCCTAAATTAAATAAACTGAAAAACACTGTGATAATTCAGGATATACCTGTAAAATAACAATCATATACCTTCAGTGGGAAAAAAAATCGTAAAAAAAGGGTCAAATGACTGGCAGCTACGGCTGCCAAACAAAAACCATAAAATTAAAGTAAAATCTTCTAATTCAAATAAAACAAAAAAACACTGTTATTTCACAGGTATTTCCTGCATTATTATGATCATATCCCTTTATTGTAAAAAAATCGTAAAAAAAGGGTCAAATGACTGGCAGCTACGGCTGCCAAACAAAAACCATAAAATTAAAGTAAAATCTTCTAATTCAAATAAAACAAAAAAAACCACTGTTATTTCACAGGTATTTCCTGCATTATTATGATCATATACCTTCATTGTAAAAAAATCGTAAAAAAAGGGTCAAATGACTGGCAGCTACAGCTGCCAAACAAAAACCATATAATTAAAGTAAAATATCCTAATTTAAATAAAGTGTAAAAAACTTTAATAGACATGTGATGTCACCATGATTGAGATCAGTGTTTGCTTTAGTTGGGCTCATGACTCTTGAGTTTCAACATTACTTTTTCTCTGGTTGCTTCAACTGTGTTTTGATGCACATTTATTATGGCAATAATTGCAAGAGAAAATATAAGATGATCTTGGTCATTTATTGATGATTTTATAGTCATCATATGATGATCTGATTCATTGATATGACAGTCAAATCTCTATTGGCTGTGAATACATTATATATAGATTGACTTTAGTGTTATACAAAGTTATACTTTTTTCACGTGATTTGTTGAAATATTGTGGGATCAGTATTAATGCAATCTCAAATTAAAAAAATATATATATTCTACATACATTTTTTTGAGTTGGCTTATTTTGTTGGGAGTATGGAGACATCAAGAATCAACATATGAATCTCAACAATGGTGACTATCAACAAAGCCTTTTTGTGACTTTATAATAGGTCAGAATTTTTTTTTCATTGTCACCATTGTTGAGATTCATACGCTAATTCTTGATGCCTGAGTGAGTCTGTATGATCCTGTCAAAACATTTTTTACATAATGACTTCATAAAATCTTATATCAAAGCATTGTAGGATCTTCTTATAGCAATACTGGCATTCTAAATTAACAATTAACATTTTACAACTTATTCAGTCATTAAAAAGTCATACCAATCAGGTGGTATCAATACAGCAGACAACTGCTTGATGAATATTATCACTATTAAGTGACCAACATCATCTGATCTGAGTTTCTCTCGATTTCCTACATTAAGAAATATGCATCAAAGACATGCACAGTTAAGAGAAAAACTAATGTTTACATAGGAAGGGTCAAGAGCCCAACTAAAGCAAACACTGACCTCTATCATGGTGACATCAAACTTTATTATTTTCAATAAAATATCAACTTCTAAACCTCTGTTATTTCTCAATAGGAATGTTAGTATGAAAGAAGTCTGGATTGTAATAAGTGAAGATGCTGAGATCTTGAGAGATCTGGTAGTGTTTAATGTTCTGCTGGGATGTAAAGTGTTTCTGTATGGTGTGTTTTGTGTGTCACCATTGTGTTGAAGAGTAGAGCCTGAGCTTCAGTCCAGGATGAGCAGAGAAACACTGATGAAATGTTGTGTGTTGCTTTATTTAACAGACAGTAACTGTGTAGTTGCTGATGACATAGGATCAGTAAATCATGTGTGTAGTTTATAGCAAGATATTTACTTTTTACAGTGAATATGTTTTTTAGTAAAAATTCAGTAAATATATATATATGTGAAAGAACAGTGTTTCTGGTAAAATCCTTAATGAAGATTTCTGCAATAGTATTTATTATTTAAATTAGGATATTTTACATTCATTTTATGGTTTTTGTATGGCAGCCATTGCTGACAGTCATTTTACCTTTTTTTCACAGTGAAGGTATTTGATCATAATAATTCAGGAAATAACTGTAAAATAACAGTGTTTTTCTGTAAAACATTTAAGGACAAAGTTTGGAAAAGTTTTTTGCACTCAATTTAAATTAGGATATGTTACTTTATTTTTACGGTTTTTGTTTGGCAGCCGTAGCTGCCAGTCATTGACCGTTTTTTTACGACTTTATTTTTTACAGTGTACCGCTTTCCATGTGACGAGAAAGATAAGAGAAAATGGCTGCAGTTGATAAGGTAAGTTACAAATCTTAAACGAATGAAGAAACTTTGGCGCCAGTGGGTGCTATCAGAGACTATTTATATAGCTGCTAGGTGCTATCCCTTAATCCCTAACACCAACTGACGACTTTAAGAAAAGGGCTTATGTAGTCTATGGGTTTTATATGTTGTTTGTTGCTATAAACCCAAATCTTGCATCATGTTTCGGTTGTCAGGCCTTGTTCTGCCGCCTAGTTAAGATGAAACTAAGTTAAGGCTAACTTGCTAACGTTAGCTTTGGCAACAGTCTATAGACAAGTCGAAGCATGAAGATGTGTGTACATAGCAAGGAAAAACATTAGACCAGTTATAGTATGATAATCTGCTAACGTTTCTCATTTGTCTGAGATATAAGATCAGACTCATGTCTATTAATGTACTACAAAAAATAAACAATGAGTCCGCACACCAGAAAATGCTCCTAAGTGAATTTAATAGTTGCTCACCACTTGTAACGTTTCGGGCCCAAGCTGTCTGATGAAGGGCTTGGGCCCGAAACGTTACACGTGGTGAGCAACTATTAAATTCACTTAGGAGCATTTTCTGGTGTGCGGACTCATTGTTTATTTTTTGCAACTACCTGTCTGCCCAGCACCCAGCTTTATTGTTTTGGATGTGCGTGCTGCACCTCTATTAATGCACACTCTATTAATGTACTACAACCTGAAACAAACAAACCCCCTTTTAGTGAATTAAAGTAGTATATTATTATGTAAGACAGTATTATTAGGTATTATCAAAATGTCACATGTAGTAAGTCAGACAGGTCACTAGGAAAATACTACAACCTTTGGAACATGAAAAAGTACTTTAGGTGAATTACAGTAATTGTTTCATAAACCTACTTGATTGTTGTATGTACAGTAAGCGAGCTGCGAGGTATTGTCAGAATTTTACCTGAAATAAGTCTTTCTGGTCAATAGGAACATGGTACAAATGTTTGAATAATAAAAAAAAATCCCTTTGGTGAATGATTGTAATTTGATTCTAAAAATAATAAAAAGTAATATTTAAAAAATTCTTTTTTTTACAGACGTGAAAACTTCATCCCAAACTGCAACTCTAGGGTGTGCAGTTGGCATTTCCCCAATGGAAAAGCTGCTGGGCCATCAAGATTTGCTTGGAATGAGGGGAAGACTTTCCAATTCCCAGAGCACCTCAGCCATCTCCCTAAACGAAAGAAACAACTGGTCCCTAGCAATGGTGAGGATGAGGGAACGGATGCTGACATGGTAGAGACCCCTGCATGTACTTCAAAAAGTCTTGTGGCACTTGAGGTGGAGAATGAGATGCTGAGAGAAGAGAATGAAAAATTGAAAAAACAATTGGAGAACCAGAAGCAAATTTTTTCCTTCAGTCAAATTTCTAATAGTCCTGACAGAGTTCAATATTTTACTGGATTGCCTGATGTTGCCACTGTCCTGTTTTTGGAAGCGCTTCTTTCTAAATTTGAGTTAAAATATCATTCTGATTGGACTGTCCAAATTATGCCCTTAGTTGATCAATTGCTCCTGACCTTAATGAAGCTTAGACTAAATTGCGGCCACATAGACCTTGCAACAAGATTTAATTGTAGCACAGCCACAGTAACCAACATCTTCACCACCATCATTAGTGCCCTGTATGAGATTTTGTATG
Organism: Rhinichthys klamathensis goyatoka; assembly: GCF_029890125.1. Classification (NCBI taxonomy): domain Eukaryota; kingdom Metazoa; phylum Chordata; class Actinopteri; order Cypriniformes; family Leuciscidae; genus Rhinichthys; species Rhinichthys klamathensis. Next base: position 4,173,610 of record NW_026606555.1, read on the forward strand.
TCGGTTTGCTTGAGAACAACATCCCCTCCACAGGCAAGAATCAAACATCGCTGCCAGACTGCTTCCAGCCCTTCCCTAACTGTAGGATCATGCTCGACTGCACAGAGGTTGCCGTCTCCAACACAGAGAGGCTTGATGCACAGTGCCATTTGTACAGCCAGTACAAAGGACGAACCACTTAAGGCTTTAATCGGTGTGGCGCCTAATGGAATTATTACATTTGCCAGTGACCTGTACGGTGGGAGTGCCTCAGACAAGGCAATAACAGCTGACTGTGGACTTCTCCAACATTTACATCCTGGCGATATGGTTATGGCAGACAAGGGCTTCACAATTCGGGACATTTTGCCAGAAGGAGTTTCCCTGAACATCCCGTCTTTCCTCGTCAATGGACAATTTACGCAGGAGGAAGTGAACAATAACAGATTCATTTCAAAAGCTAGGATACATGTGGAGCGTTCAATTCAGCGACTGAAATTGTTTCACATTTTGGACCACATTCCATACCAGTTCAAACAAAATATAAACAAGATACTTAAAGTGTGTGTGTGTCTTACAAATTTACAAACACCCATTCTCCGTGAAATTGGATGAGTTAACTATTGTATATACATGAATTTCTGGGTGTAATTCATGTCTGTATATAAATAACTGTATTTATAGTTTTATTTTAATTATATATATTTTTTATTTTAAGGTGTCATTGTAACAGTGTAATTATATATTTAAGAACTGAGTAATATTAATTAACTACATGTACTTACTATAGGGTTAGGGTAGGATTAGGGTTTGTTTGAGGGTTAGTTGCATGTAATTATGCATCATTTACTGATATTACTATGTAAGTACATGCAACAAATGTAACACACTGTGAAATAAAGTGTTACCTTTATAAGTTCTGTAGCATGAAGGGCCTACAAACTATAATAATAAATATGTAATATTTGTGACATAATATAGATGTTAAATAATAATTAATAATAAATATGTATAATAAATAAATTACCTGGCTTGTGTGAAATGTCACATTTTCATTTATTTGCAAATTTTACAGCACTTACAACCGTGAGAGAATGTATGGTAGGAAACAATCTTTATAAAATATTTCCAGAATGTCAATGTTCACAGCCCATGTAGGGTCTTTGAGCACTGGTAGAAGGACAAGGTCAAGAGGAGTCCACACAAGCAGGTGACAGCTGTTAGCTCCAGTCAGGTGCAGGTTTCCTTGGATCTGATGCCAGTAGTTGTGAGTTTGTTTTAGCGTCAGGGAACCAATCACTTCATCAAACTCCATGAAAAAGTCCCTACTCTCCGCTGCCTGCAGGATAGTCTTGGTTCTGGCTGACCACGGACACTTGACTTCAATCATGCAGTTTCCAAACACCGTCCCATCCGGAGATCCACCAAGCAGGCCACTATCAGACAGGAACAGTCCCCTCTCTTGTATAACAACACCAGTGCGCTCAGTGTATTCCTGCTTTGCCCTTGGCTCATGCAGGATTCCCCAATCACATGCCTTGGCGGGAGGGGACAAATACCACTTAGTCTTAATAAGTGTATTCTTAGACACAGATGCCTTCATTTTAAATATTCACTTATTAACTACAACTTACTTTAGATCCTTCTTTGAGGTTGTACTGGCCAAGCAGGGTTTTGAATAAGGAAGGCGGGTAAGACTTCCGCTTGACTGCTGCCAAGACCAAACCAAAGTTACTTGCTGTTATCCTTTTCTTGCGATATGCAAACCTGTTAAAAGAAACCAACCATGAGAAAGATCAATTTTGCTCAACAACTGGCATTACAGTTTCATGTAAAAACAATCTGACATTCTGCAGCGCACTTTCTAAATTCTGAGCAAATTTACAGCCTTTAGCAGACACTTTTATCCATATCAGCTTACAATAAGTAAATTTATCGAAAGCAACTAACATTCTCTTAGAGCAGGGGTGTATTTATTAATAAGCTTTCTTACCATAATGCATTCTTAGCCTGGCCAACTGTTGCTTCCTCAATCTGCTGCTTCTCCTGATCATTAACAGCAAGCCTTGACAGCACATATAGAGCCTTGTCCTCAGCTTGGACAAAACCTGGGCTGGTCACCAGCCCATCAAACATCTTGATTGGGAGAGTCTAGATTTAAAGTTAGGCAAAAGTTGTAAAGTCAGTGAGGTGTCCACATACTTGTACATACACATACATACACATAGTGTATACAAAATACATTTGAAATGAAAGCAATAGTTTACATACACTGTAAAAAATAAAATCGTAAAAAAACGGTCAATGACTGGCAGCTACGGCTGCCAAACAAAAACCGTAAAAATAAAGTAAAATATCCTAATTTAAATTGAGTGCAAAAAACTTTTCCAAACTTTGTCCTTAAATGTTTTACAGAAAAACACTGTTATTTTACAGTTATTTCCTGAATTATTATGATCAAACACCTTCACTGTGAAAAAAGGTAAAATGACTGTCAGCAATGGCTGCCATACAAAAACCATAAAATGAATGCAAAATATCCTAATTTAAATAATAAATACTATTGCAGAAATCTTCATTAAGCTTTTTAACAGAAACACTGTTCTTTCACATATATATATATATATATTTACTGAATTTTTACTAAAAAACATATTCACTGTAAAAAGTAAATATCTTGCTATAAACTACACGCATGATTTACTGATTATATGTCATCAGCAACTACACAGTTACTGTCTGTTAAATAAAACAACATGCAGCATTTCATCAGTGTCTCTCTGCTCATCCTGGACTGAAGCTCAGGCTCTACTCTTCAACACAATGGTGACACACAAAACACACCATACAGAAACAATTTACATCCCAACAGAACATTAAACAATAACAGATCTCTCAAGATCTCAGCATCTTCACTTATTACAATCCAGACTTCTTTCATACTAACATTCCTATTGAGAAATAACAGAGGTTTAGAAGGTGATATTTTATTGAAAATAATAAAGTTTGATGTCACCATGATAGAGGTCAGTGTTGGCTTTAGTTGGGCTCTTGACCCTTCATATATTAACATTAGTTCTCTTAACTGTGCATGTCTTTAATGCATATTTCTTATTGTAGGAAATCGAGAGAAACTCAGATCAGATGATGTTGGTCACTTAATAGTGATAATATTCATCAAGCAGTTGTCTGCTGTATTGATACCACCTGATTGGCATGACTTTTTAATGACTGAATAAGTTGTAAAATGTTAATTGTTAATTTAGAATGCCAGTATTGCTATAGAAGATCCTTCAATGCTTTGATATAGGGCTGCACGATTAATCGCACGATATTGTTATGCGCATCTCATCAGTAAAGCCGGTTCCTTGATTAGTAGTAAATCACCTTCACCTGCTTTCAGATGGACGATATGATGCAGATATGAGTGTTAAATTAACACTCAAGAGTGTTAAAGTTAATGAGATAATTAAGTGATTAATTTAGTGATCATTGAGCATTATTGAGGACACCTGATGTTAACAAGCATAATCACTGAAGGAGAAAATCTAAAATTGTAAGCCACCGTTATGGCGATCAGTGTTTGCTTTAGTTGGGCTCTTGATCCTTATACCTTAAGTTTAATTTTTGTTTGTCTGCTATTATTGATTTATTACAGTCAAATGAACAAAGACAAGTGTGATCTGATAGTGTTGGTTATGTTTTGACATAATCATGCTGTGATCTGAAAAATGAAACTCATTCAGATGATCTGGTTTAACTTGATAGCAACAGTTTAGTGGTTCTAAGGCATATGATAATTGTATTTTTCTTATAATCCAAAACATTTATTAAAAATTGTTATGATCAAATCACTTTCAAATGCATTTATTTAGAAACACAGACATCAATAATCAGCCTGTGAATCTCAACCGTGGTGACAATAATAATCCTTGTTGCCACCAATCACAACTCATTAATGGCTCCCATCATGCATTGCGGTATGAATAAATTATGATCTGAATTGTCTATGTAATTTACTTTTCCTAATTTAATATTCTGCTCGTCACCATTGTTGAGATGCATTGACTGAATCTTGATATCTGTGTGTGCCTAAAAGAAAGACTTTTTTTTTTTCAACTTTTAAGAAATCCTTTATATTATATCTCAAATTCTGGATATTTATGCAGAATCTCAGTTATGCTGTAACCAACAGCATAAATCACAAACAATTAGTTCAAATGATGAATGTCATATTATAACCAACACCATTAGATAAATTTTTTTTCTTTGTTCATCTGGCAGTTATAACTCAGATACATCAGCCAAACAAAATCTAAAGTTAATATTATAAGGGTCAAGAGCCCAACTAAAGCAAACACTCATCTCCATAATGGTGACCTGAAATTCCGGTTTTCTCCTTCAGTGATTCTGCTTTAGGTGTCTTCAATAATGCTCAATCATCACTCAATTAATCACTTAAATATCTCATTAACTTTAACACTCTTGAGTGTGGACTCATATACACTCCCAGGTGTGTTCATTTTTGCTGTGTACAAAGAGCCGTAGTTAACTGACAAGCTGAGCCATATCGCATTAAACATCGTTGGCGATATGTCCTTGATTTTAATGCGATTTGGCTCAGCTTGTCAGTTAACTACGCCTCTTTGTAGTAAATGCCGCTCCATCTGAAAGCAGGTGAAGGTGATTTACTACTAATCAAGGAACCGGCTTTACTGATTAGATGCGCATAACAATATCGTGCGATTAATCGTGCAGCCCTACTTTGATATAAGATTTTATGAAGTCATTAGGCAAAAAATGTTTTGACAGGATCATACAGACTCACTCAGACATCAATAATTAGCGTATGAATCTCAACAATGGTGACAATAAAAAAAAAATCTGACCTATTATAAAGTCACAAAAAGGCTTTGTTGATAGTCACCATTGTTGAGATTCATATGTTGATTCTTGATGTCTCCATACTCCTAACAAACTCGAAAAAATGTATGTAGAATATATAAAAAATTTTTAGTTTGAGATTGCATTAATACTGATCTCACAATATTTCAACAAATCATGTGAAAAAAAGTATAACTTTGTATAACACTAAAGTCCATCTATATATAATGTATTCACAGCCAATAGAGATTTGACTGTCATATCAATGAATCAGATCATCATATGATGACTATAAAATCATCAATAAATTATCAAGATCATCTTATATTTTCTCTTGCAATTATTGCCATAATAAATGTGCATCAAAACACAGTTAAAGCAACCAGAGAAAAAGTAATGTTGAAACTCAAGAGTCATGAGCCCAACTAAAGCAAACACTGATCTCAATCATGGTGACATCACATTTCTATTAAAGTTTTTTACACTTTATTTAAATTAGGATATTTTACTTTAATTATATGGTTTTTGTTTGGCAGCCGTAGCTGCCAGTCATTTGACCCTTTTTTTACGCTTTTTTTACAATGAAGGTATATGATGATAATAATGCAGGAAATACCTGTGAAATAACAGTGTTTTTTTGTTTTATTTGAATTAGAAGATTTTACTTTAATTTTATGGTTTTTGTTTGGCAGCCATAGCTGCCAGTCATTTGACCCTTTTTTTACGATTTTTTTACAATAAAGGGATATGATCATAATAATGCAGGAAATACCTGTGAAATAACAGTGTTTTTTGTTTTATTTGAATTAGAAGATTGTACTTTAATTTTATGGTTTTTGTTTGGCAGCCGTAGCTGCCAGTCATTTGACCCTCTTTTTACGATTTTTTTTTCCACTGAAGGTATATGATTGTTATTTTACAGGTATATCCTGAATTATCACAGTGTTTTTCAGTTTATTTAATTTAGGATTTTTTACTTTAATGTTACAGTTTTTTGGGGGCTGCCAGTCATTTGATCGTTTTATCATTTAACTTTTTTGTTACTGTTTAATTACAGATTATATTTGTAATTTTACATACATTTTTATGTAATTTAAGAAAACAGAAAAAATACTGTATGAAAAATACAATCAATTTCCTGTATAAAAAATGTGAATTACTGCAATTTGTCATTAATGTCACAATACCTAAAATAACAGCTGAATTTTTATTTGACAGATATTATTTGTAATTTTACAGTGTTTTGATTACAATTTAAAATGAAAGAAAATGATCGTCAAAAAATCACAGTTATTTTCTGTAAAATTAGGATTTTTTTTTACAGTGTACATACATACATACATATGTGTAGTTTACCAAATTTTTCATGAGCCTAAACTATGTAATACTTATTAACTATATTACAGTTTGATTTGGTTCAAATTTCAAGAATTTTTTAAACATATAACATTGTACAAAATTATTGTGTTGGATGACAAAACCCTAACCAAATTGTCATCAATTTAATGTAGTGTAGTTGTGATGTTTCTGCTAATTTTAAGGGAACATGAAAGTACCAATGTAAAAAATCTTACCTGAGGCGTCTCTGGACTCAAAATCCACCCCATCCCTGTAAAACGCCCAAGTTGCACCAGGGATGCCTGAACCCATTCTTTGTCCTCCTGGGTGACAGGTCTTTTGATGCCAGCTGAAATAATGGTATAAAACTGGTTATAATGATGAAATGAATAATGATATTTATCTCAATATAATAGCCTTTTATTATGATCATCATTTATTTATAGCACACAATCTAAGCATTAAAAAAAACTACAACACACCGTGAGTTTATGTTAGAAGAGTTTCATAAATGCGATTAATATTATTAGCAATAGCTTTAAACCACATTACGTAGTTAAGAAAATAATTAAAACCCCGCAACATCAACAAACTTATGACAAACCTCGTGTTGTGGATGGTGTCATCTCAGACACTCTCTTGGCTGCAATTTCGTCCCCCTTCGGAGTGTTGGCCTTCTTCCACACACATTCCACGTCGGTGCGGGACACATTTTTTTCTGCCCAAATCAACAAAGCTGCCATATGATGGCACTTGTCTCTGCCGATTGGGCACTCGCATGTGCTGTACCTGACTGCCTGACCCTCAACGTGCACCTGTATTGAAAACAATTTAACCCTCACCCTAAACACTTCTAAAACACATTGCTGCCAGCGCTGTTTATCATAACAATACTTCTGTAGCTAGCCCGGGGCTGTCAGATCATACTACTAAATTGACTAGCCTCAGACTAGCCTTAAGTTCACTAAACCCTATAAAACCTGTCTGTCACATTTTTACTTTTTAATCTTCGTTTTTAAAATAAAAATATATATATATTTTTGAAATACCTCATCCAGAACAAGGAATATCACCTTATGTCAACTAGCTAGCTAGCTTACAGCTAACTAACCTCAACCTCGTAAACCTTCTTTTTCATTGATGCCTGGACTCTACCCTTAATTATGCCACCTGAATGATGAGCTACACTAACCACTCTGTTGGAGTTAAAAGAGTTTAAACCCTTTTTGACCGCCAAGGGTGCATCACTAAAGTAGGACGTGATCGTAAATAAATTAACAGGTTCCGCCATTGTTATTAGATCTGGACCTATGATCTGGACGAGCGGAGCGCTTGGACCCGGAAGAGGCTAAACGTCACGCGTGACGTCAGACTTAACAACCGAATAGTGTCTCCCTGATGCCCGCAAATTAGTTCAAATCTGCCGGAATCTAGAGCGCATATGCGAAACAGAACATACTGCGCGCATAACATACATAGCGCGAGCACGGCAGAGAGGGAGAGAGGGAGAGAGCGAGAGACCTTGCGAGTGTGCCTCACGAAAGCTAGTCAACCCGCCAAACCCCCGTCAACAATCCAGTCACCAAGATATACCTCCCTGAAATGACTTCTTGCAGGTTGGGATGTCTGCCATTGTTGATTCCAAAGCCGGTGCTGGATAAACAGCGAGCGTGCGCGTGCGACAGTAGGCTGCGGTAGGCTAAATTATTTACGACAGTGGTAATGGACAATTCGGCTTCCAACCTGTAGGGCGACCGCTGAGGAAAAGTTCCTTGGTGTTGCTTTAAACACTACCTAATCTCCCACACTGTAAAAAGAGTATATGATCAATAAGTTACGACAACATATGTTATTATATTGTTTTAACTCATCGAAATGAGTTAAGCATTTTGAGCAAGTTATACAGGTTTTGACTCACTTTTTAAGTCAATTTAATGTAATTTAAGTTGAAATGACTTAAACATCCAAGTTGATTGTACTTAAAAATGTAAGGTAGCAACTAGGTTTTTTTTTACAGTGCACTTATCATTAATCTGGTACAAAACTTAATATAAAAAAACTTATATAACACATATAATTTTAGCATTTAATCTCCCTTTTGAGTGCCAAGGCAAAGCATGCTGGGAAATAGAAATCTGTTTCTGTAAAATCCCTGGTGTTAAATTTAACACCGCTCAGTGTTTATATGGGAACCACCAGCAGGGTGTTAAAAGTAACACTAATGCGGTGTTAGAGTTAATGAGATAATTAAGTGATTAATTGAGTGATGATTGAGTATTGAAGACACCTAATGATAACAAGCAGAGTCACTGAAGAAAAGAGAAACACAAGAACAACTGACTTCCAGAGATGAAATCAACTGAAGATAAAAGACAACATTAAATCTCTCAAGAACTGTGATATCTGTCCTATCTAAGAAACTGTCCTATCTATCTTTGTATTAATAATAAAAATCTGTATTGCAGAAAAAAAAACAGCTTGGCTTTTTAATTCTTTATTCAGCATGTGGAGAGTGACTAAGATTTACTGAATGGAAAAGAGCCACCTAAACAGCCTGCTATACGCACATGAACTCTCCTTTTGTGAAGATGGAAAGTCATGCAGGTTACAGATTACAGATTTGACATTTTTGACCGAACTAACCATGTATTCAGTGTTATTTGGGAGCTAATCTATTTCCCAGAATATGTAATCTTGATGTGTAGCTGTCAAAAAGTTTTTTATTAGTAGATTTTGGCAAAGCTTGAATTGATTCTCACCTGTGGTTGTTATTGTTAAGATATTGTTTTACTTTCTTGTATAGACAGCAAAATGAAAGAGAGACAATTTAACCCATGAGGCACCCTGAGGTCAACTATAATTACTGCATGTGTACTACAAACGCACCGCTCTTATCTATGTTATTTCACAGTCTCATATCATTAAAGCTGGAGTAGCCTACTGTTTGAAGTAGACTGTCAGGTGACCTTCTGTCACACAATCAGAAGGTCAATAGAGAACATCAAAGCATAGGAGTAGGACACTCATAACGTGAAAATAAATAAACAGCAGATAGATAGATAGATAGATAGATAGATAGATAGATAGATAGATAGATAGATAGATAGATAGATAGATAGATAGATAGATAGATAGATAGATAGATACCCTTACGGAACATATTGTTTTATATTTTACAATATATAGAATATTACTTAAGGAATTGCCACCTTTCATATATTAAAAAATATATTTACAATATATTTACACTGTAAAATTTAATAAGATGAGTATACTTAGAAAGCGTAGAAAATATTGCCTTAAATTTCTCAATGATGTTATACTCAAATTTGTAAGTCGCTAATACTAATACATAAGAGTGGCATTTCATAATCATCATAAAACATCATAAGACACATAAACATCCCAATGATCAAAAGTGTGTTAGATCATTAAATGCATTTAATAATTGTATTATAAACACTGTGACACTATAAAAAGAGGTACAGCGCTGTTGTGGTAATAAGATACTTTTATTAACACAATGTGCAAATAATATTTTTAACTACTTCCATGTTTAGACACAGAGAGACATCAAGAATCAGCATATGAATCTCAACAATGGTGGCATGCTTCATGCTGCAATGCATGTTGGGAACCATGAATGAGTTTTATAGTATGGTAACTTATAACATCAATAAACATCCAACCGATTATCCACAAAATTTTAGCCATAATGACAGTGTTATATAAATGCACAGTTACAACAGCCAGTGCAAACAAATGCTAAAAAGTCAAGAGCCTAAATAAAGTGAACACTGATCAGAATAATGGTGACTACAATATTTATTATTTTCAATAAATCATCAACATCTTAACCTCTGTTCATTCTCAATAAGGAATTCTGTAGACGTCTGACAGAAATAAAGTCCAACTGTTAATAATAAGTGAGGCATGTAATGCTGTTTTTGTTGTTTAGTCCTCCTCTGCTGATTTTTTTTTTTATGTTTAATGTCCTGTTGGGATTTAAAGGGTTACTGTTGTCTGAGTTTTGTGGGTCACTGTTGTGTTGAAGAGTAGAGCCTGTGCTTCAGTCCAGCAGAAGGCCAAGAAACATATACTGTAAAAAAATAAAATCTTACAAAAAACGGCCGATGACTGTAAGCTATGGCTGCCAAACAAAAACCGTACACTGTAAAAAATCAAATGGTAAAAAAAGGGTCAAATGACTGGCAGCACAGGCTGCCAAACAAATACCGTAAAAATAAAGTAAAATATCCTAATTTAAATTAAGTGCAAAAACATTTAACAGATATTTTTCTTAAACGTTTTACAGAAAAACACTGTTATTTTACCGCTATTATCTGGAATATTACGATCAAACACCCTACCTGTAAAAACAATCCCATAAAAAAACACTCAATGACTTTCAGCAATGGCTGCCACACAAAAACCATAAAATGAATGTAAAATAGCCTAATTTAAATAAGTGCAAAAGTATAAATCTTCATTAAGCTTTTTAACAGAAACACAGTTATTTCACATTTTTTTATTAAGAAACATGTAGGTGATTGCATGATTTACTGTGACTATACGTCACTGTCTCAGCAACAACACAGTTACTGTCAGTTAAATAAAGCAACATGCAGCATTTCATCAGTGTGATTCTGCTCATCCTGAACTGAAGCACAGGCTCTACTCTTCAACACAATGGTGACCAACAAAACACACCATACAGAAACAATTTACATCCCAACAGAACATTAAACACTAACAGATCTCTCAAGATCTCTGCATCCTCACTTATTACAATCCAGACTTTATTTATTGCATACTAACATTCTTACTGAGAATTAACAGATGTTTAGAAGTTGTTTTTTTATGGAAAATAATAAAGTTTGATATCACCATGATGAAGATCAGTGTTTGCTTTAGTGGGGTTCTTGACCCTTTGGTTTTAATATGACGATTTCTCTAGCTGCTTTAACTGTGTGTTGTCGATACATATTGGGGAATCCTAGAGAAACTCAGATCAGAAGATCTGGTCACTTATTAGTTATAATAGTCTCATGTAGTTGAATGCTTTTTTGATGCTACCTGAAGAGTGTAATATCTGATTCATTTGTTAAATATTAGCTGTCAATTTTGCAAACCAATACTGTTATAGAAGATCATGCAGTGCCGTGATACGAAGATGTGATCAAGTCATACAGAAAATGTTTTGACCGGATCATACAGAATCACACATAGGGCTGCACGATTAATCGCACGATATTGTTATGCGCATCTCATCAGTAAAGCCGGTTCCTTGATTAGTAAATCACCTGCACCTGCTTTCAGATGGACGATATGATGCAGATATGAGTGTTAAATTAACACTCAAGAGTGTTAAAGTTAATGAGATAATTAAGTGATTAATTTAGTGATCATTGAGCATTATTGAAGACACCTGATGTTAACAAGCAGAATCACTGAAGGAGAAAATTTAAAATTGTAAGCCACCGTTATGGCGATCAGTGTTTGCTTTAGTTGCGCTCTTGATCCTTATACTTAAAGTTTAAATTTTGTTTGTCTGCTGTTATTGATTTATCAAAGTCAAATGAACAAAGACAAGTGTGATCTGATAGTATTGGTTATGTTTTGACATAATCATGCTATGATCTGAAAAATGAAACTCATTCAGATGATCTGGTTTAACTTGAAAGCAACAGTTTAGTGGTTCTACAGCATATGATAATTGTATTTTTCTTATAATCCAAACTTTTAATAAAAATTGTTCTGATCAAATAATTTTCAAATGCATTAATTTAGAAACACAGACATCAATAATCAGCCTGTGAATCTCAACCGTGGTGACAATAAAAATCCTTGTTGCCACCAATCACAACTCATTAATGGCTCCCATCATGCATTGCGGTATGAATAAATTATGATCTGAATTGTCTATGTAATTTACTTTTCCTAATTGAATATTGTGCTCGTCACCATTGTTGAGATGCATTGACTGAATCTTGATATCTGTGTGTGCCTAAAAGAAAGGGGTTTTTTTAACAACTTTTAAGGAATCCTTTATATTATATCTCAAATTCTGGATATTTATGCAGAATCTCAGTTATGCTGTAACCAACATCATAAATCACAAATAATTAGTTCAAATGATGAATGTCATAATACAACCAACACCATTAGATCTTTTTTTTTCTTTGTTCATCTGGCAGGTATAACTCGGATACAACAGCCGAACAAAATCTAAAGTTAATAATATAAGGGTCAAGAGCCCAACTAAAGCAAACACTCATCTCCATAATGGTGACCTGAAATTCCGGTTTTCTCCTTCAGTGATTCTGCTTTAGGTGTCTTCAATAATGCTCAATCATCACTCAATTAATCACTTAAATATCTCATTAACTTTAACACTCTTGAGTGTGGACTCATATACACTCCCAGGTGTGTTCATTTAACAGTGAGTTTTTGCTGTGTACAAAGAGCCGTAGTTAACTGACAAGCTGAGCCATATCGCATTAAATATCGTTGGCGATATGTCCTCGATTTTAACGCGATTTGGCTCAGCTTGTCAGTGAACTACGGCTCTTTGTAGTAAATGCCGCTCCATCTGAAAGCAGGTGAAGGTGATTTACTACTAATCAAGGAACCGGCTTTACTGATTAGATGCGCATAACAATATCGTGCGATTAATCGTGCAGCCCTACTCACACATACATCAAGAATCAGCGTATGAATCACTACAATGATGATCAACTACTATAAAGTCACATAAAGGCTTTGTTGATTGTCACCATTGTTGAGATTCATATGTTGATTATTGATGTCATACTCATAAAAAAATAAACCAGCTCAAACATTTTCTTTATAATAGATATTTTTCATAAATTTCAGATTGGAGTAATCTTATTTCAACATATCAAGGTTCATGGGGAAAAGTATGACAATCATAGAATTTATTTAAAACTTAAGCACGTCTATTTATAACGTAATCTCAACAGATACACTTAAGTATTTTACTGTCATATCAGTGAATCAGGTCACCATATGATGATTATAACATACCAATAAATGACCAACATCAGTTGATACTTTCTCCTGCTTTAATTGCTATAACTAATGTATATCGAATACACAGTTAAATCAGCCAGAAAAAAACTAATGGTATAAAATTAAAGGTCAAGAGCCCAACTAAAGCAAACACTGATCTCAATTACGGTGACATCAAATTTCTGTTAAAGTTTTTTGCACTTTATTTAAATTAACACATTTTACTTTAATTTAATGGTTTTTGTTTGGCAGCCTTTGCTGCCAATCATTTGACCCTTTTTTTAACGATTTTTTTACAATGAAGGTATTTGATCATTATAATGAAGGAAATACCTGTGAAATAACAGTGTTTTTTCAGTTTATTTAAATTTGAATATTTTACTTTAATTTTATGGTTTTTGTTTTGCAGCCATAGCTGCCAGTCATTTGACCATTTTTTTATGATTTTTTTACAATGAAGGTATTTGATCATAATAATGCAGGAAATACCTGTAAATAACAGTGTTTTTCAGTTTATTTAATTGATGATGTTTTACTTAAATGTTACAGTTTTTTTGGGCTGCCAGTCATGTAATCATTTAACTGTTTTGTTACCGTTTAATTACAGATTATATTTGTAATTTTACATACATTTTTATGTAATTTAAGAAAATAGAAAAATATTGTATGAAAAATACAATCAATTTTCTGTAATAAAAATGTGAATGACTGGAATTTGTCATTAATGTCACAATACCTAAAATATCAGCTGCATTTTTATTTTACAGATATTATTTGTAATTTTACAGTGTTTTGAGTACAATTTAAATTGAAAGAAAATGATCGTCAAAAAATCACAGTTATTTTCTGTGAAATTAGGATTTTTTTTTACAGTGTAAAATAAAGTCAAATAAACTTTTACAGACATTTTCCTTAAATGTTTTACAGAAAAACACTGTTATTTCACAGCCATTTCCTGAAATATTATGATCAAACACCTTCACTGTAACAAAAAAAAACCCCATAAAAAAAGGTCAAGTGAATGTCAGCAGCGGCTGCCATACAAAAAAAAACGTAAAATGAATGTAAAATATCCTAATTTGAATAAAGTGCAAACTTTTACAGAAATCTTCATTGAATGTTTTAACAGAAACAGTTATTTCACATATATTTCCTGAATTTTTACAAACAAAAACATTCACTGTAAAAAGTTAATTTCTTGCAGTTCACTACACGTATGATTTACTGCGACTATACATAATATAATATATACTATATATAAATAAAGCAACATGCAGCATAACATCAGTGTTTCTCTGCTCTGTTATTTCTCTGTAGATAGTAATTAATTGAGTGATGATTAACCATTATTGAAGACGATGTTAACAAGCAGAATCCCTGAAGGAGAAAATCATAATTGGTATGTTATCATTATGGAGATCAGTGTTTGCTTTAGTTGGGCTCTTGACCCTTAAATCATTAACTTTAGATTTTGTTTGGCTGCTGTACTTGAGTTATACCTGTCAGATGAACAAAGAGAAAAAAATTATTTGATTGTGTTTTAACATTATCATTATATCACAATCATTTGACCAGAATCACTGAACTTATATAGAGCCATGGATTCACACGTTTTACAGTGTAAATATACAGAATTGTAAATATATATTTCAATTTATGAAAAGTGGCAATTCCTTATGTATTATTCAATATGTAAGGGATAATATACATGTAGCCAGTTGTTATATAATAAACCCCCGACAGGGTGATGAGAACCCCAACACGAAGTGGAGATAGATAGATAGATAGACAGACAGACAAATAGACAGATAGATAGATAGATAGATAGATAGATAGATAGATAGATAGATAGATAGATAGATAGATAGATAGATAGATAGATAGATAGATAGAATCACATGACTGTGCTTTGACAGGGTCACTATAATCCTGACTAATCAATGCTAAGATGACCATCTCAGATTAGTGGCCTGTATGTCATTGCACTCCAGTTGTGTTTGCTAGTTGGCCATTAAGTGTGCTGCACATCAGACTCTCTGTTTTTCTCTATCACGCAGTCTTTTCTCATTTAATGCTAGTGTTGTCTCGTGTCATGAGAAAAGTGATAGTGATAGACTGCCAGCCTCCCTTGGGCAAAACTGGCATGATTACCAGCTGCTTGTTCATCACAATCATGACCTAATGATCTATATTTGAAATAATATTTGTCCTCAGTTATTCTGTCTGATGATAGCTTTTCATAACATAACTTAACTTGGATTTGTCAGATCTTGATCTTATTGTTCTGTATAATCCTTTTGAACCTGGTACTCAATTGTTTTTTAAATAGTTAATTTGCATGATATGGAATAATTCCACATCGCTAGCAAAACAACATGAAGAAACAAAGATACAGATAAAAGATAAGCAAGGACAAATGATTGCCCGTTATAGTGTAGCCTGAACACTGAACGGAGTTTAATTTCAAAGGTGTGCACTTTTTTTCCTAAAAATCAATTCAAAGTTGTTTTTTGATTATGTACTGTGTACTGTAATGTACTGTAAAATGTTATCATCCCTCATATTTGTGTCTTTCACCAGAGAAAGATTTTAGATTAATTATTTTATTCATGAACACACCATGCTGTCGACAAATAGAGGAACTTGAGAGGGGAGCAGGTTCCCATGCCCTAACGGGCTGCTCTGATAAACTGTTTTGTCCCATATGATCTTTATAAGTCATAAACTCATCTTTAACTCATTGAAATATGTTAGGCAATTTTAAACTTTTTTAAGTTATAGGCCTACTTATATTCTACTAGATTCAACTCATTTTTAAAAGTTAGTTATTTCAGGTGAAATTACTTATTTAGTCAATTGAATGCACGATTGGAATATCCCGCTGGGTTCATTGCTCTGATTGGTAGGTTCGGCGTTACATCACACTGATTGAATGACGCGCAGTCTCTGTTTCCTTCATCTGTGTGTTTAAGCGCGTTTACAGCTGGAGGAGAGCGCGCACAACTCAACGCTCATGTTCTGCTTCAACCATATGCCGCCTCGCCCTAGAAGATCTGATATCATATTCTGTTAGTCATCTCACAAACCACTGCAGCTTTTTCTCCAGTCATTTGCAAGGTAAGTGACCTTTTTGTCCTGGATGACAATGAATTAGTTGCAATCTACTGACGTTCACATTTTTGTTGAGCAGATTCCTCTGAAAACACACACTCTCTTCTCTCACTTCTACTTTTAAACTGATTTTTCTTTTGGATTTTTACGCGATTGTTGTTTTCTTTTTCACAAGCTCTGTTTATTTTAAAGACATTTCGAGTTTGGGATGCTGAACATTGTAGGCTAAATTATATTTCAGGTTTTTTTAGAGTTTGGAAACGTAAACGGTCACCTTAAGCGCAATGGTCGTGGCTATTTGACCAGAGCTTTAGTAGCCTATAGTTTTTCTCGTTGTCCTCTTCTGCGGAATTTAGAGAGAGCAATTTGATGTTTCATCAGAAACGTTTGATTTTGATATGGTTGTAGTTTTGCTCATTTGGAAAGCTGCGGTGTATAGGCTATTTAAGACGAATTGATCTGTTTTGATACGAATTGATAATGTGACAATGGTGTAACATTAACTCACACAAATAAACATTGATAGGTCAATAAAGTGAAGATAATTTTTAATAGATAAAATCCCTCATGTATTAATTTATTGAAAAATGCTTTAAAAGCAGTCTGCACTTGAATTCCCTTAGGCTATGAGCATGTTTTTAAGTAAAAAATGTTATACAACTGTCCTGGTGGCATCATGAAGGAACAAATATTTTAGAAGTTCATTCTTAAGAGGACACCCTTTTGGCATAATATTTCATCATTATTATTTCTTAGATTTTTTTTTTTTTTAAATGATAAAGCTGTTTAAACTCACACATATTAAATATTTAAGAAATAGTTTTAAAAATTACTTATTTTTAAATGTTATTACTTTTAATGTATGGTTATTTGGACAATTGTTAGTTTCGTAAAAAAAAAAAAAAAAAAAAAAACGGTATACAAGTTTTTCAAAAGTGTATGAAACCCCTATGAATAAAAGAGCATGTTTCTAAGATATTGGCAATGAGTTAAAATCAGTTTTAAGATGTATAAACTTCAGAAGTAAGAAAAAGAAAGATCTTAAGATGAGTGGTGAATGTCTTGAAGTTGGCCATATTGTCAGAAATAAAGTCAATGAAATAAAGTCAAGTCTTTGTTTGTATGGTGAGTGTTACACTTTTCTTCTGCAGTTTGTAGAGTGAGTGTTACACTTTTCTTCTGCAGTTTGAAACTGATTTAGTTTTTTTTTTTCGTTAAATTGGTTGAGCAGCTGCCTTTTATTTTTGCCTATTTTTAGATTTTTCCATTTATTTATTGAATGCACGAAGCCTCACATGAAGTTGGGCAATTTTTTTATGGTTAATTGTATTTTGTTTCACTGTCATTCTGGGAAAATGCTTCCCTTTCTACAGTTTTTAACAATATAGGGAAGACTTGACATACACTCACCGGCCACTTTATTAGGTACCCCATGCTAGTAACGGGTTGGACCCCCTTTTGCCTTCAGAACTGCCTCAATTCTTTGTGGCATAGATTCAACAAGGTGCTGGAAGCATTCCTCAGGGAGTTTGGTCCATATTGACATGATGGCATCACACAGTTGCCGCAGATTTGTCGGCTGCACATCCATGATGCGAATCTCCCGTTCCACCACATCCCAAAGATGCTCTATTGGGTTGAGATCTGGTGACTGTGGAGGCCATTTTAGTACAGTGAACTCATTGTCATGTTCAAGAAACCAATTTGAAATGATTAGAGCTTTGTGACATGGTGGAAGTAGCCATCAGAGGATGGGTACATGGTGGCCATAAAGGGATGGACATGGTCAGAAACAATGCTCAGGTAGGCCGTGGCATTTAAACGATGCCCAATTGGCACTAAGGGGCCTAAAGTGTGCCAGGAAAACATCCCCCACACCATTACACCACCACCACCAGCCTGCACAGTGGTAACAAGGCATTATGGTTCCATGTTCTCATTCTGTTTACGCCAAATTCTGACTCTAACATCTGAATGTCTCAACAGAAATCGAGACTCATCAGACCAGGCAACATTTTTCCAGTCTTCAACTGTTCAATTTTGGTGAGCTCTTGCAAATTGTAGCCTCTTTTTCCTATTTGTAGTGGAGATGAGTGGTACCCGGTGGAGTCTTCTGCTGTTGTAGCCCATCCGCCTCAAGGTTGTGCGTGTTGTGGCTTCACAAATGCTTTGCTGCATACCTCGGTTGTAACGAGTGGTTATTTCAGTCACTGTTGCCCTTCTATCAGCTCGAACCAGTCTGGCCATTCTCCTCTGACCTCTGGCATCAACAAGGCATTTCCGCCCACAGAACTGCCGCTCACTGGATGTTTTTTCTTTTTCGGACCATTCTCTGTAAACCCTAGAGATGGTTGTGCGTGAAAATCCCAGTAGATTAGCAGTTTCTGAAATACTCAGACCAGCCCTTCTGGCACCAACAATCATGCCACGTTCAAAGTCACTCAAATCAACTTTCTTCCCCATACTGATGCTCGGTTTGAACTGCAGGAGATTGTCTTGACCATGTCTACATGCCTAAATGCACTGAGTTGCCGCCATGTGATTGGCTGCTTAGAAATTAAGTGTTAACGAGCAGTTGGACAGGTGTACCTAATAAAGTGGCCGGTGAGTGTATATATATATATATATATATATATATATGTTAGTGGGGATTGTACAGGTACACTATAAAATCTAATTAGTTAGTTTACTTTAAAAAAAAAAGCATACAAACCGATTGCCTTGAAAAAATATGTAAAGTGAAAAAGGAATAGTATGTTTTACTGACAAATGTTTATTTAGTATAGTTCGCTTACACAAGAGTTCTAGTAACTATAACTAATATAATATAGAATAAAAACAATAAAATATTAAATAGAATAAATAATAAATAAAATGTTATTGTTACCATTATTTTGTTTTGCATGCTGAAGTCTGTGTGTGACTCGGGCAATTGCAAGATATTGTCAACAACATTTTAGAAGATCATTATTTCACATGACAAAAAATAAATAAATAAATATATATATATATATACACATACATGCAGTGGTGGCCAAAATTATTAGAATGGTAAGATTTTATAATGTTTTAAAAGAAGTCTCTTCTGCTCACTAAGGCTTAATTTATTTGATCCAAAATACAGCAAAAACAGTAATATTGTGAATTATTTTAAATTGTAAAAGTATCTCTTTTCTATTTGAATATTTTAAAATGTAATTTATTCCTGTGATCAAAGCTGAATTTTCAGCATCATTACTCCAGTGCCACATGATCTTTCAGGAATAATTATAATTTATATTTTTTGCTGATTTGCTGCTCAAGAAACATTAATTATTATTTGCATTTTATTATTTATTATTGAGCATCAATCAATTTTTTATTTCATTTTTTTTTTAATGTTAAAATCTTTCAGTTGTATTGACAATTGAACATTCAAGACGACTTTGGGAAATGAGTGAATGCAACTAGAGAAAGATAACTGCAGAAGTGGAAGAAAAAAAGGTGGCCAAATAGAAAGATTGAAGTCACATTTTCTCTGGCTAAACAAATTACAGAAAGAGGATGAAGAGGAAAAAAACTATACTGTACTGGCCTGTAATGCTAACTCCTAATTTCTCTCCCCTTCCTAATAGCATTTATATTAAATATAATGAGCCATATTATATTTTTGCAAATATTTGTTTTAGATTTTTTAACATGTGGACACTTTATTGCACAAAGATTTGAGAATATTCTAGTTTTATGATTCCAGTACAAAAACCTTATTGTTTGCCTCACTTGTTCTGTTTTTCTGTCAGTAGGTGACCGTGATAATGGTTTGATAGTTCAGGCTTGTGGGAAATGGGTCAACAGCAGCTCCACAAACGCCAGCCCATGACACAGAGTTCCATCTAAATCTACAGACCAAGAGAAGACGAGTGGACATTGGGGTGAAGAGGATTAGCTCAGCAGCCACATCAACACATACAGCTTCTGCTGTCATCACTGTCACTCGTGCAGCCAAATCTACTGTCAACTTTGATGCCATGAACTCCCATCACAGTAGGAAGCAGGATGTGGTTGAGTGCCAAGGGGCTCATCTCAAGCATCGGGACTCAGGTGAGGCTAAGTCAAATGTTCTCCGCAAACTGCTTAAAAGGGCCAGCTCATATGAAGACAACATGATACCCTTTTCTGGTGCCACTATCATCACCAAGCTACTGAACAGCAACAAGGCAACGAGAGGAACAGGAGGCAGGGAGCCAATGTTCCCCAGGAAAGCAGAACCTGAACCACCACAGGAGGACACTTGCAGCAGCTCATCCCAGGAGAGTGCTAAAGAGTGTCTCTCACCATTTGGACAAATCGTAGGGACCCATTTTGACTCGGAGCGGCTAAATGAAGAGCACCTTCAGGCCAAGCGTGCACGCGTCGAGAACATAATTCGTGGAATGAACCACTCACCAAATGCGATGACACCCTCTATCCCCAGTGGAAAAGATTGTGAGCGGGATGGAGAGGGAGAAACCGAGGTTCCTGCTCAGTCCTTTAGCCCACGAGAAGGCTATCGTGAGAACAAGAGGAAACAAAAATTACCTCAGCAGCAGCAGCAGAGCCTTCAGCAGCTGGTTTCCACACATACCGAGCAGAAGGTTGAAGAACGCAGGCAGTTGAAACTACAGTTGGAAGACCTGCAGAAACAGCTGAGACAGCTTCAGGAGAAGTTCTTCCAGATCTATGACAGCACAGATTCTGAAGCAGATGGAGGGAATCTCTCAGAAGACAGTGCACAATCTGATGGAATGCTTGGTCATGGCGGTATCGCTGAACACCAAAGTTACGTGGCTGATCAAACTAATAATTTGATAGCGGCTTCAGATCCGGAATGCGTTCTAGATGAGGCGAGGGTCCTGCTCAGTGAACAAGTATTGCTAGATGGAGAGATGGCCAAACGGGAGAGTTCTTTGAGGAGCAAAGGTTTGATGTCTATGCACGAAGTAGGCAAGCATCTGGCAGAAACCCTGAAGCAGGAGCTGAACTCTGCCATGTCTCAAGTGATAGACACCGTGGTGAATGTTTTTTCAAAACCTCCACGGCCACGGTTACAAGTATTCCCATCACTTCCAGCAACCCAGGACCGCTTTGCTTTTAATGGGGACAACCCAAACTTCCACACTGCTAATCAGATGCTGCAGTGTTTTGGTGATGTTATCTTTCCCAGGCCATTTGACTCCTTTGTTGGAGTCCCTCTTCCTAGTGCCAATGACCAGATGGAGGCACTACCACTGGTGGTACAAAAGTCTGTATCTGAACACCACCAGTCCACAGATCTTGGAGCACAAAGTGGCCACCCACATCCCTCCCTACACACTTCTTCTCTTTCTGGAAACACAGGCTTCATCTCCCCATCATTCCGTCATCCATTTCCGCTTCCTCTCATGGGTTACTCCTTTCAGAGCACTCTTGGTGCTTCATCAACAGGATACTCTAGTAAAGAATCTCCTGATTTGATGGATCTGTCAAGGGAGACCACCAGCTTACGGAAAAGAATGACTTCCAGTCACCATCTGATGCATGACCGTTCCTGCTCACCAGGTTTCTCAGAAAGCACTGGTGAAGGGCTGTCACTCGTCAAGTCTGAATGTAGGGAACTCAATCCACTGTCAGACATCTCGCCACTCTCAGAGAGTACAATATCCTTTTCATAGTAGTGAAAGCTATTTTTTTGGTGTTTTAGATTGTACAATTCACTTTTTCTCATGCTTCTCTCGTTTACAAGTGTAACCATAGTTTTTCATTATAGTGTAAAGGAACTTCTGCCCCAAATGCCTTTCTAGTTCAAGCCAATTTTAAAGCAGTTAGTTTTGAACTCAACATATTAGGTCTTAAAGTCAACATGACATAACAATTGACTTTAGTTAATATGTACGTCTTAAACAATTGAAATGTTCTTACTCACTCCATCTCTGAAATTACTATGCTTTTTGCCTGATGTCATCCATGTTAATGTTAATCAGTAGCCAAGTAGAATAGAAGTGAATGTACTTTTCTTTTTATGGATATTTTGTTTTATTGAACAATAGAAAGAATGGCTTCAGATTTGGATGTAGAACTTTGGGATTGGATTGTGTCCAAATGGGACAATGCAGTTGAATTTGGTTTATGGTCATGGAGTTTACACTAAGTAGAACTGACAAAAAATTGTTTTCAATGTACTTCATGTGGGTTATCTACAATAACTGGTTTTGTTGAAATTAAATAAATGATTTAAGATTACTGATTATAAGTAAATTCAACCAACCTGAAAAAGAAAAACAAGGTTTACCGTAGAGTTTTACTGAAGAATAACTGTCAGTAGAGTAGATACCTGATTTCTCCAGCTAGGTCAAATTACTTAATACGTTTGATATAATATTTTTTGTTTTATATGATGTAGGCTAAGTCTTTTTTCCACCTTGATGTAAATATACCCAAAAAATAATTAACCTTTCAATTATTTCAATTTAATTGAAAACATCTTTACACACAATTTAATTTAGTAAGTTCAAAATAAACCATTTTATTTGGTCTATACAATTTAGTTGGTTTAGGTCACATTAATTAACACTAACATTTTGATCATTACAGTAGTCAAACAACATTTTTTTTTATGGATTTCTAAGACTTAAATTTCCAACAAGTATTGTTATTTATCAACACGATCAATACATTAATTGAACAAATAGCAATAAATAGGTGTAAGTAGTACCAACAACATGGTTAACTGAGTGTCCACAGCCTAAGCAGCAGCGCTACTATTCAGCACAATGGTGACCACAACATTCAATAACAGAAACTCCTCTAAATATCCACCTGAACATTAAACATTGAACATAACCTACTAACATCTTTCCCTTTACTGAAAAACACATAAATGTAAATTAAAAAAAAAAGTCAAATAAAGTCAATCTTGTTAGTGAAGCTGCTAATGCTTATTAGCTGCTAATAAGTGAAGCTGCTAATGCTGTTTGTGAAGTTGTTTAATCCTCCTCTGCTGAGATGTTGAGAGATTTAATGTCTTTTGTCTTCATTTGATTTCATCTAAGGCTGTGGCTGGAAGTCAGTTGTAGTTCTTGTGTTTCTCTTTTTCTGTTCTTGTCGTTTCTCTTTCCCTCAGTGATTCTGCTTGTTGACAGCAGGTGTTCATCACTTTAATGCCCAATCATAACTTATTTAATCACTTAAGTATCTCATTAACTTTCAATCTTATTCTGAGTTATTTTAACTCTCTGTAGTGAGGAACCAAATGTTCTCTGAGCAGAGTTAATTTAACTCTGGGGATTTTGCTGTGTAGAAATTATTGATAAAGTTGTAGGGCAGAATGACTGTGTGAGTGCAAGTGTGCGAGAGAGAGCAAGAGAAAGATTTATTGTGCTTTACATAAGTAATTTCGTCTAAAAAATGGAAATAGTTTGCCTTGGTTGATGTCATTGTGGTTTTGGTTCTGGCAGCAAGAGTCTTTGAAATAAGTAACTTGGCAAAGTGATATGGATCTGTAAGGTTGACAGATTTGGAACCACTTCATAGCTGTGCGTTTACTGGAAAATAATTGCACACCTTAGAATGTCTTAGAATCAGAATTAGCATTCAACAGCATTTATTTATATACACTGTAAAAAGTGAACATGTACAGATTTTCCTTTAAGGAGGAATTTCTACCTGATTCTACCTACAAATTCAAATTGTTTTTATAACCTATACTGCAATCAGGCCTTAATAAAGGGAATGCTGTTTTAACTTAATTAAGTTACGTTGACCCATCACACAATTTCCAATAAAGCTCAGGATGGACACATTCAACACATGCGCACCTGCTCTGATGATCGGCAAATTTTGTTTCAATGAGAAATTATGATTTTATACAATATACATTTAGTTACGTCAAAGTGAAAATCGCAATTGACAGCGCTACTCTTCAGCACAATGGTGACCACAACATGGTAGCTCACGATGCTTTTGATTCAAAACAGAGGTCTGGGGCATGTACAAAATAATATTGCAGGCTCAAACTGTGACTTTGAAATGTAGTTTGCCCCATTATACAGATGAATTTGGTGGATTGGAGATATTGTTATATTAAGTTCTGATTCAGATAAACATACATTTAAACAACATGGCTTGTTATTGGCTTTTTTAGCAGATGAAAGCTCCTCTGTTCGTCCACTGTTATATTGGCAGAGGTTGAGTTTTTTTGTTTAACAGTCACACAAAATGCTGTGTGCTGATGTCAGAGCTCAGAGAGGCCTTAAAGGAGGCAGCTCGGCCCTCTTTGTCTGGAGAATTTGCCCTGTCAGCAATTTTGTTGTCTGGCAGAGGTCAGTGCAGGACAACGCCAGGAGTGTCACACGCAGTGCAGTTTGAACTTTCAATGTGTTCTTATCTTGATTATTGATGGATGCTGAAAGTATAGAGGAAAATGTGCAGTGTTGGCAAAAAGATCAGACAGTTAGCCAGACTGCTTGTTTCCCTGCAAACATCTAACATGGTAGACCTTTGTAGATTTATTATACATTTAATAACATCAAGCATCGGAAATTTTCATTTCATAAAAACTTTGATTTGAACTTAATTTTAGTTACTATTTACGTCTTAAAACATGTTTTGAGTTAGTGCGCATTATTCCCTTATATTTGTCTCATCTTATTATTAATTAAAATTGAACTGAAATGTAATTACTCGCTCAGCCTCTGAAATTTAACAAATTTCAATACTGAGTACATAAGCCTGTACACACAATGTACTTATTATAGCAATTACAATAACAGTATATACAAAAAAAGTACACGTACTGTAAAATAAAGTGTAACCGTAATCTTCATTTATTTTTAAGAGTGTCGGGTCAGATTATTGTCACCTATGGAAAACAATCCTATGCCATGCCCAAAAGATCCTCCCAAAGCCCTTACCGCTATATTTGTGTTCAGTCCCTGGTAAAATGAAGGTTACAAACACATTTGAAGGTGATATGCAAATACTATATTTATCTCTTTGACATCTGGAGGTTTGGGATCAGGGCATAGGGAAAGACGTTGCTCGCTTTGCCTGTAAAATGAGTTTCTGATGTAAAATATGTTGGTGTGGTTTTTTTTATGTTTTATTGAACGTGACGAGCCGACACCTTGAGTGATGAGACTATAATGTCAAGCAAATCTTGTGCCTTAGCATTGGGCTTATTTTCCTTCACTGCTGGTCTCACATCCAGGAGGGCTTGTCCCCAAGTCACCTGAAGAAGGCCAAACTGATGTTCTTCTACAGCAGGTACCCAAGCTCCAGCATGCTCAAGATGTACTTCTCAGATGTGAAGGTGAGTGCAGACTGATAGAGATTCTTTAAAACCTAATGTAACTCATTAATATTTAACATTATGTGTGTCTTAGTTTAACAGGTGCATCACATCTCAGCTGATAAAGTGGTTCAGCAACTTCAGAGAGTTCTACTACATCCAGATTGAGAAGTTTGCCCGGCAGGCCATAAATGACGGTGTGGTGGCAGCGGATGACATCAGAGTGAGCTGTGATTCGGCGCTCTACAAAGTGCTTAACATGCACTACAATAAGGCCAACGATTTTGAGGTATGTGCTCACTTACAAACACATACACAGGCTCACCACAATGATGATCATTGTGATGTTTATAAACTCTTTTCCCGCCAGCGTTTTAGAAAAATAGTCGCCAGCCAGCGCCAGCATTTTTGATCATTTTAAAAAACATTTATGGCCCCCAGAATATTTCCTTGTATGCATATCTGAACATGCAATATATCAAAATAATGAACAGAGCCTCTGCATTTAAACTAAAAACATTTTATTTTAGTTCCATGCATTCATTTTATATCAACACTTGAATGTGGGTAAGTTTCATTAAGAAAAGCAATATTATGAACAAAAAGCTGAGAAAATCATCTTTTGGTCAAACACTTCATCCAGACCAAAACATAGATGGAGTAGATCGAGTCCATCAACGCCCCCAAAACTTGCACAGTCCTGTAGCTCGTCCTGGGTTGACATTTCATTGGTAATGTTTTGATTTGTATGTTGTTTGATGATTGCATTATTTTACACGCGTAAGCAATGCTTCAAACGCTTGCTTCTTCTTCGACTGTGTTATGCTTAATAGTAGATGCATAATAGTGCCCCCTACCATATAACAGTGAGAACATGGATTGCCGGAAAAAAGTTTGGTCAACTTTTGCAATGTTGAGAGTCAAATAAGGAAAATAATTATTCAAATAAATTTCCTGAAGAGTGTAAACATTGTGGCTTTGTTGTGCTTTTAAAACATTGCTTCAAAATGCATTTTTGTGCTCAAATTCGCACACTTGCACATTTTGTTGTATTTATTGTATCAAAAATTTGTATTGTATCTTGAATCGCTCAACCCCTTCTAAGTTTATGTAAAAAATTATTTGTTTTGTTCTCATGCATCTCAATCATAAAGACACATAAAGACGCTATTTAGGGATTTATGGACACAGCCCTTCAATAGAGTAAAAAAATAAAAACTAAATAACTAACTTTTTATTACACAAAACTAAAGTCTTCATAAGGAATGATTCACTACAAAAAGGAGCAAACATGTAACCGGAGCTTTTGGACTCATATCGCCAACATAATTAGCTTATTATACAAAACAATGGAAAGTCTTTGCTGGAGAATGTAGAAGACGTCATTTTGCGGCAGCAGAGTGTGGCAGAAGTGCTGCGAAAGGGTTTGTTTGAGTGTGTTTATAGGGGAAGGTGACCTGCCAATGCTGAGTGTTCCTATGCCAGGAGTCCTGCCACGACTCCTGGAGTCATGTGATAGAAATCTACCCTCTCCTTCTCACTGCAACAAAATCCCCCCCTCCCCCCCCCCCCAAAGAGAGCAAGACTCCATCAGGGGAATTTTTTTTATTGCTCACCAGTTTCAGATGTTTTTGTAATCTTTTGTCAAGCAAGAGTAGGCACATATCAAATATGTCATATTAAAGATACAATATATTAAATGATCTCAGTGATCTCATTTTTCTTTCCTGTTGATGCACACACACACACACACACACACACACACACACACACACACACAACACACTGTTCTGGTTCCAGGAACTGCATCAATACTGTTATTTACATAAATAAATAAGGAATTTGCAAATAGTGCAGAGATCAGTGTACAAATCTACTGTTAGCTCCGTCGCATGCTTCGTGAGTGTGTGTCTGTGTGAAGACATGGAAGGGAACATGTTTTGCATGTTAAGGATTTTCTCAGTAGGTGTCTAAGAGATGTGACGGTTGATTAACTTTGCTTAGGGAAAGTGTGCCAAGCCATGCAAATTTCACACACAAATCAACTGCCTTGACTTTTACCTTTGTAAGTGTGTGTGTGTGTTTATGAGTCTGTGTTTATCCACTGAAATGGAAAATCAAGTTACTTGTGAACTTCAATCCCCTACTGCTTACATCATCAACTGAAACCAGACCCATGCCATACTATCAGCACACACTCAAGGATGC
The DNA here is from genome assembly GCF_029890125.1 of Rhinichthys klamathensis goyatoka. Taxonomy (NCBI): domain Eukaryota; kingdom Metazoa; phylum Chordata; class Actinopteri; order Cypriniformes; family Leuciscidae; genus Rhinichthys; species Rhinichthys klamathensis. The sequence goes on from NW_026606555.1 coordinate 4,201,445, forward strand.
ATACGAAATCACATACTCTCTTGAGTTGGTACTTATTTTGAATAAGTACTTACATTGCGAGCGCTAAGAATTTTTTTTTTTTCTATTTAGGATGGATGTGTGTATTATGAAAGTAATCCCATGTTGTCACAGTCATGTGACCTACCAGCGTCAGTTGTGTTGCTTCACTGTCATTCACAAATCCTCTCCCATTGTCTCATGGGATATTAAATTGTCCATCGTATGCACATTTCAGAATCATGCTGGAAGTAGTAGGTCATCCGGATACTTTTTGTCTACACATTTATGAATACTGTGAATTCAGACATACTACTTTTGTCACATAGTGTTTTTCACCTACTATATAGTGGGGAAGTATGTGATTTCTGATGCAGCCTTACACTTCTACAGATCCACAGTTTTGGGAATCTATTTTTTGACTCTGTGCTGATGCTAATGTGATTTGTTGTCTCACTCACTCCTTTTTGTTTTCTCGTCTCTTTTTCCTCCTTTTCTCCACCCCTTTCATCAATCTTTGAATTTTACTGACATATTTGTCTGGCTTGCTGATGGCATGATTTACACAAACAGCATATAGAGTGTTTATTCATATTTATCACTTAAAACAAATTTTTGATCACCAAAATGTCATATTTGAAACGTTTTCCCTGAAAATTTGTTATGCCTTAAAATAGCTTGAATGTAACTATACCCTTTCCTCATTTAGTATTTGCAGTTCTATGAATATGCAAATGAGCCCCGCCTCCACTCACTCACAGCAGCTCAGAGATCCACTCATTGGCGATCACACGTTGATCTGATTGGTTACAAGGTAGTGTGTGACGTCAGAAAACACCAGCGATTTCAAACTGGTTTTGAGACTGTCTTTGGTTCACTGGAGTTTTAAGGAGAAAATACTTTGCACGTGGTTCGTCTTAAAGCATATTTAAAACACCACATAGACATATAAACATTAAACGCTTGATTTTAATAATTTAATTACTGTCTTCTCCAATTGTTCGTTTTCTTTGGGTTTTTTTTATCAGGATGGGTCATTAATACCCTAGAAATTCAAGAAAAATTTTATTTTACAGTGTTTATTTACTGCAAACATTGTGCAATGAAGAGATGCGGAAACAAATTAACAGACCTATGCACAAAGACTTTTAAGGTGGCGTTTACACGACATGGTATTCCTTATTTCCTTATTTCCAACAGCGTTTTGGACAGGGACAATGTAAAATATTAACCTTAGAAAGGAGAGATGCATTTCACCAGATTGTAGCACTTGTGCTAATTTCCACCTTTTTTTGAAAACGCAATTGAAGATGGAGGAAAAAATATATTTAAATGCTTTTGCATTCACTCGCAAAGTGTTTGCGTTCCCCTGTGAAACTTTTGTGTTCTCGGGGGAACACAAAACATTTTATGAGCAAATGCAAAACATTTGCCAGAGAAATCAAAAACCCAGACATATAACTTTTCCTCCCATCTAATATTTTTTTTTTTTTACATAATCATGCTCCCTTTAGGGCCACCGTACTTGTATGAATAAATAATAATAAGGAATAAGACCTCATTAAAAGACCCTTTTCACATTTACGGGGGTCTCAGAAGCGAAAGTCTTCATAGTTGGGTACATTTCTATGGTGAAAGGGAGATGACAGCAAATATAACTTTTTGTATTCCAATTTGCTTCGATAGCAAAAGAAACCTAAATCAATGATAGTGTTTCCACAGTCTTCTAAAAGAGGGGAAAATGAGAATGATGTGAATGTAATGAATGATGTGATGACTTGCCGTCACTCCCTCAGCCTTTGCATTAGACACTCACGCAAAGTGTTAATTTATTTCTTTGTAATTTACTGCCAAGGTATAGCATTGTAAAAGATAATATTTTTTAAAGAATGAAAATATGAAAACTATGTTTTAATAGAACCACAGTGTTTACAGTTTTTGTTGAACTCAAGCTACCAATGGTTTACTTGTCTACAATTGTCTCTGCATACCGGTATTAAGCTAAAGAGAAGGAGATAAGAGAAAGTATTTTAACGTCCCAGAAAAAAACAATTTCCAATAGGATACTCACAATTAATATCATTAATAAGGCCTTAATTTTTTTAATTATGTAATATGATATTAAAGGGACAGTTCACAAAAAAAAAAGAGATAAAATTATGTCATCATTTACTCACCTTTATGCTGTAACGCTTCTGGTGGCTGTAGAAAGGAGGAGATACTAATAGATACAACAGAACGGGGAGTATTGTGCATATTGTGTCTACACTTTGTTTGTTAACGAGAGGATTGTGCTCAGAACTCAGCACTGAACAAAAAAACTGTGATTTCCCCTGCAGTACAGCTGCAGACCCCCAGTTGAAGAGCCTTGGTTTCTGGCTGAACTATACCTTTAAGTTATAGGTTTTATTATAGTCACAATGTGGTAAAACATAGCAGTTATTGAAAAGTGTCAAGCTTGCTGACTGTCCTTTTTCAGTGTTGAATTGTGCTGAATTCAGGATTCAGATTTCTAAAGTGATATCAATGTGTTCTTTTAATTGTTTTACACTTTTACCTGAGGGTGAAACACAGTCTTTGGGATATCCACACCTCTGACCTTGAGCAATCAAGGTCTCTGTGGTGCAGTGAAAAACAACAGCTTCAGTTTCAGAGGTGTGATTGAGTTTAGCCATGCTCCAATATCCCTTAGGGTCCTCATTTGAACGCAGTCTCAGTCATTGCTAGAGATGGTCACATATCACCATGGATATATGAGGGCCATACTGTATACTCATCCAACGGAGGACTGATAAAGACCGTTTGGATCTTTTTCAATGTACCTTTGTATGTTTTTACGGAAACATTTTATTGCCAAAGTCTAAAAACTATAAGGAACTTTCAACTTGACTGTCTGCTTAATATCTGCTAACTCTTTATTGTGATGGTCCCCCAACAGACATTCTACTGAGTATAAGTAACTTTGCAAGTACCTACATGTTATCTTGTTCTACTAACCCTAACCCCTAACCTAACAGTCTACTAATACTCTAATGAGAGTAAGTTGACATGCAGTTGCAAATTATTGAGTTAGTTGACATGCAGTTAAAAAATTACTTTTAGTTAAAGTGTACCCGTTTTTACTTCTCTTTCCATCTTCTTCCGCTTATCCGTGGCCGGGTAGCAGGGGCAGCAGTCTAAGCAGAGATCCCTAGACACTTCCTCCAGCTCTTCCGGGGGAAAACCGAGGCGTTCCCAGGCCAGCTGGGAGACATAGTCCCTCCAGCGTGTCCTATGTCTTCCTCGGGGTCTCCTACCGGTGGGACGTGCCAGAAACACCTCCCCGGCAAGGCGTCCAGGAGGCATCCGGAAAAGATGCTCGAGCCACCTCAGCAGGGTCCTCTCGATGTGGAGGAGCAGTGGCTTTACTCTGAGCTCCTCCCGAATGACCGAGCTTCTCACCCTATCTCTAAGGGAGTGCCCAGCCACCCTGCGGAGAAAGCTCATTTCGGCCGCCTGTATTCGGGATCTTGTCCTTTCGGTCATGACCCACAGCTCATGACCATAGTTGAGAGTAAGAACGTAGATCAACCGGTAAATCGAGAGCTTCGCCTTGCAGCTCAGCTCCTTCTTCACCACGACAGACCGGTACATCGTCCGCATTACTGCAGATGCTGCACCCTCTCGTTCCCCGGGGCGAACTCCAACACATGTCGGCTGAGCTGGGGGGCTATGAGCAAACCCACACCAGCCCGCCGCCTCTCACCATGGGCAACTCCAGAGTGCTAGAGATCCAGCCTCAAGGAGTGTGGTTCCAGAGCCCAAGCTGTGCATGGAGGTGATTCCGACTATCTCTAGTCGGTACCTCTCAACCTCCCGCACAAGCTCAGGCTCCATCCCCGCCAGAGAGGTGACATTCCACGTCCCTATACACTCAAAAAAATGATATGTTGGCATTAATTAACTTTTTTATGTAAACAGGTTCCAATTAACTGGGTTACGTTAAATAAACATAATGTGTTCATGTAACTTAAACATAATGGAGTTAAGTAATTCTAAGCGACCTTATTAAACTCTGAGCTGAGTGTTAAATGAACACTGAATCGGTGTTAAAGTTAATGAGATAATTAAGTGAATAATTGAGTGATGATTGAGCATTATTGAAGACACCTGATGATAACAAGCAGAATCACTGAATGAGAAAACCAGAATTTAAAGTCACCATTATGGAGATCAGTGTGTATTTTAGTTGGGCTCTTGACCCTCACGTCATTATCTTTAGATTTTTGTATGGTTGCTGTACATGAGTTATAACAGCCAGATGAACAAATTAAAAAGGTGATCTGATGGTGTTGGTTGTGTTTTAACATAATCATTATTTCACAATCATTTTACCTGAACTCATATAGAACCCAATTTCTGAGTTAAGTTTACCTTATTGATTATAGCAGCACTGCCATTATAGAGCATACCATTTTTAACCTTTTCAATGAAATTCAAATGATCAAATCTATTAAAAAAAAGCCGTTGTATGCAAGCACACACAGACATCAATATTTAGCGTATCAATCTCAGCAATGGTGACAAACAGATCACCTCTAACCATAAGCTCATTATTTATTCATGCAGAAATGCATGATGGGAGCCATGAATGAGTTTTGATTGGTGGCACCCAGAATGCACTGCAACATGCTTTATAATTGTCACCATTGTTGAGATTCACAGGCTGATTATTGATGTCTGTGTGTGCCTACATAATTGTTTCTTATTTTTTAGAAGGTTTTTTTTGTTTCTTTTTTATTGATTCGATCATTTGGATTCCATTTAAAAGGTTAAAAATGGTATGCTCTACAATGGCAGTGCTGCTATAATACATAAGGTAAACTTAACTCAGAAATTGGGTTCTATACGAGTTCAGTGATTCAGGTCAAATTATAGTGATATAATGATTATGTTAAAACACAACCAACACCATCAGATCAACTTTTCTAGTTGATCATCTGGCTGTTATAACTCATGTACAGCAGTCAGACAAAATATAAAGTTAATAAATTGAGGGTCAAGAGCCCAACTAAAACAAACACTCATCTCCATAATGGTTACCTGAAATTCCGGTTTTCTCATTCAGTTATTCTGCTTGTTAACATCAGGTGTTCATGATTAATGCTCAATCATCACTCAATTCTTCACTTAATTATCTGCTTCAGTGTTCAGTGTTTGTTTAACGTAGCCCAGTTATGTGCATCCTGTTGACATAAAAAAGTTAATTAATGCCAACATATCAGAACCTGTTGTCATAAAAAAGTTAATTAAAGCCACCATATCAGACCCTGATGACATAAAAAGTTAATTACAGCCAACATATCATTTATTTGAGTGTGTTGAAGTTACATGACCAAATTATGTTTGTTTAACGTAACCCAGTTATGTGCATCCTGTTGACATAAAAAAGTTAATTTATGGAACCTGTTGACATAAAAAAGTTAATTTATAGAACCTGTTGACATAAAAAAGTTAATTAAAGCCAACATATCATTTTTTTGAGTGGTTTCCGTGTCCAGAGATCGGGTCATCGGGGCCCCCGATCCACTATGCACCGGCCCCTTACGGTCCCTCCTGCAGGTGGTGAGCCCACGGTAGGGTGGCCCCACGTCCCTCATTCGGGCTGAGCTTGGCCAGGCCCCAAGGGGGAAGGCGCACGCCTGCGGGTGACGTCTCGGTCCTTGATTTTTTATTCTTCATAATGGGCCTTTGAACCGCTCTTACCATCACGGTGACGAGTGGAGCATGAGCTTGGTTTGAGAACAGTGTACGATAACTTATTTAAAGTGCTGTACTCATTCATCAAGTGCAATGTTATGCAAATGCTATCAAAGCATTGTGTCACCAATTAGCAAGGTAGTGTTTTTTTATTTAGCTGGTTAAAGCTTACCAAGTTTCCACTACTAAAAATATTTAAGTTGAGATTTCATGATAATTTTAAGTTTTGTATGAATTAGCTTACTCACACATTTCAAGTTCAGAGCAATAAAAATGTATGATTAAAAATAAAAATCTGCAAGTTCTGATTACTTAAACGTTAAATTTCTTAAGGGTGCATTGCGCACCTCTCTGAGTTTTTGCAGAACTATGCCCCCCTCTGCCGACAAGCGAAACTGCCTTACTGTCTTTGTCTTGCGTGGAGTTTGCGTTGGGGTTTATGAACTACAAACCGGTCTCTTTGAATCCATCTTCTACTTTTGTCGAAAGTTGACTGAAGTTTTGTCGCTTGAGTTGTCTTCGCTAATACGGAGAATGGCGGCGAATACACAAACCTGCCAGACATAACCAGGGGAGCGTGAACGCGCATGACGTCACGCCCAGTCTCACGTTCCGGCCCGAATCCCTCTTATTTATTTTACTGTACAGGATTATAGAGGCAATCGCAGTGATCAGAGAAGGGCTCATTCAGCCCATCAGGCAATTGTTTAAGCATGTATGGGTTAGAAAAACGGGTATTTTGAACATGAAATGTTGCGCAATGCACCTTTAACTTAAAAATGTGATGTGAAAAAAATGTGAAAGAGTAGGGGTGTAACCCCGGCATCCTGGCCAAATTTGCCCAGTGGCCTCTGTCCATTATGACCTCCTAATCATATATATATATATATATATATATATATATATACTAATTGGCTTCATCACTCTGTCTCCTCTCCACCAATAAGCTGGTGTGTGGTGGGCGTTCTGGCGCGCTATGGCTGCCGTCACATCATCCAGGTGGATTCTGCACATTGGTGGTGGTTGAGGAGATCCCCCCTTTTATGTAAAACGCTTTGAGTGGAGAGAAAAGTGCTATATAAATGTAATGAAGTATTATTATTATTATTATGTAACTGATTACCTCAAATTATTTGAGTTTTGGCAAATTATTCGGGTTTATAATATATTTGAGTATAGAGGAAACTTAAAAAACAAAAAAACAAAAAAAACAAGGCAATCAGTTGCCACAGAATATTTAAGTAACATTGCTACTACAATTTAAGTTATAAGCAATTATATAATTTAATTTAATTTAATAACATTTAAAGTGACTTAAAAAAACTAAGTTTAGATAGTCAAAATTTGATATGTATAAAAAGGATATTTTAAGTTGTATAAGTTAAGTAATTAAAGTTGTCAGTACTTAAAACTTTGAGTTGCATTAAATTAAGATGAACAAAACACTAAATATATATTTTGATTTAAATTAATGTTCATTTGTAATTTACAGTTATTCAAAAAACCTAGCTATGCGTACGTTTGCAAACTTAAAATAATAGAGGCAATCAGTTTTTTTTTTGAGTTAGTAAAACTTACCCGGGTTTACAGTGTATACAACTACTTGTCATTTCTCTCTCTGTATTTTCATGATTCAGTCTCTTTAATTACCATGTTAGACAATTACTGTTTGAGATACATTTTGAAACGCTTCAAAAGCAACAATGCTCAATACTTTTTGGATTGGGTTTCATTTATTCTTTATTTAGGTAATGTTTATAAAATGGTACCAATAAGTTTATTATTATTACTATTTAATTATAATTCTTCTATTTTTAATTATTTCATTAACTAATTAAATAAGGTAACTGCTGAAATATAAGAAATCATATCTGATAAGTAACAATGTACCAGAGGCCAAACCACCAGACACTGAGGGGCCGCCACAACGGGATGCGATAGTCAGATTAGTGGTAAACAAATGTTGTTGTTCACTGTAAAACATTGCACTGTAAAATAATGGTAATCTACTGGCAGCTGTAGTTGCCAGCAATGTACTTTTAATATAAATTTGTTATAGTATGATACTGTAAAAATACCATGGAAGGTAACTCATATAATTTGGGAAACTATTTTTTTAAACTCGAAATGTTTAAAGCAATCGATTTAAACTGATAGTACTGTAAACTTCATTTGAGTCCACTGAAAATGATTATCTCTTAATATAAAACTGCAAACACCTAATGTGTAATAGTGCATTAATTACAAACATGACTTTAACTAAAAAATCTTTGCAATTAGCGGACATTAGCATACATGTACGTGCTAAAGTACTTAGCAAGGAGATTATCACTGCATCAGCACCTACACTTACTGCTTTTAAATAAAGCAACAGGCAGCATGCTGACATGACATTAGTTCTCTGCTCATATTTGACTGAAGCACAGGCTCTACTCTCCAGCACAATGGTGACCCACAAAACTCATTAATTAAACTAACACATCTCTGCTGTATCATCTTGTGCAAAAACACTTAAAACACTTCAGTTTTAAATTTACTCTCCTTATCAGTTATTGACTTTGCATAACTTATTTCAATGAACTTTCACTAATATTTCTGTGAAAATAACTTATTTCGTTTAGTAAATCTGGCTGTTATGTTTTACAGTATATTACTGGGTTTCCTTGATTTTACAGTAATCTACTGGCAGCTGTGGTTGCCAGTAGATTGCTGTTTTTCTACAGTTTTATGCCGTAAGTTAATTTACAGGTGATTACCGGTAAATTACACTTCACCTTTTTTTCTTTTCTTTTTTTTACACATTTAACCCTTTTAACCCTACTGCAAAATCTTCAGTTTTAAATTAATACTTGTGTGTTCACAGTACAGAGTGTTGGAGTAACACTGAAGCAGTGTTAAAGTTAGTGATATAATTCAGTGATTAATTAACCAATGTTTGAGCATTAGTGATGAACACCTGATGTTAACAAGCAGAATCAATGAAGGACAGAGGAACAAAAAGAACTACAACTGAATTCCATGCACAGAAGACATTAAATCTCTCAAGATCTCACCAGAGGATGATTAAACAACTCCAAAAAAATAGCATTACCAGCTTCACTTATTACTAACCAGATTGACTTTATTTAATTTTTCACACGTCTACAGAAATTCCTATTGAGAATTAACAGAGGTTTAGATGTTGTTTTGTTTCATTTGATGCTACCATTATGGAGATCAGTGTTTGCTTTAGTTGGGCTCTTGACCTTTGACTTTAACATTAATTTTTCTTTGGCTACTGTAACTCTGTGTTTTTAAGACATATTTGTTGTGGCAGAAACAAAGCCAACGAAAATGAGAGCAGGTGTTGCTGGTTATGTTTTGATTATAAAAAAAATTAAAGAAAATAACCAGACAATTCAGCTGCATAATTATTCATGCCACAATGCATGCTGGGAGTCATGCACAATATTTTTGTACTATGCTGGTACCCAACATGCATTGCAGCATGAAACTTTTTTTGATTGTCACCATTGTTGAGATTCACAGACAATTCATTCTTGATGTCTGTGTGTGTCTGGCTGATTTAGAACTTCTAAATGTTCTGAGCATTAACTTTTTTCGAATCCTCCATATTTTCTGATTGTCAAAACTTTCTGATTGATAAATCTCTATCTGTAAAATCACAGTGATACCATAATCAAATATACAAAACATCACTCATACAAACACTCATCTTCATAGATTTAATGTATTTTATCTTCAGTTGATTTAATCTTTTTTCTGTTCTTCTTGTTCCTCTTTCCTTCAGTGATTCTGCTTGTTAACAGCAGTGATTCTGCTTGTTAACAGCAGGTGTTCATCAGTGTCTGAATTATCTCACTTGTTTTTATTCACTCAGTCAAGTGGAAGCTTTCAAGAAAGCTTTACAATGTACAGACAATGATGACAAACAATAGTAAGTTAGAGTAACAAGCATACAGAACAGTAAAAGAGCATGATATAGACAGGGCAGAATACAGCAGAATAGAGATAAGCACAACGAAATACAGAACACAACTGACGAATGATAGCATTCAAAAAATAAGTGAGTTTTGAGTAATGATTTGAATTCAGAAATATTATTAACTCAACAGAGTGATCAGACTAACACTCAGCAACACATTTGCAAGTTTTATACACTACCAAACAAAAGTTTAGACATAATTGAAAATTACTGTAGAAAGAAATACAGTGCTGCAGTGAGGATATACTTTTGTAGGCAAACTCAGAAGTTGGAATTACCCTGGTCCCCTCGACAAAAAGCGAGTAGGATTTTTCCATTGGCTTTTGGATTATTGCAGAAAATAAACTCTGTGACCAACAAAAGTTTATGATTCTCATTCGTTTTGTTCATAATTATAATGAATACAACTTTTGTGAATTTTGAAGCCTAAATACAATCGGCAGAAGTAAAAAGCCAAATGTATGATATAAATCAGGGATGGGCAACATCGGTCCTGGAGGGCCACTGTCCTACAGAGTTTAGCTCCAACCCTGAAAAAATCACCTGCCTGTAACTTTCACACAGCAAAATCCCAGTGTTAAATTAACACTGCTCAGTGTTTATATGAGTCCACACTCAGAGAGTGTTAAATGAACACTGAAGCAGTGCTAAAGTTAATGAGATCATTAAGTAATTAATTGAGTGATAATTGAGCATTATCGAAGACACCTGATGTTAACAAGCAGAATCACTGAAGGAGAAAATCATAATTGGTATGTTACCATTATGGAGATCAGTGTTTGCTTTAGTTGGGCTCTTGACCCTTACGTCATTAACTTTAGATTTTGTTTGGCTGCTATACCTGAGTTATGCCTGCCAGATGAACAAAGAGAAAAGGTGATATGATGGTGTTGGTTGAGTTTTAACATAATCAGTAGTTGGCCTGAGTCACTGAACTCATTGAGAGCGTTAAGCGAAACTCAAAATTTCAGAGTTAAGTTTACCTTATGGATTATAGCAGCTCTGTCATTGTAGAGTATGCATTTTTTAGCCTTTTCAATTAAATCCAAATGATCAAATCAATAAAAAAAAAAAACTTAAAAATATTTCAGATAGGCACATACAGACATCAAGAATTAGCGTATGAATCTCAACAATGGTGACAAACAGATGACCTCTGAACATAAGCTCATTATTTATTCATGCAGCAATGCATGATGGGAGCCATGAATGAGATTTGATTGGTGGCATCCAGAATACACTGCAAAATGCTTTATAATTGTCACCATAGTTGAGATTCACAGGCTGGTTCTTGATGTCTGTTTTGTATGTTATTAAGATTTGAGAAATGATTTGGATTACATTGTAAAAGTTACAAATATTATTATTTTCAAGGGCAGTGCTGCTATAATCAATAAAGTAAATGTAACTCAGAAATTGGGCTCTATTCAGGTCAAATGATTGTGCAGTAATGATACTGTTAAAACACAACCAACACCATCAAATCACCTTTTCTCTTTGTTCATCTGGCTGTTATAACTCAGGTACAGCAGCCAAATAAAGAACTAAAGTTAATGACTTAAGGGTCAAGAGCCCAACTAAAGCAAACACTGATCTCCATAATGGTAGCATACCAATTACGATTTTCTCCTTCAGTGATTCTGCTTAACATCAGGTGTCTTCGATAATGCTCAATTATCACTCAATTAATCACTTAATGATCTCATTAACTTTAGCACTGCTTCAGTGTTCATTTAACACTCTCTGAGTGTGGACTCATATAAACACTGAGCAGTGTTAATTTTTCACTGGTGATTTTGCTGTGCACGAGTTCACACTTACATATAATTAGAGTGGGTAAGATTTAATGCGTATTTGGCGTGCTGTCTGGGGGGAGGGCTCCGAGCTCGGAGTTTGGCCCGAACCCAGAGTACTCTCTGCAGAGTTTAGCTCCAACCCTGATAAACTCTGCCTGCCTGTAGCTTTCTAGTAATCCTTAAGAGATTGATTAGCTGGTTCAGGTGTGTTTGTTTAGGGTCCCAGATAGATAGCAACCATAGAAACAATGTTAAATCAATGTTAATGTGTACATTTTTGACTCAACATCACTTTTGCTCCCACAATTAATGTTGATTGTTCTAAAGATTTCATCCAAAAATCATTGGTAATGGCATTGAATCACTGTTACAAAGTTACAAATCAGAAAATGAAACACAACCGCTATAACTGACTTAAAGCCACGCAGCCTGAAATCAACTGGGAATAAAAGAAGACAATAAATCACTCAAGATGTAAGCAGAAGGTCTTTGTGACAATTAACAGAGGTTTAGATGTTTTATTGAAAAGGTTTGTCACCATCATGGTGATCAGTGTTTCCTTTAGTTGGGCAGTTTTACTCTTGGCTTTTATGTGAGTTTGTGATCTTTGTAATAGTGTGTACTAAAGCACATCATTTATTGCAAAGAAAGACAGAAACAAAGATAATCAGGTGAAATAGTTTTCAGCATCAAAATTCACTAATCTTACCACTGACCAAAACTGGTAATTTGTGTTTACTAAGCTATATTCACAAACAATACTTTCTTGCCACAGGTCACACATTAAAGGAAAAATGTTTTTAGATACACACGCAGCCATCAAAAATCACCATTTGAATCTCAACAATGGTGACATGCTTCATGTTGCAATGCATGTTGGGAACCACCTATGCATTGCAGCATAAAGCATGTCACCATTGTTGAGATCTGTATGCTTGATGTCTGTGTGTCTAAAAGCAGGAAATTCCTGCTATGTATTTAAAAATCTAAATTCTGAATATTTGATCTGTTGCAAGAAAGTATTGATGGTGAATATAATCTATTGATTACAAATAACCCCCTTTGTTCAGGTGTAAAATTAGTAAACTATTCTAATTCTAATTATGCTGAAAACGGTTTCACCTTATAATTTTTCATTCTAGCTTTATTTGCAACAAATTATATATTTTGGTGAACACTGTTACAAAGACCAGAGACACGCATAAATGCCGGGAGTCAAACTGTCCAACTAAAGTAAACACTGATCACCATAATGTTGAGCAAATATTTTCCATAAAACCTCACCTCAATCTCTGTTGAGATCTTGAGAGATTTATCGTCTTCTTTTATTTGCAGTTGATTTCAGGCTGTATGGCTTTAAGTCAGTTGTAATTGTTGTGTTTCATTTTCTGAGAGTGCAGGCATGAACCAACATCACATTGTAACATTGACTCAATGCCATTACCCATGATTTATGGATGAAATTTCAACATTTTTTCAACATTAATTCCAGGAACAATAGAGATTGTGATTCAATGCAGTTGACATTGGCACATTAACATTATTTTGATGGTTGCTTGCTATCTGGGACACTAATCAAACACACCTAAACCAGCTAATCAATGTCTTCAGGAAAGCTACAGAGAGTTTATCAGGGTTGGAACTAAACTCTGCAGGACAGTGGCCTTCCAGGAGCGAGTTTGCCCATCCCTGTCATAATGTATTCATACCGAAATGCATGATGGGACCCATGAATGAGTTTTGATTGGTGGCACCCAGAATGCAACATGCTTTATTATTATCACCATTGTTGAGATTCACAGGCTGATTATTGATGTCGGTGTGTCTAAACAAGATCATTTTTCAAAGTGATCAGAACAACTTTTAAGAAATATTTTGGATTATATTGAAAAGGCTGATAATTGTTTGCTATAGAATCACAGTGTTGCTGTAATCAACAAGGTAAAGACTCTCTAAATGAGTTTGGTGATTCAGGTCAAGTGATGATTATGTCAAAACATAACCTGATCACCTTTTCTCTTTGTTCATCTAGCAGTTAGGGATGGGCGATATATCGCACGATATTGTTATGCGCATCTCGTCAGTAAAGCTGGTTCCTTGATTAGTAGTAAATCGCCTTCACCTGCTTTCAGATGGAGCGGCATTTACTACAAAGAGCCGTAGTTAACTGACAAGCTGAGCCATATCGCATTAATATCGCGGACGTATCGCCAGCGACAATTGATGCGATATGGCTCAGCTTGTCAGTTAACTACGGCTCTTTGTACACAGCAAAAACTCCAGTGTTAAATTAACACTCCTGGGAGTGTATATGAGTCCACACTCAAGATTGTTAAAGTTAATGAGATAATTAAGTGATTAATTGAGTGATGATTGAGCATTATTGAAGACACCTAAAGCAGAATCACTGAAGGAGAAAATCTAAAATTGTAAGCCACCGTTATGGCGATCATTGTTTGCTTTAGTTGGGCTCTTGACCCTTAGATTAATAACTTTAGATTTTGTTTGGCTGTTGTATCTGAGTTATAACTGCCAGATTAACAAAGAAAAAATGTATCTAATTATGTCGTTATATTATGACAATCATCATTTGATCTATCTTTATGTTTGTGATTTATGCTGTTGATTACAGCATAACTGTGATTCTGCATAAATATCCAGCATTTTAGATATAATGTAAAGGATTTCTTAAGAGTTGTTTAAAAAAAAAACTTTTTTTTAGGCACACACAGACGTCAAGATTCAGTCAATGCATCTCAACAATGGTGACGAGCAGAATATTCAATTAGGAAAAGTAAATTACATAGACAATTCAGATAATAATTTATTCATACCGCAATGCATGATGGGAGCCATTAATGAGTTGTGATTGGTGGCAGCCACTGCAACATTCATTATTAGTGTCACCATTATTGAGATTCACAGGCTGATTATTGATGTCTGTGTTTCTAAATAAATTCATTTGAAACTATTTTTAATCAGAACAATGTTTATTAAATATTTTGGTTTATAAGAAAAATACTGATAATAATATGCTGTAGAATTACAAAGCTGTTGCTAATGATTTAAACCAAACTATCTCAGTAAGTTTCATTTTTCAGATCACAGCATGATTATGCCCAAACATAACCAACACTATCAGATCACACTTTTCTGTGTTCATTTGACTGTTATAAATCAATAACAGCAGACAAACAAAATTTAAAGATGAAAGTATAAGGGTCAGAGTCCAACTAAAGCAAAAACTGATCGCCATAACGGTGGCTTACAATTTGTGATTTTCTCCTTCAGTGATTCTGCTTGTTAACATCAGGTGTCTTCAATAATGCTCAATCATCACTAAATTAATCACTTAATTATCTCTTTAACTTTAACACTCTTCAGTGTTAATTTAACACTCATATCTGCATAATATCTTCCATCTGAAAGCAGGTGAAGGGGATTTACTACTAATCAAGGAACCGACTTTACTGAAGAGATGCGCATAACATATCGTGCGATATATCGCCCATCCCTACTAGCAGTTATAACTCAATTACAGCAGCCAAACAAAATGAAACGTTAATAGTTTAAGGGTCAAGAGCCCAACTAAAACAAACACTGATCACCATAATGGTGTATTAAAAATGTGATTTTCTCCTTTGGTGATTCTGCTTGTTAACATCAGGTGTCTTCAATAATGGTCAATTGTCACTCAATTATTCACTTAATTATCTCATTAACTTTAACACTCTTGAGTGTTAATTTAACACTCATATTTTAACACTTTAACACTTGAGTCTGGAGCCAAATAAACTCTCAGGAGAATTCATTTAACACTGGAGTTTTTGCTGTGTATACTAGGCAAGGAAGGTTTCTTGCATTATTAAAGAAAATAAATTGTTTGTTTTAACTTAAAGTATGAAGTTTAACCAAGTAATAAAAAGTTAAATCAACTAAAATAACAACTTTAACAAAACTAGAACACTGTAGTTACATCAACCTCATTAACTTTCATTTCTAAGTTGAAACAAAGGCAGTCTTCAAGTTGAGTGAACTTTGATTTTCAAGGCAGCAGGTGAACTTGCATTTCCAAGTTAAACTAACATGAAATGTCTTACAGTGTACTATTTAACTTTGTGATGCGGAACTGTTTCATCACACGCACCCTGAAAAACATGGCATCATGACACTGTGTGAAAGTGAAACGCAAGGCTCGATTCAAGGCCAGAGTTCAATGTGTTTACTTATCCTTCATCAAGGCTGCTCAGTTTGAAGCCTTGCTTTCAGAAAGGCCATCTCTGAGCCCTCGAAACAACCAGAGAGATTGCAGTATACCTGTGCAGTTCCCAGCTGACATGGGAAGTGTTCTGAACTGCATTCCCATGTTGGTTGGTTATGGATTAAACAGCAGTTTAAAGTGTGTGTGTGGTTCATGGATCCTTCAAGTATATCGCTTCCTCTATCTCTCATGGTCAGTGTGTGTTTGGGGAGTGCAGATCAAATAAAAACATGTTCCCAGAAGACTGAGTCAAAAAACTGTTCTATGTACTCTTAACAAGGTCAACTCCAGAGTTTTGTCAACTATACTTAAAGGAACAATTCACCCAAAAAAATTAATTCTGACATTATTGACTCAAATAAACATGAATAAAGTCATTAACCTTCCTTTCCAAACAAAAATGTCCCCTTTCTATGTAAATTTAATTAGGCTCATTATAGATTGTGCTTTATTCACAAAATACAGCTGCGTGCATTTACATGTATTGGGTCTATATGTCAGCTTGGTGAAAGTGATTTCGCCAAGTACATCTTTGTTGATCCTGGAACAACATTCCAATTGACCAATCAGATTTGAGGGACAATTTTACAGTTTATTTCAAGTTTTGGCTTACCAGGCTCTCTCAGACCAGACAGGATAGCCTTCATTGCCCTTGTGCATCAATAAGCCTTGGGCACCCAACAACCGCTCGCCCGTTTGGGATTTATCCCTCCTCTGACCATTGTTGGTAAATTCTGATCACTGCTGACCGGGAGCAACACACAAGCCTTGCCGTTTCAGAGATACTCTGACCCAGTTACTTTGAGCAGTGTTAATTAATGAAACTTTGTTATGGCAGTGTTCATGGCCCGCTAGTGAGAGCTGTGCAGTTAAGACTATGTCTTACATTAATCTAGATACATTTGAAAACTGCTTTTTCATCTCAAAATACTCTCTGTCCACAATAATGCTTTCAAGCTTTTTCCAAAAGTTTCTTGTCCACACTGAAACATCGGACAACACTAAAGTCACCTGACTGTGCATGTGTAAACCGGCATAAAAGCTCATGGAGATGATACAGATGGAGCAAGACATAAAATTATCATGCAATTCTTTTATTTAGCAAAATATCTTACCATTCACTGACACATCCAGGTCACACTCTTTCACCACTATGTTTGTTTTAAAACAAACTCTCATGTACTGCCGCAGGACAGCAAATGTGAGTAAATTGTCCATCATTTTGGCAGGACTGTGGTATGAAGACTGTACAAAGTAACATATTTTTGTAACTGTGTAATAGTGAATAGCAGACACAATACACAATACCGGTATAAACATAAACATCTATCGCTACAATATGCGTCACATGACTAAACATGCGTCATCATTTTCAAATGGATATGTTTTCACAGTCCACACTACAATGCGAAAATGCCATTTTTAAATTTTCCAAATCATGGCCAAAATCGTACAATGTGAACCCGGCTTTAGATTATTAAGACATTATTGATGACACCAGATGTTAACAAACAGAATCACTGAAGGAAAGAGAAACAAACATTTGAAGTCACCATTGTGGTGATTAGTGTTTGCCTTAGTTGGACACTTGACCCTCCACTTCTTATGTGAGTTTTGGCATGTGTTCAGAAAATGTTTACTGTGGAAAAATAAAAGTAGATACAGAATAACATCAGACGCTGTTGCGTGTACCGTAAAACTTCAAATAATAGCCGAGTCCCAAATAGACGCCTGTCTCTTTTACACGCCTGGTGTGGCTGCAGGTTTGGGTAAATAAAGGCCGGTCTCAAATAGAGGCCGGGTCTGTTTTTTAGTTTCGGGTTGTATTTAATCCTCTAAAACCGTCAGATCGTCCGCTTTTTGGCGGCCGCCAAAGCAAATTGTTGTCCCTCCAAAGCCTTTTTTGATCGATGAGTGATGTAGAATAGAATGACTGCTGCGCTTGACAGGGCGCGTTACGAGCAGAGAGAGAGAGAGAGAGAGAGAGAGAGCGCCCCGGCCGCGCGCGCGCGCACTCTCACGTCTTCAAACAACACGAGCACTGTCTTGCTCTCTCTCCCTCGCGCATATTAATCAAAATCAATTGACATGATAGTAAAAGGTCGGAAGACCGCAGTTTCACGTGGAGCATTTGGAGATTTTTAGAGATTAGAGACAGGCCTATACACTCAATGAACAACATTTCAACACTAAATTATAAAGGCCTGTCTCATATAGACGCCTGTCTCAAATACAAGCCGGTGCAGTTCGACGATTTGGGAAAATAAAATCCCGGGCTACTATTTGAAGTTTTACGGGTATGTATTTAATAGTGATATGATGAGGTGTCTTGACCTCACTGAAAATGCCTGAAGTCTAATCACTGATCAGAACTGTTCTCTCATTAATACACCTAATATTGTGCTACTGACGGTGTTGTACTATAGAGTGATATCCAGCGGTGTGTGACCATCAGATAATCTGAAAAATGTTGAAAATGTGTTGTGAGCAAGAAGCTGTTAACTATGGAGTTAAGACACAAACAGACGTCAATCACAATCGGCATATGAATCTCAATGGAGTATGATGAGTGTTGATGTCTGAGTGTGTTCAATTTTTACAAGAAAGATTAAGCATTTTTGTAAGATATCTCAGATCTTGAAGGCTAATTTGTTTGGCAATTCCCCCCCCCCTATTCATTAATGCTCCAACTTCATAATTATTTAATTCAATCTCAAAACTACAGGAAAACCAGATTGTTAATTCACTGATTTCACTGCCATTAACACACGTTGACCTGCTTTTACATTAGTATCTTTCCCTATCAAAGCAGCAATGTTCTCTGAAAACAATATTGCAATTGCTGCTGCTACTGCAAAAAAAAAAAAAAACAGTCAAGGGGCCAAGTGCACAACTAAAGGAAACACTAATCGCCATAATGGTGACATTAAATAAAACATTCAATAAAACATCAACATCTAAACTTCTGTTACTGCTATTAACACTTTAGATTGGACCCATATAGACATCGAGTAGTGTTCATTTATGACTGAGGATTTTGCTGTGTATCAAATCTCTATAACGATTTCCATTGTATTAATTAGTACAGTTTTTGAGGACTTTACTGTAAATGTTGAGTTGTGAATGTTGTAACAAATTAGCTCTATAAAATATTAATAATCAATAATAACTTGTTATGATTAATTATGAATATTTGGGTCAGTAAATTGGATTAACTTGATGTGGCTAAATTAATATTTCAATCAATTAATCAGTTCGTCCAACGAACTCTTTTGATTATTCATTTATTCCAAGAAAAGGGTATCTTCCATGGCTATAGAAGAATAATTATTTCTTAGCATGTACATCGCTTAGAGCATGTAACAAGATCAAGATCGTAAAAGAAACTTTGTTTGCAAGCAGTGAATCAGAACCAAATACATATTGTGCACAAGTTTTATTAACTAAATCACAAACATAACTAAACTAAACAAACATACATACATACATACATACCAGAGTTCTGCTAGAAAAAAATGGTGCCTGTCAAAGTGACCGGCAGAGGTTTTGTTTTACGGACATTTTGATGATGCCGGTCAAATATCGCCTCTTAAGTTGAGGAAAACTGGAGAATGCAACATGTTATTATTAGCCTAACTTTCAAATAGACGTCAATCAACACCAATTGTTTTTTACTATGGTTTCACACACATTCACTTTTTGAAACATTGAGGCACGGATGTACCTAATACAAATAAATAAAACATCTCCAGTTAACTAGCAGATCATTCATTTAGTTCGCTATTAAATAAGAGATCTAGCGCTAAAATCTGTTGTTTTTTAAATCAAGCTGAGCACTCGTGTCCGCTGCTATCAGTTGCATGGACGACGTGCTGCGCTGCGCGTGTTGCGCAATCTTCACTCGGACGCGCGTTTCAATCTATCGCCATTGCGGAAACTCTCTATTCATTCCGGTGAAATCACTAAATAAAATGCACACAAACGTGTCCCTGCTTGATATAGGCTGTAACCACTGATGAACATAGGCTATTCAGTTTTGATGAGAGAAAATAATGAGATGTTCCTGATTCACCATCGTCCGTCGCGTCTGGCCTCTGAAAAAAGCTTTTAAGGCTACACAGCAAATTCCTCAGTGTTAAATTATTTAAAGTGTGAATTATATCAACTCTGAGCAGAGTGTTAAATGAACACTGAAGCAATAATTGAGTGATGATTAAGCATAATTGAAGACCCCTGATGTTAACAAGCAGAATCACTGAAGGAGAAAACCGGAATTTTGAGTCACCATTATGGTGATCAGTGTTTGTTTTAGTTGGGCTCTTGACCCTTAAATCAATAACTTTAGATTTTGTTTGGCTGCTGTACATGAGTTATAACAGCCAGATGAACACATAGACAAGGTGATCTGATGTTGTTGGTTGTGTTTTAACATAATTGTTATTTCTCAATCAATATAAAGACCAATTTCTGAATTTGGCTTACTTTAATAATTGAAGCAGCATTGTCCTTGTACAATATAATGTTTTTAACTTTTACAATGTAATCAAAATATATTTTTTTAAACTTTTGCTTATTAAAAAAAAACCTTTTTTAGACACAGTCATCAAGAATCAGACTGTGAATCTCAACAATGGTGACAATTAAAAATCATGTTGCAGTGCATTCTGGGTGGCACCAATCAAAACTCATTTATGGCTCCTATCATGCATTGCTGCATGAATAAATAATGAGCTTATGTTTAGAAGTGGTCTGTTTGACACCATTGCTGAGATTAATACGCTAATTATTGATGTCTGTGTGGGCCGACATAAAATATTTTTTGGAAGTGGTTTTATTTTTATTGATTTGATCATTTCATTTTCATTAAAAACGGTATGCTCTACAATGACAGTGCCTCTATAATTCATAAGGTAAACTTGACTTAGAAATTATGCTCTCAATGAGATCAGAGATTCAGGTCAAATAATGATTATGTTAAAACACAACCAACACCATCAGATCACCTTTTCTAATTGTTAATCTGGCTGTTATAAGTCAGGTACAGTAACCAAATAAAATTTAAAGTTAATGATTTAAGGGTCAAGAGCCCAACTAAAATAAACACTGATCACCATATTGGTGACTTAAAGAAATCCGGTTTTCTCTTTCAGTGAATCTGTCACATGTCAGCCAAGAGCAAAGAAATAAACCAGAACTGGACCTTATCTAAGCCACACAATCTGTGCATATTAAATATGGAGTCATCTCAGTCTTAATACGCCTGTTAATAAGCAGAATCACTGAAGGAAAGAAGAGAACAGACAAAGAGACGAGCAGAAACACAAGAACTACAAATGACTTCAGACTAGAGCTGTCACTTTACGTTCGAAAATCGATTGTACAATCGATCGGACCGACCAACACAAGTATCGAAAACGAAAATAGGGAATCGATTTTAACGGCCTTCTCTCGGAGAGCGTCCAGCTCGTCACGACACGCCCGCAGCGAACGCGCGTCACACAGCAACTGCAGGCTCTGACAAACACACATACAAACTATACTATACTTCTAGCCTGGTTCTACCAGACCCTCGTACATTTCATTTGTACAGAGAGTCTGGCCTCGCTCCATTGAGAAACATTTACTTCCTTGTAGACGGGTTCTCTGTTAAAGTTCAAAACTATTGGATCTGCCCAGAGTCACTCAGGATCTGCCATAGCCAATCGCCAACGTGTGGTCGTGACGTATGTCATGCGCCGAAACCGGCTGGAAACAAGTCCGAATTCCATATTCATAAATCTAAATATCTAAATGCTAAACCTCTCTTTCTTACATTTGTGAAAGAATTTTTAAAAATACCTCTTTTCAATTAAGTTGTCTGAGAACAAAAAAAGCCTTAAAAACATTATCTGTTTGTAATTATTTTCCTTTTTTCAGTGTCATGTAATTCTCTTAACTTGTTAATGTTTCATTTATATTATCCCCCTATTGTTTTATTTTTGTTTTGTTTATTATTATTTTTTTTTTTTTTGTATTATGTTTTCTGTTATTACTTGTGTATTGTTTTAAGCAATAAAAAAAAACAAGTCTGAATGATCAGAGGATTATGTTTAGAATAAGATGTCTGTCAACGAGAGCTGCATGTTTTGTTCATCGAATTTAAGAGTTCAAGGAACAATTCTAAATGTATATTTCACACTAAGGACAGTGACGTATTCAGTCAACTGTCGAAGCTGGGTGTAATCATTAACAATACGCCGCTGCGGTCGTTTCGGATCTGCCGCAAATGCTGTACAGTGATCATCGTGCACGCCGAGCTGCCCAGCACGAACTCCTTACCTTTCTGCCTCCCTCACTTGGTCCTCCATTAGTGCAACAAGAAGAGACGACAACAACTATAGGCTTTGCATCCCTGTCGTTCGCCTTAGCTAACTCATTCACCACTAGCGGAGTGAGCTGGAAAATTAAACTTTTTCCGAACCCCGTGGGGAGGAGGGCCACAACATCATGGCCACCAACAACACTTAGCAAACATTGATCTTGCTCCGGCTTTAACTTCTGTATATTCGGAAGTTTTGCAACAACGGACCGAATAGATTTTCTCACGTCTTTCTCCGCTGCCGTTACTGAACTCCAACTCAAACTGACGCGCTACATCGTTCTCAGCCACTCCCTCTATTCGCTGATTGGTCCTACAAAAAATTGATTTCTGGAAACCTAAGAATACACAGCAGTCCCAGACGTAGTACTGAAGGAAAATGAAATTGAGCGGAAGTGCGTAGGAGGGCGGAGCCAGGCTACTATACTTCTGCATAATGTGTCTCTTTTTACAACAAAAATGTGAATTCTGCCGGTATTCAGACAGTCTCATGCATACAGATACAGATTCGCCCTACAATCGCCTACGTAGGTGAAATTTGTTTGACACTTCTAATCGTAAACACAGCCATGTTGAAGCCTGCAGTAATGTTTTTCATTGATGTTATGGCAGTCCACTCTGCTTATTGTTTTTCGAGAATCTTGCACTCATGTTTGTCATTGTGCACGAAACTTCATGCCAATAAATCATCAGGAATATTGCTGACTTGTGCGCCTCTCAAGCGCACTCTTTACGTTCGTCCTAATGCTTGTTAGTTGTCCGTGGATTTGCCTATACACTGTATAATGTGATTAAAATCATAGTGCTCTACATATCTTATTGATTTTATGTTTACTCTGATTATGAGCATAATCACATAATTGCAGTATTCTGTTTACATGAACTAAAGTTTAAATCACAGCATTGCCTTAATTGGATTATACAGGAATTGCATTATGAGGGTGCATCTAAACAATATTTGACTAAAAGTCAACACGTTCATCTTTAACTTCATCTCCCCTTGTGTTTCTGCAGGTCCCTGAACGTTTCTTGGAGGTAACTCAGATTGCGCTACGCGAGTTCTTCAATGCCATAGTGGCCTGTAGAGATGCGGATCCATCGTGGAAGAAGGCCATTTATAAAGTCATCTGCAAACTGGACTCTGAGGTTCCAGATTTATTTAAATCGCCCAGTCGTCTTCAGGAACTTCTACATGATTAACGTTACAAAACATCACTAAAATGCTTTTCTACCCTTTTTTAATGTATATTAATAATTTGAGTTGCAGGATTTTACCTGTTTGTTTTTAAGTATTTTTCTGGCTTTTCACAGTTGAATGTACTATATAAAAAAAACATTTTATTTATTAATGTTATCATTTGGTAACCTTTTGAAGTATATCTCTAGTTAATGCAGCCTTTTGATTGTGGATTGTCTCAGAGTCCTGGTGTGAGAAATTCAAATTTTGTAGTGTGTTTTTTTTTTTCATTGAATGTGAAGGATGAACAGAATTAAGGTGAACTCATTTTTATCATTAATTTTATGTACCTTTTTATGTATTCCTGCTTTAAGGTTTTCTATTTGTTCTGTGGTAACCAAAACTTATTATTATTTCAAAATATAGAACTCAATATGCAAATGTATACTACTGAAAGATAAGTGAAAGAGACAGAAAGAAACATTTTTTTCTTTCCCTTCTTTTGTGGTTTGTTGGGGTGACAGCTTATTATGCTAAACAGAGTAGTCTTGCCCTCTTGTCTGTGCTTGCTTTACAGCACTATACCTCACAACATAGAACACAATTGTGCTCACTGTTTGAGATAAAAAGCTGACACAGTTGGAAATGCCTCTGCTATTGTTACGGTATTGTGCGGGTAGAAGAAGAAGGCTGAGTCAAAAAGCTCCAAATCAAACAGTTTTACTGATCAAACTCACAGGTACAGACAGGCAGGCAGAATGACGGGCAGAAACACACACAAAACACATCCATATAACTTTAACAACCGACCAGGACAGACTGAACAGAAGCAAACTAAATACAAGCATGAATCAAACATAACAAGGTGAAAACAGGTGACACTGATGATGATAACAAGGGACAGGCTGGTAAGTGAGGGAGTGAGTTCCGGTGTGGAGACAAGAAGGATTCTGGGAAGTGTAGTGAAGATGACTAAGACAGACAGGTGCAGACGAAGACTGTGACTGAACGCCCCCCTTCAACAAGGCGCGACCTCGCGCCGTAGAACATCAATGGGGTGGGGGGGCGGGCGCCCTGAAGGCTGGCCAGGGCGTGGCCAAACTGGGACGGGAAGCCTCCAGGGCGGATCAGGAAGTGCAGGCGGCCAGGGCGGAGCAGGATGTGGGCGTGGCCAGGGCGGAGCAGGACGTGGGCGTGGCCATGGCGGAGCAGGACGTGGGCGTGGCCATGGCGGAGCAGGACGTGGGCGTGGCCATGGCGGAGCAGGACGTGGGCAGGGCGGACATGGGCGTGGCCAGGGCGGAGCAGGACGTGGGCGTGGCCAGGATGGAGCAGGACGTGGACGTGGCCATGGCGGTGCGGACCCTTCGGGCGGCCATGGCGGTGCGGACCCTTCGGGCGGCCATGGCGGTGCGGACCCTTCGGGCGGCACTGGCGGTGCGGACCCTTCGGGCGGCACTGGCGGTGCGGACCCTTCGGGCGGCCATGGCGGTGCGGACCCTTCGGGCGGCCATGGCGGTGCGGACCCTTCGGGCGGCCATGGCGGTGCGGACCCTTCGGGCGGCCATGGCGGTGCGGACCCTTCGGGCGGCCATGGCGGTGCGGACCCTTCGGGCGGCCATGGCGGTGCGGACCCTTCGGGCGGCCATGGCGGTGCGGACCCTTCGGGCGGCCATGGCGGTGAGGACCCTTCGGGCGGCCATGGCGGTGAGGACCCTTCGGGCGGCCATGGCGAGGGCCTATGGCCCCCCCCCAAAAAATTAATGGGGAGAGTGACAGAGTCATTACAAGTCTCTGGACTGGACGGAACCAGCGGTGAAGGGGTCTCTGGGCTGGACGGGACCAGCGGTGAAGGGGTCTCTGGGCTGGACGGGACCAGCGGTGAAGGGGTCTCTGGGCTGGACGGGACCAGCGGTGAAGGGGTCTCTGGGCTGGACGGGACCAGCGGTGAAGGGGTCTCTGGGCTGGACGGGACCAGCGGTGAAGGGGTCTCTGGGCTGGACGGGACCAGCGGTGAAGGGGTCTCTGGGCTGGACGGGACCAGCGGTGAAGGGGTCTCTGGGCTGGACGGGACCAGCGGTGAAGGGGTCTCTGGGCTGGACGGGACCAGCGGTGAAGGGGTCTCTGGGCTGGACGGGACCAGCGGTGAAGGGGTCTCTGGGCTGGACGGGACCAGCGGCGAAGGGGTCTCTGGGCTGGACGGGACCAGCGGCGAAGGGGTCTCAGGGCTGGACTGGACCAGCGGCGAAGGAAGCTCAGGGCTGGACGGGACCAGCGGCGAAGGGGTCTCTGGGCTGGACGGGACCAGCGGCGAATGCTTGATGCAGGACGGATCTGTCTCAGGCTGGGCAGGCATGACGTGAATCGTCTCAGGCTGGGCAGGCATGACGTGAACCGTCTCTGGCTGGGCAGGCTGGACGCGAATCATCTCTGGCTGGGCAGGCTGGACGTGAATCGTCTCTGGCGCAGGATCAGCGGGCTCTGGCGCAGGATCAGCGGGCTCTGCTGGATCCTGGGTGAGGATGGACGGCGTGGCGAAGATGGCTGGAGGCATCACTTGGGTGACGGTGATGCGGATACCTCTCTCCATCAGGATCCTGATGAGGTATTCCGTCAGGTCACGGCTAGCCAAGTCCATATTTTGTTTGGTCGGTTGTTCTGTTACGGTATTGTGCGGGTAGAAGAAGAAGGCTGAGTCAAAAAGCTCCAAATCAAACAGTTTTACTGATCAAACTCACAGGTACAGACAGGCAGGCAGAATGACGGGCAGAAACACACACAAAACACATCCATATAACTTTAACAACCGACCAGGACAGACTGAACAGAAGCAAACTAAATACAAGCATGAATCAAACATAACAAGGTGAAAACAGGTGACACTGATGATGATAACAAGGGACAGGCTGGTAAGTGAGGGAGTGAGTTCAGGTGTGGAGACAAGAAGGATTCTGGGAAGTGTAGTGAAGATGACTAAGACAGACAGGTGCAGACGAAGACTGTGACAGCTATCAGCAAATTCATCAGCATATTCCTCAATCAGACTGTGCGTGCACTTGGCCCTTGTACAGCTCTATCAGTATGCCTCACTAAACCAGATGTAAGGAGAGTGGAGTCACTAAGTCCTAAGTCCCTCCTGGATGACTGTAGCATAGCTAAAAAATGTCATCTCAAAAAGCCAACAAGAGCAAATGGAAGTGTCTGTTGTTGCCTCTTTTAAAAAGAGATCCCAACCATTTGGTGAGAGTGTTTGTACATTCATATATGTCTAAAATTGAAACTGAAAGTGGCTCCAGCTTGTGTGGTTGATCTCTTATTTTAATTCCTTCTTGTCATGCAGTACACACATTTGTGAATGAACAGTTACTGACAAGATCAGTTCAATCACTTTGAACTGAGATACAGATAGCAATTTTATGTGTGCTGCAACTAAAGTTACGACACTGATTTTGTAATAAAGATTTGAAGCTTGTTTGACTTGTTTTATTCTGGTTTTACAGAATACACCTACAATTACTTAAGCTGTAAATCAGGCGACTGAGGCAAAATGGTTGGGAGTTAAATATGTTCCCAGAGTCTTATTTTCCCAGGGTAAACATACGTTCTTTTTACCCTACAACAGGGGTGCCAATTCATGGAGGGCCAATGTCTTGCAGAGTTTAGCTGCAACCTTCCAGCTGACAACATTAAAAGGCTTTTATTAATGTTAGTATGATGTTCCTGAAACGATTCTTTAACTTAATTTTTCCTCTGACATTTGTTTTCTGAACACACTTCTAAAGCAGCTAGAAAAAAGATAACAGTCAAGGGTCAAGAGCCCACAGTAAACACTAATTACCACAATGGTGACTTCAAATGTTTGTTTCTCTTTCCTTCAGTGTCATCACTTATGATAAATCATCACTTAATTATCCAATAAACTCCAACACTGCTTCAGTTTCAGGGGCTGTTTACACGACACCGTTTTCAACAAAAAAACGTAAAACTTTTTATGCATTTTGGCAGTTCGTTTACACGACAACAGCGTTTTAGGCGCCTGAAAATGTAATGTTTTGAAAACGGTCTCCATGTAAACAACAAAAACGCAAATCTCTGACGACGATGACGTATTACGTGTTCAGTCTGAAGTGTCTCATCGCAATCTAATGGCCTGGCAGCAGAATACAGCGTTTTTAGTCGTTTTCGCGGATCCATGTGAATGTGGATCGTTCTGACAATGATATCGTCTGTATGCGGGAAACTCAAAGGAAAAATGTCTTTGTTTTAAGCATATCGGTGTTGTGTAAACATACCCTAAGATTCTGTAGGCCTACTGTGGAAACATATGAACAGTGAGCGGTGTTCATTAAACACAGGGGACTTTGTTGTTTAACATCCAACCTTAAGCCTTTTTTTTTTTTTTGCCAGAAAGTCAGTTAACACGTTGATCTCACAGTGATCTCTCCATATGATCACAATGTGAGGTCACAGTGAGCTAAAAGTGTAACCTCACTGTGCACTCACTGCCCATATTATGCATCACATTTGTTTTATTTTCCTTTACCACAGAAATGTTTATTATAAAAATACCATTACATCAACCAGAGAAAAAAAATGTCAAGGGTCAAGAGCCCAACTAAAGGAAACACTAATTCCATTTTACAAAAAAGGATCAACATTAATTAGAGCTAGTTTATAAGATGCTTAGACTGTGGTGGAGGGGGGAACCCCTTTGAGAGGAACACTATTGGGGAAGCCCATTCTCTTCTAGCATTGCAATGATTTTAAAAATCGATTTACAGCTGATTGAATATAATGTTGGTGTATTTTCAATATATAAATAAGGCGAATTTCAAACTGTAAGGATAATGGTGTAATGATGTAAAAAAAAAAAAAAAAAGATTAGTAAGTAGGTTTTGTTAAGTCTGTAATAAAAAGACTGGGTGATGCAGGTAGTGCAGTGAAGTGTCCTTTGCAATGTTCCCTATTTTATTCATTGTTGTAACAAACCTCCGACAGAAGAGGGCGAGATTTCACTAAAAACGGACAGGTGGCTCTGAGCACAATCCAGTTCTGAATCAGCTGCTGGGACGCCGCTTTTCTCCGGATGTTCCCCGACCATCCCCCGACGGCTTTCAGCTCCTCCCGTGGCGCGCGCGCGCCCAGCAGCGGATCATCGCTCCTCTGTTATTAGCTGATGGACTTGTACTCATTGGGTGAACCCAGAACACTCTTCTCCTCAGACACACTCAAAATAAAAGTGTCTTCTAACGAGAACACGTGACACTCTTACGTTTTTTAATTACTTATTCTTGGGTCAAGAAAGCGCTGGTGTTTCCTTCACGCGGTCTCGGGGAAGAGATTAGAGTTCATCTGGCGCTTGACAAAGAGTAACACAAAATACTTGCTTTCAAAAATGCGTTTACATGTCAACAAGCTAAAAATGTAACCTGTCCGAAAAACGCGGGATAGTGATGCTGATACTGGAATACACTGATCCATCATCGCCAACTGCGCTTGCACTGGATAGCCGTGTCCCAAGGACGATACGAACAGGTATCATTGCATGTTTTCTGGGTAGTAAATCAAGCCCATGACTTTTGAACAATCATTCTCAGAGGGAACAGAGACAGAAAATGGCACTATTCCAAATTAATTAATGTAGTCATATGAATACCATTACATTTGTTGATTAATGGATCGGCAAGTTAATTTTGTACTTAAAAAAATTTAGACACACAATTATGATTATGCTTTATTTAAATGCTGCCAAAATGATAATCAATCTTCCATAATATGCAACTTTATAATGTGAAATCACAGTAAAACAAGAGCAGTAAATTACTGTAATGTCCGCATCATTCTTCTGTTGATTTACAGTAAGAAAATGCCCCAGCATGCACTGATTTCACAGTAAATTTCTGACTACAGTAATTCATTGTAAAATAATACTCTTTAATCCTGTAAATTCCTGCCAATTTTTACAGTGTACTTGACATACAAAACACAACAATATCAGAGTAGCATTTTTAGAGCAAGAAAAGTCCTAGTGTGAAATTGCTGTGAAAGTAATGCAATTATTAACCTGGAATATACTGTAATTAATTTCACACTAAAATGTTTAACAGTGTAGTTCTTCTAATGTTCTGAACATTACCAACATCCAGTCATAGCCTACAATATACAAAGGCCATTACAGTAATTTACTGTATTTAATTCATTCACCTGTCGTGCACAGTATGAACACAGTAGGCCTACTACACTGTTAGACCTTACCGGGGTTTTTTTTTTTTACAGTAAAATACTGGCAACACTGTTTCAGTGTTCATTTAACACTCTCTGAGTGTGGACTCATATAAACACTGAGCAGTGTTAATTTAACACTGGGGATTTTGCTGTGTATTAATATTCATCAATGCGCACCGCACATCAAATATGGGAAGATCAAGCATGCTCATGAACATTGTTGTGTTACGCAGCACGTTTGAGCTACTGCAATTGCAAGAGGTTTGTTCTCGAGCGTAATGCAGGTTTATCAGCTTCTGTTTATGTTCGCTGATCAATGAAGCAGCTTTCTGTGTGCACGTGTGTGTGTCACACAGACAGGAGATTCACAGTATTGCACTGCGTTCTCTTTTGTGTCTAATCATGCTTGAATTGTTTAAAAGCATTTGCATAAATAAGAGCATGATCAATGCAACGCTAGCCAAAGGATGACAGAAAAAATTGCTGCGGTGTTAATTGCGTTAAATATTTTTAACACGTTAAATTGAAAAAATTAATTGCATGCATTACCGAGTTAATTTTGACAGCCCTACTCTTTGCATCAAAAAAGTAATCTGATTACATAATGCACGTTACTCTTAATGCGTTACTTTACTTGTTACACCAAAAAAGAGATTTGAAAACACCTGATCGCTAGTTTTTCCACAGTCTGAAAACATCAATAGATCAATGTACACTTTAAAAAGACGGGATGAGGAGGAGGGAGGGTCGAGCTAGCCTCCGTTTTGTTTGACAATACTTCGAACTTCAACAAGAAGTGACGTCACCCAACATCGCTTAGAGCACCTTTAACTAAAATAAAATAAGCTAAAGTAATATGATTTTTTTTCACAACTTAATTTAATTGTGTTCAATCGACCTAATATATTTAAAACTGAAGTTTACTTATTTAATTTGTGTAAAAACTACATAAATCATTTTTGTTAACAACTAACAGGGCAATGGATCTGTAGGACCCAGCATGCTTTGCAAGAGACTGCATTAGGAGGGTCAATTTAGGGATAAAAGTGTTATTTTATGTGTTTTTCAGTAAATGGAAAGATGTTGTTTGTTGAAACTTAGAGGACTTTCTGTAATTTGTTTTGAATTTTGTGGTTACCATTATGTGGGTGAGTGGCAAATGTGTTTAAACTGTGGGCACTCATTTTAGGTAAGCATCTGTAGAATCAAGTTGGCTAAAATTATAATGTTGGCAATTTTATCCATCGCAAGGACCATCGAGCAGGATGTTTCTCAGTGATAAATGAGATGAGATGTTGCAACTGTAATTCCTCACCCTCAGCATGTCCGTCAACAAAGCGATTATTTTACTTGTACTTATTTATTTACAGAGTATTTTTCTAATATATTGCGGTGAACACGTGGAAACTGTATCAATAACAGTGCATGTACGCAATGTACATTAGCCGAGCTCTAGCGTGAATGACTGATGTAGCATAAATGTTGGTAAAACAAATCTTGCTCCATGCTTAATCTTTCCTCAAAGTAGTGAGAATAACAGATAATAAATAGCACAGTTTTAGGTAATAGTGGTCCATAGCTGCTTAGCAGAAGTATTTCAGTAAGACAGTGATAACATGAGTTAGCCAGTTAGCAGGAGACCTACACAATATCAAACTCAAAAGACAAAGTATTTTGAACACCATCTTTCAAGAGCAAGCGGTTTGAGAATCCTGCATTTAACTCAGAGATTTGAGAAGCAGTCGTCAGTAAAATAAAGGGAACACCGCAAAAGTTTAGGATTATACTGCTGTGGTATCGTGGTAGAGATGAATTTTAACCACTGATTCTTCACATGCTCGTCCTTGGGCAGTGAAAAAAAACTGGCACACCTTCACCGTTTTCTCAACATGATGCTATCCTGTATCCACAGGAATCAGCTGCAGTGTTTGAGGTTCAAGTTTTCCCTGGTGTCTGCACACGCAATAAGTGGGCAGGCAATATGCTAATGTTTCGTCTTGACGTTACAACGAAACGGCTTATGACTCGTTTGAAAAATGATTAATTTCATTGACTCAGAGTCGACTCTTACTTTTGAAAGACAATAACTTTATATATGGTGCACTTTCAGATTTAAAACTTTGCAGGATGTTTTCATTCACTTAGAGCTATGTTACACACTACATAAAATTCTAATGTAATGTTCACTTTAATCTAATGTTCACATCAAATGTTAAGACGTCAGCCCAATTTTCATGTCTGAGTGATGTTGGAGTCCACGTCCAATAACATTTATAGCTGGGGTGACTCACATTGTGGCCAAAATTTGAGCACACAGTGAGTGCACAATGCGGTTACACTTTTAGCTCACTATGACTTCACATTGTGATCATATGGAGAGATCACTGAGATCAACGTGTTGACTGGGTATGCTTGTGTTCGTGCTGCAGAAGCTACTGAGCCTATCAGCTTTACTAAAGCAAAATCTTCTGCTCCTATGCTACTACGGTGAGCAACAAGTGATTATGGACAACAACATACGCCACATGCTCTTAGGTCCACCACGGAGGACAACCAGGAGGGCAACCAGGATAAAATTTTGGGTAAGACCTGGTAGAACCAGCAGTTGGTGGGACAACTTTGTCAATGGTGTTGTTGTGGTAGATGAAAGGAGGAAGAACTTTTGCATGTCCAAAGCATCTCTCATCGCCCTGAGAAAGAACTTAGTCCGTATATCAAAGGGCAAACAACAAACATGTTGGCACCAATTGAGACGCTCAAAAAAGGTGCGTTAACGCTGTATTACTTGAGCGATGAGGGGCGGCTACGGAGGACTGCTAGCGCCTTCGGCATGTCGCGACAGGCTGTGTCTGTTGTTGTCAGGCAAACATGCAAAGCAATCGCTATCCACCTGAATGGTGCTGGTTATGTTAGCAATATTTGTCTTGATCTGCAGCATGTGGTCGGAGTTACGTCTAGTGGGCTCGTTGGTGTTTTAAGCCCCCAACGGAGCCTTCAAGGCAGCGCTGCATGGAAGGCGCTCCCCGCCCCCTACCGCGTTTCAGCCAATCGC
Organism: Rhinichthys klamathensis goyatoka; assembly: GCF_029890125.1. Classification (NCBI taxonomy): domain Eukaryota; kingdom Metazoa; phylum Chordata; class Actinopteri; order Cypriniformes; family Leuciscidae; genus Rhinichthys; species Rhinichthys klamathensis. The sequence continues at coordinate 4,234,035 of NW_026606555.1, forward strand.
AACAATGGTGCTTGCATTCAACTTTGAGAACCAACGAGCGATCGATCTTGACTCCACTCAACTTGGTACAGTAAGTTGCATAGAACAATATTCTAAGATCTGAATTCATAATGAAATGTTTTATTATTTTTAAAAAAATGACTATGCTTTGAAATATAGCCAACACTAGCTGCTAGGGATTTTCTTTGCCGCCGGCCGGACACGCTCAGCTATCTAGCTAACTGTAAACAGATTGGCAATGGTAGATTTTGCAGCGATTGGCTGAAAGGCGGCAGGGGGCGGGGAGCGCCTTCCGTGCAGCGCTGCCTCGAAGGATCCGTTGGGGGCTTAAAACACCAACGGGCGTCTAGTGGAGTCCTCCATCAAATCCAACATCCTCCTCTTTTTTTTTACGTCCTCCTCTGCCGGATTGGTCTGAACCTTCCTCTTCAGCCTGTCCCCTCTGTGGCTGTTCAACTTTTCCTTGAATATAGCAGAGCAAAATCACATTATTATTATTACCAAAAACAAGTTAAGAGCAAGGCTATGTTGTGAAAATGGTGTAGCTAATTAACTCTATGAAATATTAATAATCAATAATAACTGGTTTGGTTGATTATGAATATTTTGATCAGTTAATATAATTAACTTAATGTAGTAAAATAAATATTACAATCAACCCACCTATTCGTCCCGTGAACACTCAGCGTTAATCGTTTATTAATTCTAAGAAATATTCATTTCCGGGGAAGGGAAATGTCTTTCTTACTGTACAGTACTAAAAGACCATAGTCAAAATCTAAATCGTAAAGTAAACTTAGTTGCAAGCAGAGAATCAGAACCAAATACGTATTGTGCACAAGTTGTATTAACTAGATCACAAACATAACTAATCTAAACATATGGATACATGGGTAAAAGGGTGAGTGAAATAATAGAACCGGAAGCAGGAAATGGAACTATGGGAAAGATCCATTTAACCCTCTGGGGTCTAAGGTGTTTTTGGGGTCCTTGAGATGTTTTGACATGCCCTGACATTTGTGCTTTTTTCAGTTGCTTATAAACATATTAATGGCACAGGTGAAATTACACTCTATTTACACAGCAAAATCCTCAGTGTTAAATTAACACTGTGAGTGTGGATTATATAAACTCAGAGCAGAGTGTTAAATGAACACTGAAGCAGTGTTAAAGTTAATGAGATAATTAAGTGAATAATTGAGTGATGATTGAGCATTATTGAAGACACCTGATATTAACAAGCAGAATCACTGAAGGAGAAAACCGGATTTTTAAGTCACCGATATGGCGATCAGTGTTTATTTTAGATGGCCTCTTGACCCTTAAAGCATTAACTTAAGATTAAATGTGGCTGCTGTACCTGAGTTATAACAGCCAGATGAACAAATAGAAAAGGTGATCTGATGGATTCGCAGAACTCGCATCATGTTTTTTTTCTTTATTTGGCGAAAAGCACAAATATCTCAAAAAATAAATGTCTATTTTTTTGTGGATACTCACAATAAAAACAAAGTGTTTTTGTTTTTATTGTGAGTATCCACAAAAAAAATAGACATTTACCAGGATCTAATGATTTACAACACTTATATGTAAGATCAAAATCAACATAGTAATTTGAGTCTCTTTTGCACTGATAAGAAAAAAAGTGAGCCCGTCGCGCCGGCGCGATTGCCGACCCGAGGGGGTTAACAATGAAAAGAACCATCAGCTTATCATTTTTAGAGTACCTCATTAAATGTGTATACTTGCATGGCATTTGCAGCGGACACATTTCTTGAAGATCTTGGAAAAAGGTTGATGTTGAGTGTCAAACATTGAAGTTGCAATCGTTTTCTTCTCCGTTGGATGAAGATATGATGAATTTGCATGGGTAGTTGGACTCTGTTCTGGATAAAGGTTTTCTCTCTCTCCATGAGCACATGGCTGGTTTTGAGTCAAGGCCTGCTCCCCTGGGGTCTGGTGCCTGGTGCGGCCAGGCACCAGTATCTAGCTAACGTGTTAGGTGTCGCCCAGCCCGCAGCTCTACAGATATCTGTTAGCGAGGCGCCACGAGCCAACGCCCAGGAAGATGCAACGCCTCTCGTGGAGTGTGCATGCAACCTGAGCGGGCAGGGCACGCCTTGAGCTTGGTAAGCCAAGGCGATGGCATCCACGGTTATCGACATATCATGTACACAGTCATTTCGATCTTCAAAGTACCAATTTATAGAGACCAAACATGGTATAGGTGAGGTTACAATGACAGTTGGTTCTATCGTAAAATACACAGCCTCACAAAATAATAGTATTAAAAGACATTACAAAAGACAGTAAATCATTTGCAAAATGTTCTTCATGTTCATTTATAGATCAGTTTGTCTATAATTAATGCAGCAAAGTCTGTATTAAAGGCTGTTTCTGTCTTCCCCATCGTCTCTGTCTTGATCATGTGATCACATTTTTAACAGCAATAAAACCAACTTATCTGATCGTGGTCATGGTAACTAAGACCTTCTTGCCCTTTTGGAGGGATGGGACCACAGATCCCAGAGTGAGTTTAAAATATTGTTTGTTAACTATAACAAATACTTGTGCGTGTGCAAATACATTTACCATTTGTGTCTGATTTGTCTCAGTCGTTACAATGGACTAAGTCAACACACCTACAAAGAACATGCATCCATCCTAACTATGCCCACATCAAACGGTACTGTACCATATGTCTCACTCGCTAATCTTGAAATCATAACCCAGTCAACACGTTGATCTCACAGTGATCTCTTAATATGATCACAATGTGAGGTCATATTGTGGCCACAATGTGAGTCACCCCAGCTAGAAATGTTATTGGACATGGACTCCAACATCACTCAGACGTCAAATTTTGGTTGAAAATGATGTTTTAATGTTAGTTAGTTAGTTAGTTCTTCTCTGGCTGCTGTAACTGTTTGTTATGGCAAGAACAGTAAGAGATGATCAGATGATGTCAGCTACTTGATAATGATGATGATGATGATGATATAATCATGTAGAAACCCTGGATTGTTATGATCATGTAAAATTGAGACCAGAGACAAGTCCTTGGATAATATCAGGCAGGATAATCTCCTCGCAAAGCTCATAAAATATGAGCATTACCCATCCTTGGCCACTTCGACACCCTGTGTCCACCGCATGCCTGTATTTGCTACGTATATTTTTAACTTGGCTTGGGCTTTTGAGACCATGCTAGCATCGTGAGGGAAATCCTTCTCAGTTAGCTCCCTCGGATACTGCGCCTGAAACGCATCCATTATATCAGAATATTTGGAGTGACACGACTCCCAGTCAATGTTTTCTTGGAGTTTAGTGGACTTGTAGTCGAGAATAACTCTGAGTAGAATTTCGACTTCGTCGTCGGTCGCTGCACCCCATCCAGCGCCCCATGCAAGCCTCTGCACCTTCTTGCCTGGAAGGACGATAGGAGGAGGGTTACACAGAGAGTGTCTGACACTGTTGTTCCTTTATAACCCATACAGTGAGACTTGGATAACACTGGGAAAGCGTGCCCTTTTTTAGAGGGAGGGGAACGCTGCGGAACCCACTTTCTTCAGAGAGTTATGTGGAAAATACATATGGACTAACCCGAAGGCTGTACTGCATATGATATAATGGGTGACTTAGCCCGAGGGAAAGACACGGGCTTCCGACTTAGGAGCAGCCGTGGAACATATACACATATGGGATCCCCGAAGGGTCGCACATATGGAACCCAGCCTGGGTCCGGCTCTCAAGGATTCAGCGGACAGGGGCCTGGCTCCGGACGCTCCGCCATGTCCGGGCCGAGGGGTGTTGGAGGACTCGACAGGTTTTTCACTCTGGAGCAATAAGGTTGCACAGCAGGGTGCAGCAAGCCGACAGAGCCGGGCCTCTCACTGCTTCTACCCGTTTAGGGTGAGAACACGGGAGGAGACCGGCTCTACACGTAGGCTATAGTATCTAGCTAACGTGTTAGGTGTCGCCCAGCCCGCAGCTCTACAGATATCTGTTAGCGAGGCGCCACGAGCCAACGCCCAGGAAGATGCAACGCCTCTCGTGGAGTGTGCATGCAACCTGAGCGGGCAGGGCACGCCTTGAGCTTGGTAAGCCAAGGCGATGGCATCCACTATCCAGTGGGCCATCCTCTGCTTGGAGACAGCCTTTTCCTCCTGCTGGCCTCCGTAACAGACAAAGAGCTGGTCTGAGGTCCTGATACTTTGAGTTCTGTCCACGTACATACGCAGAGCACTAACGGGACAGAGCAAAGCCAGGGCTGGGTCTGCCTCCTCCAAGGGCAGCGCTTGCAGGTTCACTACCTGGTCTCTAAAGGGAGTGGTAGGAACCTTGGGCACATAGCCAGGCCGGGGTCTTAATACCACATGGCTGTCACCCGGCCCGAACTCTAGGCACGATTCGTCGACCGAAAATGCGTGCAGGTCTCCTACCCTCTTGACAGAGGCCAATGCAACCAGTAGCAAAGTCTTCATGGAAAGAAGCTTTAAGTCCACTGTTTGCAAAGGCTCAAAGGGAACGTCCTGAAATGCTCGGAGTACCAGGGAAAGATCCCAAGAGGGTATGGAGGGGGGTCGAGGAGGATTTAATCGTCTCGCCCCCCTAAGAAACCTGACGACCAGGTCGTGTCTTCCAACTGTTTTGCCATCGATGTGGTCGTGATAAGCTGAAATAGCAGCAGCATGGACTTTGAGGGTGGAGGGAGACAGTCTTCGCTCCAACCCTTGCTGCAAGAAGGAAAGCACGGACCCTATCGAACATCTTCGGGGGTCTTCTCGCTGAGAAGAACACCACTCGACGAACAGGTTCCACTTCAGGGCGTAGACACGTCTCGTGGACGGCGCCCGTGCTGAAGTGATGGTGTTAAGTACCTCTGGGGGTAAGTCACCTAGAACCTCCGCGTCCCGTCCAGGGACCAGACATGGAGTTTCCAGAGGTCTGGACGCGGGTGCCATAGGGTGCCCCGTCTCTGAATCAGAAGATCCTTCCTCAGAGGAATGGGCCAGGGAGGGACTGTCACAAGGAGCATGAGTTCTGAGAACCAAGTCCGGGTGGGCCAATAGGGAGCCACCAGAAGGACCTGCTCCTTGTCCTCCCTGACTTTGCACAGTGTCTGTGCAAGAAGGCTCACTGGGGGAAACGCATATTTGCGAAGGCCCTGGGGCCAGCTGTGTGCCAGTGCGTCCGTGCCAAGTGTTCTCTCGGTCAGGGAGTAAAACAGCTGGCAGTGGGAGGTCTCTGAGGAGGCAAACAGGTCTACCTGAGCCTCCCCGAACTCTCTCCAGATCAGCTGAACCACCTGGGGGTGGAGTCGCCATTCTCCCGGGGGAAACAGCTTGTGATAGCTCGTCGACCACACGGTTGAGCACGCCGGGGACATGGCTCGAAGCGACCTCAGATGCTTCTGACTCCAGAGGAGGAGATGGCGGGCGAGTTGCGACATGCGACGGGAGCGTTGACCACCTTGCCGGTTGATATACGCAACGGTCGCAGTGTTGTTCGTACGGACCAGCACATCCCTGCCCTGCAGTGGCCTTTTCAGACGGCGCAGAGCGAGGTGTATTGCTAGCAACTCGAGGCAATTGATATGCCAATGCAGATGAGGGTCCGTCCACACCCCTGATACTGCATGCCCGTTGTACGTGGCACCCCAGCCGGTGGCAGAGGCATCTGTGAAAACCACAGCGTGCCTCGATACCTGTTCCAAGGGGACTCCTGCCCGAAGGAACGAGGGATCTGACCACGGGCTGAAGGTCTGACGGCAGGCCGGTATGATTGCCACCCGGTGAGTGCCGTGATGCCACGCCCATCTCGGGACTCGGCCGTGAAGCCAGTGCTGAAGCGGTCTCATATGAAGCAAGCCGAGCGGGGTTACCGCTGCTGCTGCTGCCATATGCCCCAGGAGCCTCTGAAAGAATTTCAGTGGGACCGCCGTCCTGCCTTTGAATGCGACGAGGGATCTGACCACGGGCTGAAGGTCTGACGGCAGGCCGGTGTGATTGCCACCCGGTGAGTGCCGTGATGCCACGCCCATCTCGGGACTCGGCCGTGAAGCCAGTGCTGAAGCGGTCTCATATGAAGCAAGCAGAGCGGGGTTACCGATGCTGCTGCTGGCATATGCCCCAGGGGCCTCTGAAAGAATTTCAGTGGGACCGCCGTCCTGCCCTTGAATGTGTTCAAGCAGTCCAGCACCGACTGAGCGCGCTGCTCTTTGAGGCGCGCTATTTGTGCGACCGAATCCAACTCTATACCGAGAAAAGAGATCCTCTGCACGGGGGCGAGATTGCTCTTCTCCCAGTTGACCCGAAGACCCAACTGGCTGAGGTGCCTGAGCACAAGGTCCCTGTGATCGCATAACTGATCTCGAGAGTGTGCTAGTATGAGCCAGTCGTCAAGATAGTTGAGGATGCGAACACCCTGTTCTCTCATGGGAACAAGGGCCCCCTCCGCGACTTTCGTGAAGACACGGGGGGACAGGGACAGCCCGAAGGGTAAGACCTTGTACTGATATGCTCGACCCTCGAACGCAAAGCGCAGAAACGGCCTGTGTCGAGAGAGAATCGAGACATGAAAGTACGCGTCCTTCAGGTCGATCGCTGCAAACCAATCTTGGGGACGGATGCATTCGAAGATGCAAACGGTAGCTTGTGGAGGCTCCGATTCAAAACTCGCAGGTCCAAGATCGATCGTAACCCACCACCTTTCTTGGGTACAATGAAGTAGAGACTGTAGTGGCCTGACCTCATATCGGCTGGAGGGACCGGCTCTATCGCGTCCTTCGCCAATAGGACTGCTATCTCCGCGCGCAAGACATGGGTATCGGCTGCTCTCACTGTAGTGAAGTGGATGGCCCGAAACTTGGGGGGACGCGGGGCGAACTGAATCACATAGCCGAGCCTGATGGTCCGGATGAGCCAGGGAGCGCTAACCAGTCACGGACTGGGGAGCGCTAACCAGGCTCTCAGAGACCGTACAAGCGGGACCAAGGGGACCGTAGGCGTACCCGGAGTGGGGCAGCGAAGTGGAACACAGGGACCTGGCTGGGGGGGCTCTCTCTGGAAAGCAGCCCCCAGCGGGGTCTGAGTGTGCTGTAAAGCGCTTACCTGGTTCCACGGGGCAGGAGGTGCGGGAGGCGGCTCGGTGGCGTTCTCGAACCGTACACTGCTGCCAGCTGGCGATAGAAGAGGAGGATGAGAGTGGTAAGGATTTTGTCCCCTCACTGCTCTCCGAGTCCTCTTCGGACCCAGAGATGATAGAAACTGCTCTTTTATTGAAAGGCGGAACAAAACAAAAGATTTTCCACCCGGCCCTCTTGCGGGGGAGGGAGCGATGCGGCCATCGTCTCCTGGAGAGCAGTCCCTGCCATCTCTGGGTTGCCCGTCCTAGGCCCGCTTGGTGCTGGCTTTGCCGCCCCTCTTGGCGGGGGCCTGGACGGGCGGGGCGTTCTGCCTGCGACTGGCTCCGCACCGCTGCTTTGGTGGAGGCTGCTGCTGCGGCGCGGGAGCCGGGGAGGGCGCAGGCGGACGCCCCCGGCGACGAGCAGACTGAGGAGCCGCCGGCGGTGGGGTGGAGGCAGCAGCTGACCGCCGAGGCAGGATGTGTTTGATGGCCTCAGTCTGCTTCTGTACAGCCGAGAACTGCTGGGCGAAGTTCTCGACCGCGTCGCCGAAGAGGCCGGTCTGGGACACGGGGGCGTTGAGGAACCGGAGCTTGATGGTCTCCCGCATGTCAGCCAGACACAGCCAGAGATGGCATTCCTGGACCACCATTGTGGACATCGCACGGCCCACTAAGCGAGCGGTAGCCTTTGTCGCACGAAGCGCGAGGTCCGTCGCCCGCCGGAGTTCTTGGAACACCAGTGGGTCGTGACCACCCTCGTCCAGTTCCTTCAGTGCCTTGGCCTAATGGACCTGGAGCAACGCCAAAGTGTGCACGGCAGAGGCAGCTTCCCACAGGCCTTGTAAGCCTTGCCGGTTAAGTCCGACGAGTACTTACAGGCCCGGGAAGGGAGACACGGTTCTCCGCGCCAAGTGGAGTTAGGGCACAGTTGCATAGCAACGTAACCCTTAGCTGCCCCGCCGTCAAGGGTGGTGAGGGAGGAGGAACTACTGGAGCGGTTTCGGGCAGTAAAAGGTGCCGTCCACGTCCCAGTGAGCTTCTCATGCACCTCCGGGAAGAAAGGCACTGGGGTGGGTTGCTGAGAGCCAGCACGCGCCACCCCGAGATACCAATCATCCAGCCTCGAGGGTTCGGGACCCGGTGGAGGGTTCCACACGAGTCCGACCCTCTCGGCGGCCCGGGAAAGCATGGCCATCATCTCCGGGTCCGTATCGGGGACCGCTGGCACCCCCGAAGGAGGCAGCGGCTCCGACACGTCGACATCTGTTCATCGCCGGGAGCGCCAAAGGAAACGGTTGGTACACACCTCGTGGATGGTCCAGCGCGCTCCTTTGGCAGCTCACATGGTTGCGGAGGCTGAGAGGAGTGAGGGTTCCTAGGGGGATGGTTCCCCGAAGGAAGCGCGCTCACTGTAATCCTCAGGTCACCCGCGCCAGCGTCCGAAGCAACCCTCGCAGGAGGATTGGAACGGGGCGCCAGCACGGGGACTCCGCCCCTTTGCAGGAACGAGAGTCTCGACCTCAGCTCCAAGATGGTCATCTTCCCACAATGGGTGCATGACTCATCCACGAACGCTGCCTGTGCGTGTTGTAAGCCCAGAAACACAAGACAGCGTTCATGACCATCCCGCGATCCCAGGTAACGACCGCATCCAGAAACACACAGATAGAATTGTCATCTTTAAAAAGACGCAAACTATCTGTGTAAGCTCTTTTAGGAACTTCTCTCGCTGATACTGAGGCACACAGGGGGACAGATGCAGACGATCACGGCCGGGAATGTGCACCCGTACGTGCGCTGATCAGCTCTCGTGCTCAGTTTTACCAGCTGTGAAAACAGCTTTTGGGTTTCTTCGCCGGAGAGAGGAGATCTGTCCACGCTGTCGCGCCGTGACACCCGTACCAGAGAGAGAGTTTGCTTGTAGAAAGACACTCTAAGCAGAGGCATCGAAGTTTAGGCTCCGAAGCAAAAAGCTGAAGTGCAATCACACAGCCGCTCGTTATATACCCGCGCTGACGAGGACGCGCAGCTGTTGCAAATGATTGCACGCCAATGTGCATTGGCTTGTTTTAGATTCACTCGAAGTAAATTGGCTCTCTAGCGAGATTCCTATTGGTCAGTCTGACCTACATTGTAGTGACTGACCGATAGGGAACTTAAATATACGTGTTCTGCCATTGTCTTCTTTGTCAAACCCAGAACCTGCTGAATTTTATATGATGAAGATAAAATATAATGTTAAAGAAAAAAAAATATGGAATAATATAGCTTCATATGTTTTTTTCAATATATTTAAACCTTTTAATATACTGATCATAAATATATGGAAATATATTTTCTTTCCTCAAGGTACACCATAAAAAAAAATAGGTGTAAAAAAACGGTAAACTGCATGGCAGCACAGGGGGCCAAACTTTTACCATTCAAATGGAAAAAATAGTCAAAGACCATCAACTGAAGTAACATGTTTATACTGCAACAAGAAATAGGCAAGCTGACCATAAACTACAATAACACACTTAAATTGCAAATTAACAGTGAAATACTGGCAGCAGAGGTGACAGCAGGTGTACAGTTCTCTTATTGTAATATATTTAACAGTATGTTATTGTAGTAATACTGTGATGGTGAAATACATGTGCAGCACAGGGTGCTAAACGTTTACCATTAATGAAAATAACAGTTAAAGACCATCAACATGATTAGACTGAAAAAAGATGAGAAGAGACGAGAAGAAACAGAAGAACTACAACTGACTTCCAGACACAGCCTTAGATAAAATTAACTGATAAAAGAAGACATTAAATCTCTCAAGATCTTAGCAGAGGAGGATTAAACAACTCCACAAACAGCATTACCAGCTTCACTTATTATTTACTTTATTTTTGTCATATGTCTACCGAAGTTCTTCTTGAGAATTAACAGAGCTTCAGATATTGCTTCGCTTGACGTTACCATTAGTGATCAATGTTTTATTATTTATTATTTGTTTGGCTGCTGCATCCATGTGTTTTTAATTTGTTGTTGCAAAAAAGCCTAGAGAACGTTTCATCAGGTGTTCTTGGTTGTTTTGATAATTACATAATTATCATGTAGTGCTTGATTCACTGGTCTCATCCAGTGTCTCATCTCATACCAAAACTGTGTTATTTTAACACCTTAATTTTACGTTATCACCACTGTGATGAAAGATAAAGCAATGCTGAGCAATCTGTTTTTAATTAATTTTAAACTTATCATTCACAAGTTATAGAACTATAACTCTATTTAGACACAAAAATCAATAATCAGCATATGTATCTCAACAATGGTGAAAGTCGATAAACAAATCAACTCTGAACATCACAAAACATGCTACTAAAAGTCAACATAAAAACAACAGCAAAAATTAAAGCAAATAGTAAGAATGAAAGAAAATAACGACAATTCAGCAGCATAATTTATTCTAGCCGCAATGCATACAGTACTAAGAGTCATGGATGAGTCTTGTACTATGCTGGTACCCAGCATGCATTGCAGCACGAATCTTTTAATTGTTACCATTGTTAGAATTCATACGCCGATTCTTGATGTCTGTGTGACTCAATAAAAAAGTAGTTCAAAATGTTTTCAGCACAAACTGCTTTTAAAAACTTTCTTAGATTATAAATATTGAATATCAGCCACATAATTATAGATTAGACAATGAATGAATCAGGGCATTAGATGTTGATTGTGACCAGGGCTTGACATTAACACCCGCCAAATGCGGGTGGATTTCAGCGTTGGCGTGTAACGCAGTCACTCCAACTAGCCACTTTGGCGGGTTGAATTTTATATAATATACATTTTTCAATTGTAGTCTTTTTAAAAAGGCATCTGAAATAATAAACTAAGTAATATTGGCAGTAATATTGATTTTTCGATACATATTGATACTGAAATATCTGAAACTCGTCCACAGAATAGATACAAAAGATACCAGCTGCGTGTTCTCGCTCTCTAATCTCTCCGACAGCGGTTGACACACCAACTTTACTCACTCGTTTTATTCGCTCCAGATGAATATTGGTGGTGGTACAGGGCTTGAATTCTGGCGAGGGATTGCGCATATTGAGCACAATTTTACTCATTCCCACAGATTTTGTGCTCACACCCAAAGTGCATGCACAAAAAGTATATTGGCTATACAACAGTATAATGGGTCTGTGCGTCAGGTGTTGTGACAGTAGCCTAATATACCGGCTGCCAAATTATAAGATGCTATTAAAAAAATATATATGGTAGTTATTCCCCTATGGTATCGGTGTCCAAATTGTGGCCAGTGAAAATGCTGAGTGGCTAGTAACTTTGGAAAACCACTAGCCACAGTGGCAGGTGAGCAAAAAAGTTAATGTCAAACCCTGATTGTGACTATTAATAAATAGCCAACATCAGCTGATCACATTTTCTTGCAACTTTTTTGCCATAACAAATGTACTTTAAAGACACAGTTGGTTAAAAGGCTTGGGTCAAGATCCCAACTACAGCAAACACCGATCACCATAATGGTGACATCAAACTAAATATTTTGGTAATATTTTTTTGTTGTTTAATCCTCCTCTGCTGAGATCTTGAGAGATGTAATGTCTTCTTTTATCAGTTGATTTCATCTAAGTCAGTTGTAGTTCTTGTGTCTCTCTTTCCTACAGTGATTCTGTCTTCAATGATGATCAATCATCACTCAATTATATTTATGTGTATTTGTGGACATCTCAGGTTAAACTTCATGACATTTACCTTTATTTAAGGGATAAGGCCTGTTTTTTTTTTCAGTGGTCTGAATGTCTGTATTTTTAAGGAAATTTAGCAGTTTTATAGAATAAAGGGAAATCATTGTTAAATTTTACTGCATATTTTTTTTATAGTGTAGGTTCCACTGCTCTGCCCCCCACAATCCATTACAATGTGCAATCATGTTCAGTATTTGAGATTAACAGTGGTACTGGTGAAATTTCATTGTAAATGTACAGCATTTTTTTATGCATGTAGTTCAATCTGTCTTCATTACTCACTTTGACTGGACTCTTCATCTAATAATGCTCAGTGAAATTAGATCAAGAAAATTCTACAGATCGATACTGAGTTGGCAATCAGATTATACAGTGAATAATGATGTGTAACTGGGCTGCGTTCTATATGAGGGGATCTGGTTGTTGTTTTTAAAGGAAGTGAAGTGTGGAATGTTTCAGTTCTAATTTTCCCCTATTCCACTGGTAAACAGTAAAGTGTCCTCATCATAGTGCCGTTTTGGTCGTTAGATTCAATAAATGATGAAAATCAATCTGATATTATGAAAACCATAGATATATAAAGTGAACATATGATGCTTTTTTGAATATTACCTTTCATGGAGTGTGTAATAGTTGTTTATTAATGTAAAAGGTCTGCAAAGTTTTAAAGATCAAAATGCACGATAAATGTATTTATTGTCTCCTAAAAGAAAGTACCAATACTGAACTGCCGAAACGAGTCATCGGTAATTCCAGTCTTACTTTCTGCTTGAACCTATGTAGGTTTGTAACAAATTTGCTTAATGCCAATCTATGGTCTTCACTGGCTGTCTGCAAACAACATCTACTTTGACCCTCAAATGCTGTAGTTATAGCTGTAGTTATATCTGAGACTGGAAGAGTTTGGTTCATGTCGAGAAGATACAGTTTCCCACTAAGCAAAATTATGTCCAAAAGACGTCTTTTCAATGTCTTTGTCACAAAAGTCGGACGTTGAAAAGACGTCTGTTGGACATCATTTTGCTTAGTGGGTTTCAGCTCTGCAAATCCATTTTGCATTGACTTCAAAAGGATGAAGACTCTCGCTGGAAATGATACGGAAAAACCGACGCTGTTGTCCCATCACTGTGTATCAAGTGCTGCTGAGGACAATCTGGAGCTGAAATTCAGATATGGTAATGAGCGTTACGTTTCCAAGATACGCGGTGGTAAAATCAGAGTTTTTTTGGCTGGGTTCCCCTGGTAAAAATCACATTCCCAGCAGGAATGCAGTGGACCAAAGCACTGTGACGCAAGGGAAGGGGGACTCAAAATGTTTGGGGTTTTTTGCACCGTTTGCGTTTGCATTGTTTTACTACATACACAATTATATCATTATATTATTTACAATGGTGCCACTGTTGCCTTGGCTTTTGGCTTGCTTAGTTGGGGACATTTAATATTCAACAATATTATTGATCTGCCTTACTTAAGGTGGACTTTGACGCAATTTTCTTCTAGAAAAAAACTTTGTTGTATTATTTTCATGTTATCACTGTGAAGCTGCTTTGATAAAATCTGTATTGTAAAAAGCGCTATATAAATAAAGGTAAAAACAAAACACACAAAAAAACAATATACAGCATGGTCTTCAATGATATTTTTAGGGGGAGACAACCCTCAGATGGGGTAGGTCCTGACCTGCTCGTGTGACCCCAATAACACACCTCCCCCCAGCAGAGATTTCTGCCTATGTCTCTTTTTTTTCACCCAAAAATGAAAATGCATCATCATCGTTTACTCATCCTCATGTCATTCCAAGTCCATATGATTTTGTTTCTTTTGTTAAAGAAAAGCATGAACAGTGATACAGCCTTAGATAAAACAAACTACTAAAGAAACTTCTAAAGAAGTTTGCATTGTAAGTGGGAGAATTATAATATAAAAATATATAAAACCTCGTAGATATAAAACCTCTGACTGGTTGGATAATGCTTAAGCTACTCTTTGATCCAATCACACGATTTCCTATTAAGTCAGTAAAGAGAATCCCAATATGACGACATGATGGATCCACTGTTATAATGTGATTAGCCATCCAGTTCTTTATTATAGATCAGTGGTCAGTAGAAAACACTCATGATGGGGTTCACATTGTAGGAGCAATAGTGTCAGTGAACATGCTAGGCTGCATGTTGTTTCTCCTATGAAACCAAGGACTATTGTCATGAGATGAGAACCTTATAAGTGAAGCCATGGCAGGTCTTTGTGTTTAGTAGTGTGACTCATCTCTTGTGAACATCTGCTAAGTGCTCCATCAGACACAATTACCCATTATTTATGAGGAGAGCAAGATAATTGTGTGTGTGTGTGTGTGTGTGTGTGTGTGTGTGTGTGTGTGTGTGTGTGTGTGTGTGTGCGTGAGCACTATAGAGCGGTGCTGATGGTGTAATGGAATAATATTATTTCATTACACCATCAGCACCACTCTGATGTTGTAATGGATATATATCCGCACGATATTTACATCGGTGTCCGAATTTACTCATTTTCATTCTCTCCATTCTCATGTAGTGGAATATATGACAAACACCATAATGATGATTAGTGTTTCCATTTGTTGGAACCTTTTTCAGCATTTGTTATTGTGTTTTAGTAAAGGTACTTGTATATTGTTGCAGAAAGAGATATGAAGAAGCTAAAGTTAAAGTTTTATGATGTTTAAATGAGTGTCTTAAAATAGTTTAATCACTAGTGTCTTTCTGTAACTTACACAGAGGTCGAGACATTACTGAGCAGTAAATAAAGCTGTTGTGGTAGAAAAATCATTGCAGTGCATCAGGACCATAAGATGAACGGATATCCTCTCATAGATATATCTTTTTGAACAGGGCATTGAGACACATTTAGACATCATCAGTCATCATACAAACCTCAACAATGGTGACAATCAACATAAATCTTCGTTTACATTGACATGCCAGCTCAGACACCATGGGCCCTATCATACACCGGGTGCAATGCAGCGCCAGGCGTGACGCAACTATTTTATGCTAGTTTCATTTTATCGTAAAAGTTATCATTTTCACGTCCTGCGCCACGTTGTTTAAAAAGCATTTGCGCCCATTAATGTGCCCATTGGCTGCTGGTCTGAAAATCAGGTGTGTTCTGGCACATTGTTGGCGCGTTGCTATCTTGAGGCAACTGAAATAAACTGCGGCATTGACTTTAGACCAGGTTTTAGTTGGTTGCAGTATTTATTTGTTATTTAAAGGGAAAACACGCCAAGTATTAAAAATAAAAGGATTACAATGTAAAAGATTATTATTGTGTACACCACGGTTCCTGGATGTGCTGCTGTCCTCTTTCCCTGAAGATGGCACTCCACTAGGGATGCAAATTATCGATTAATTCATTAATCGTTAGTTGATCGACCTTATCGATCGATTAACGATTAACTGATAAGCGGCTATGTAAATTTCTCACGGTATCAATAGTGTCTTTAACATAAAAAGCAAAACATTGCTTATATACTGAATAAAAATGCATGTTATATTGCTCAATTGATGTTTTATTGTAACAGTTGGGATACGGTACAGATAATGGCATTTATGTAGTTTAACAAAATAAATTATGCACAGAAAATTAAAATACATAAAAAATAATTGTGCACTGGCTCACCTGTTGCATGTGAAACATTAAGCAACATAAAATACATTTTAAATTAAAGCTGCTAGCAGCATTTAGCGGTGTTCAAGCAGTTAAGGCCTTTAAGGCCGTTAAGCACAAAAGCATCAAAAGACATTAAGTTTTATGTAGCAAGCATTTAACCATTGACATCATAGATGGAATAGACCATGTTTTAGCATGATTTACCATGATATACCAAATTTAGTGTGATTTTTCATGATCTACCATGTTCCAGTATGATTTATCATGAATCTAGCATGATTTACCACAGTTTACCATCATTTACCATGTTATAGGATGATTTACCATGATATACCACATTCTAGAATGATTTACCAGGATTGTAGCATGATTTACCATGATTCATCACATTGCTAGCATGATTTGCCATGATCCACCATGTAATAGTATTTTTTACTATGATTTACCATGTTTCTATCGTGATTTACCATGATTTACCACATTGCTGCATTGATGTGAAGGGCCAATAAAAATGAAGTGATAAACTCTGACAAAAAATGATTGTGTTATAATAGTTAACATGGAAAAACTGGTTTGCTTTAGTGCTGTGATTTACTGGTGAAAATCAAGTGTGTCAAAATGAAAGTGAGCCAATAAGTGGTCTTCTACTGCCCTCTGCTGGCCACTGTACTTATTAATAAAGTGTTTTCACAAGTGCTTTTGCATTCATATGTAGACATATGCTTACACACACACACACACACACACACATGGGATATGTTATTGTGAAAATCTCTTTTAATGGTGTATAAGCATGCATTTCACATATTTCTTTGTGATGTAATAATATAAAACTATATTAAAACTAATAAAAAAATTGCTTTAAGCGTTTGTTTGTTAGCCAATGCTGAAAGCTGATAAAAAAGATTAAAAATGTCGGTAACACTTTACAATAAGGTTCATTTATTAAACATTAGTTAATGTATTAATTAACATGAACTAACCATGAGCAATACATTTGTTCCTGTTTTTGTTCATCTTTGTTAACACTAGAATGGCCACGACGGTCATTTTGACCGTTTTGAATTTTATATCTGCAATAACTTTGTTGAAAAAAAAAAAAATCTCCTGCTGGTACCTGACTTTTCCTAAAAGTGTCTGTATTTTCATTTAAAATGTTTTTAATATAAATTACACATAAGGCAAACAAACAAATGAACATATTTACCTATTTCGGCCATAGACGGTCATATTGACCGCACTGAATTTCGCGGTATTCTTTTGTTACATTTCTCGCGGTTGACCTTTGTCTATTAGGAAATAATCAGAAGATTCAATTGCAAAATGACAGATATGTTTATTGAGAGCTGGTCAGATGCTGGGAGAGTTAAGGTGTGCAAATGTCCGGTATGAAGCCCTTGGCAGCACAGGGACCCTGGAGTGAGTGCTGAACCAGGAGTGTTGAACACGGGATGACACACGGAAAACGTATACAGGCAGGGAACAAACACGCAGGAAAAATCCACAACGATCTGACAAAGGGCCTTTCTCAATCTGTGTTCTTGTCTGTACTTGTGTCCTTGTGTTCTTGTGAAACGTCATCTTTTGTGGCCCAAGTACTGTCCCAATACACAAGTTTGCATTTTGGCAAAAACAGTTAAAAATCCCGGATGTGTTCTTGACACGCCCATTTTACCAAGGATGCATCGGTTGGTAACTTGTGTTGACTTGACGGCAGAAATATCCCAGCATTCAATTCGGCATTCGAGGAAGGAGAGGCAGGTCAATACAGTATTTCGTTTTTCTACAATTACGTACACTATTTCATCACTAAATTCACTTCTGAGAACATTTGATGCGAGAAATCAACTGTGTAGATTTCAAATATTGGCATTTTTACGAAAATGTATGGCTAATCGAAAATGTGCTCAAACGTTTTCGGAAGTGAGAATCTCCATAAGCGCCTGCGGGTGTAACGTCAGCTATCGAGCCAACCGGCCAGTTTGCTCACAGACTCGTTTTTCCCCACAGCCAAGAGACCATTGCAGCCTGGCTGTTATCGTCAATAATTCTCGTTATGTTTGGGTACTGCAGACGGTGTCTGTGCGGGGGTATTATTGCGCAATACCAGCAAGAACACATCGTCTCAAACTGTCAGCAGCGTTCTGTGTGCTTGTTAGCTTGTGAGTTCATTCTTCCAAGAACAACTAGCAAGAGCGTTCTCCCCAAGAACACAAGTCCGTTCTTTGCATTCTTGGTTTTGAGAAACACCCAAAGACTAGGCGAGAACAGTAACACTGAAAAGGGTCGAATCGCTGATCAGTTGCAGCTGGCGCGTTGATCAGAGCGCACGTGCTGATCAGCTGCATTGATCAGCGACCACGCACACACACACACAACAAGACGAGAAAGGAGACAGCGAATTCATAAACCATGACATTGTCTCTCTCACTGTCAAAAGAATATCTAAATAAGATACTTTTAGTTGTTATTATCTTGTTCTGAGTTATGTTGAAGGGATATGGAAATATAGCTCTGTTGTGAATAGGCCCTATGCGATAATTACGGGCTACTGATATTATTATTTATAAATGTATAATTAAACTTTTTAAAATGTACAGTTTGGTGTTGTTTTGTTTTTAAAAGATATCCTAATACAACAAATGCATTAATCTCTCAATTGGGTATTTATCATTAAAGATATAGAGTTTGCAATCTAACGGTCAAAATGACCGCTTGTGGCAGTTCTAGTAGTTATGGAATTCTGGCACTTCTAGTGTTAACGTTAGTTAATACAAATCCAGCTGTTCATTGTTAGTTCAGGCAAAGAACGTATATTGACAAGAAGTGAAAGCCAATAGAACGTTCCATTGCAACACCAGCGCCCAGCAGCAGCCCTACGCGTCCGCCATTTTGGGGTGAAAGCGACTCGGCAGTCATATATTATACATATATTTAGTCCAGTGCAGAGGTCATTTTTAGGTTGAAATAATTAGGTGATTATTTTAATTCACAACAGTTAACGTTATATCCATTAAAAAGAAGTTGCTACTAGGCTTTTCCCCCACATAACTTGAGACAGGGAAGTTCAAGGATTTAATTAATTATATTAATCTCTACATTAAGTTTGACAGGTAAGAAGAATAAAGTGATGTAAGTTCATAAAGTTATAACGTTAGACCGTTTCCCAGGAGGTACACATAACCTTACATACAAAAATAAGTTCAATGAAATAAATGAATTCAGCAAATAAATGTAATTGTACTAAAATGTAAATGTTGGACAATAAATATATAACAGCAATAGAATAGCTTTACAGTAAACTGTTTTTTTGCAGTACTATTTTATATTAATGACCGTTAAAGCAAGCCTATGTAAACAAAAAAACACAGATAACGGACACACCAATGCATCATGTTAAGATCATCATGTTTGTAGCACGATCCAGGGGATTAAAACGTACAAAATATATTTCAGGCCTAGTGGAGTTGGTAACTAATAATAGTAGTAAATGTGTAAAGTTGCATAAAAAATGCAAGAAAAACTACCTAAAAAACTGTTATCTGTGCTGTTGCCCAGTAACTCCAGTTGGAATTTTCACCCCAAAATGGCGGCCGCGCCACCTAGTGGCTGTTA
This sequence comes from Rhinichthys klamathensis goyatoka, assembly GCF_029890125.1. NCBI lineage: Eukaryota > Metazoa > Chordata > Actinopteri > Cypriniformes > Leuciscidae > Rhinichthys > Rhinichthys klamathensis. The sequence continues at coordinate 4,253,180 of NW_026606555.1, forward strand.
CCAGAAAAGCATCGGAGTTTCGCCTCTTGTTCTTCTATACTCTTTGGTTCAGGTTAGTTCACAGTGCATTAACTAATGTTAACAAGATTTTAATAAAGTATTTGTAAATGTTGAAATTAACATTAACAAAGATTAACAAATGCTGAAGGAGTATTGTTCATTCTTAGTTAATGTTAACTACATTAGTTAACATTAACTAAGAATGAACAATACTCCTTCAGCATTTGTATAATGCTGCTGCTCCATCTATTGGATAACAGTGGTATTACAGACTATATACAGTTGAAATAAATGAATGGAAATTTGGTTTTCACTTATATCTCGGGAACGAGATAATGAAAAAATTATCTAAAGATTGGGGGCGTTCCCGAGCCCCGCGACGATATATTTGGATCAAGAACCCCGAGAGAACCTTACCATCAAAATTTGAGCGTGCAGCGACTTTCTGTTTTCGAGTTATGAGTGAATTTGTCCTTGGGGGGCGTGGCCCAACGTTATACTTTCGTTTTCAGCCTTCCTGTGACACAATTGTAAATAGTAATAAATAAAATAAATAAATGCAGTCCATAATACTCCAATAGATGAATTTGGACAAAATGTGATTGTAAATGTTGAAATAATGATTTTAGAAATTCTAAATATGAATTATAAAACAATATTAGGGAGTAGTATGATGAAATGACTGCAAGGGGCAGTAAAATACCACTTTGGTATTTTTTTAATAAAAAAATAGCTTTAAGCATTTGTTTGTTAGCCAATGCTGAAAGCTGATTAAAAAAAAGATTAAAAATGTCGGTAACACTTTACAATAAGGTTAATTTATTAAACATTAATGTATTAATTAACATTAACTAACCATGAGCAATACATTTGTTACTGTTTTTGTTCATCTTTGTTAACGTTAGTTAATACAAATCCAGCTGTTCATTGTTAGTTCATGTTAGTTCACAGTGCATTAACTAATGTTAACAAGATTTAAATAAAGTATTTGTAAATGTTGAAATTAACATTAACAAAGATTAACAAATGCTGAAGGAGTATTGTTCATTCTTAGTTAATGTTAACTACATTAGTTAGCATTAACTAAGAATGAACAATACTCCTTCAGCATTTGTATAATACTGCTGCTCCATCTATTGGACAACAGTGGTATTACAGACTATAAACAGTTGTATAAATAAAAACTTTCGTTTTCAGCCTTCCTGTGACACAATTGTAAAGAGTAATAAATAAAATAAATAAATGCAGTCCATAATACTCCAATAGATGCATTTTTACAAAATGTGATAGTAAATGTTAAAATAATGATTTTAGAAAGTCTAAATATGAACTATAACAATATTAGGGAGTAGTATGATGAAAATGACAGCAGGGGGCAGTAAAATATCACTTATTGGCTGTTAGCCATGCTTGACCTTTTTTTAAGAAGCTATGAGCATTCATTGAAAAGATATTGGCTTTCGGTCAAGGCTACATATTGAAGTGACCCTATTATAGTCATCCAAATGTTATACATTACAAGTTATACATTTTCTGATAATTATTGTTCTAGAGAGTACAGAGCAATAGATGAATTTGGACAAAATGTGATTGTAAATGTTAAAATAATGATTTAATAAAGTCTAAATTTCAATTATATATAACAATTTTAGGGAGTAGTATGATGAAATGACAGCAGGGGGCAGTAAAATACCACTTATTGGCTGTTATAGCCATCCAAAATGTTATAGCCATCCAATTTACACTATTACAGCCATTCAAATGAAGAAATTACACCTTTTCTGATAATTATTGATCTAGAGAGTCCAGATAATTGTACTGCACTGGTTTTAAACATTAAGATATGAAAATTTTACGATCATAGATGGAAAAGACCATTTACAGCCAATACAGGCAATTTACCATAGGAAATATATGGTTTTAAAGCTTTTTAACAGTTATAGCGCCACCTATGGTCCGATCTCCATGAAACTTCGCATGCTTCCTCACCATGGTATGACACATATGCTCATCAATTTTTGTCAAGTTCTGAGTTTTCTTTTATGATTTATAGGCTTTTGAGTGTATTTTGACACGCCCCTTTTCTAAATGACCCTGTTACAGTGAACCAAAGGGCAAAGTTCAACTTTTTTTTGATAATTATTGATCTAGAGAGTCCAGAGAATTGTCCTAGACTGGTCTGGTTTTGATCGGGCGAAAAACCAGGGACTAGTTCGCAAAAGTAGGTTTTTAACATATTCGTGAATATTTAATGAACGATTTGATTGACAGCAATGGTTCTAGAGGCAAAGTTGTTCAGCCTGAGGAGATCTATCAAATGATATGCATATTTTGGGGATGTGTGCAACACCACCTGATTACAGAGCCGTAAAACTTGTTAGCGCCAACTAGTGGCCAATTTCTTTCAAAACTCTTACAGACCTCTTGGGCCATGAGGCAAACATGCCCATCGAGTTTCGTTCCGATTGGCCTCCGTTAACCTCGTCTAATAGGTGCTCAAATTCATTGGCCGATGGCGGCCATGTTTTTTGAGTTACGCCAATTTCCTCATACACATACATGGCACCTTGGACCAAGACACTGCATACCAATTTTTAAGTCAATCTGACTAACGGTCAGGTGGTCATAGCCCCATTTAGGTTTTTTGTGTGCTATAGCGCCACCTAGTGTTAGGTCGACGCGATTTTTTTACTGTGACCTCAGATTGAACTCATACACATGTGTTCCAAGTTTGGTGAAGATATCTCATTTACTTCTCGAGTTATAGCCATTTTAGTAAAATAGGCTCCTCCCACAACGATCATTTTACTCCCCCTAGCAACCGTGAATCGAAAATTCAACTTTTTTTCAATGATTATTGATATTCAGACTCCAGAGAACATGTATGCATTTGTCTGGTTTTGATCGGGCGAAAAACCAGGGACTAGTTCGCAAAAGTAGGTTTTTGACAAAATTCAAAATGGCGGAAAAATTTGCATACCGGAAATGAAATCGGAGATATACGTTTTGTTCTTCAGGCCTCCAGCTTTCCAATGATATAAGACACTTGAGTCTACGACATACGGTTTAGGAGTTATGAGCAGTTTCGCGCAATTGATTGCTGTAGCGCCACCTATAGGCCAATCGGGGTCATACTTTCTGAGGCTCTCCTCGATTTTTGTACTACCATCTGACAAAGTTTCAGAGCTCCAGCACTTACGGTTTGTTCTGCACGATGCGTTTTACGGCAGAAGAATAATAATAATAATAATAATAATAATAATAATTAAAGCTGCTAGCAGCATTTAGCGGTGTTCAAGCATTTAAGACAGTTAAGACAGTTAAGACAGTTCAACTCAAAAGCATCAAAAGACATTAAGGTTTATGTAGCAAGCATTTAACCACTGACATCATAGATGGAATAGACCATGTTTTAGCATGATTTGACATGATATACAACATTTCAGTGTGATTGTTAATGATTTACTATGTTACAGTATGATTTACCATAGTTTACTATGATATACCGAGTTCTAGTATGATTCACCATGGTTTACCCTGTTCTTGCATGATTTACCACAATTGAACACATTCTAGTAGCCTATGATGTAATATGATTCTAGCATGCTTTATCATAGTTTACCTTGATTTGTCTTAAGTTTACCTTGATTTACCATGTAATGATGATTTACTAGGATTGTATCATGCCTTACCATGATTAATCACATTGCTAGCATGATTTACCATGATACACCATGTAATAATATTATTTACTTTGATTTACCATGTTTCTATCGTGATTTACCATGATTTACCACGTTGCTAGCAATTATGTGAAGCTTCAGAACAGTAAAGTGAATTGAAAGACAAAATATGATTGTGTTATTATAGTATTTTGTCACATAAGGTTATTATTTTAGTGTCTAAATATATGAATGCAAAAGCACATGTGAAAAGACTATTAATAAGTATAATGTCCAACAGAGGGTAGTAGAAGACCACTTATTGCTATAGTACCACTTTTATTTTGAACTACTTGGTTTAATCAGTATTGTGCACTAAAGTAAACCAGTCTTTCAATGTGAATTCCATTATGCATGCTCACACACACACACACACACACACACACACACACACAATTTTGGGTTATGATATTGTGAAAATCTCTTTTTGTGGTCCTTAAGCATTTCAGATATTTATTTGTGATGTAAAAATATTAAACTTTCTAATAAATCATTATTTAATATTATATTATTTATTATAAATATTATTTCCAACATAATAAATATCTTTAAGCATTTGTTTGTTAGCCATTGCTGAAAACTGGTTAAAAAGATTAAAAATGTCTAATGCTGTTGCTCCCTCTAGTGGACAACAGCGGTTTTACAGCCTACATAAACGGTTGATATGAATGACGGGAAATTAGTTTTTTTTTTTACTTATATCTCGGGAACGAGAAAGTGTAAAAATCTGAAACTCAGAACTTAGATAGTGTTAGAGGAGCTCTGTTGAACAAGACCATCCCGGTGTTGCTGGGTGATTGGGGGCGGGAGTAATGTCAGTTTAAATGCATATCTTTGTGGGCTTATATCTCGGCAATGCCTGGGTCAAATCGCACCAAACTCGAATCGAAGCGAGATGAGGACGGGCCCTTTCCAACAAGCTCTTCCACAGACGGCAAGAGTTATAGCCGTTTCAAGTTGGGGTTATCACAGATTAGCGATCCGCGGGGGGGGGGGCGCTCCCGAGCCCCGCGACGATAGATTTGGATCAAGATCCCCGAGAGGACCTTACCATCAAAATTTGAGCGGGCAGAGACTTTCCGTTTTCGAGTTATGAGTGAATTTGTACTTGGGGGGGCGTGGCCCAATGTTTTACTTTCGTTTTGAGGCTTCCTGTGACAATTAATTATAGAGGCAAATTTTGTCTGATTTGTCTGAAATTTTTCAATGCCGTACAGAGTGATATTACACATGTTCTTGACCTTTTTTAAAGAAGATCTGAGCATTCATTCAAGAGATCAGCATTTAAAGCCAATACAGGCAATTTACCATACACTGTAAAAAATAAATCGTAAAAAAAGGGTCAAAGGACTGGCAGCAAAGGCTGCCAAACAAATACCGTAAAAATAAAGTAAAATATCCTAATTTAAATTAAGTGCAAAAACATTTTACAGATATTTTTCTTAAATGTTTTACAGAAAAACACTGTTATTTTACAGTTATTATCTGGATTATTACGATCAAACACCCTAACTGTAAAAACAATCCCATAAAAAACAGTCAATGACTGTCAGCAATGGCTGCCATACAAAAATCATAAAATGAATGTAAAATAGCCTAATTTAAATAAGCGCAAAAGTAGAAATCTTCATTAAGCTTTTTAACAGAAACAGTTATTTCACATATTTTCAGATTTTTTTATTAAGAAACATGTAGGTGATGCATGATTTACTGTGACTATACGTCACTGCGTCAGCAACAACACAGTTACTGTCAGTTAAATAAAGCAACATGCAGCATTTCATCAGTGTTATTCTGCTCATCCTGAACTGAAGCACAGGCTCTACTCTTCAACACAATGGTGACACACAAAACACACCATACAGAAACAATTTACATCCCAACAGAACATTAAACACTAACAGATCTCTCAAGATCTCTGCATCCTCACTTATTACAATCCAGACTTTATTTATTGCATACTAACAATCTTACTGAGAATTAACAGATGTTTAGAAGTTGTTTTTTTATGGAAAATAATAAAGTTTGATGACACCATGATGAAGATCAGTGTTTGCTTTAGTCGGGCTCTTGACCCTTTGGTTTTAACATTACTTTTTCTCTGGCTGCTTTAACTGTGTGTCTCTGATACATATTGGTTATGGTAGGAATCCAAGAGAAACTCAGATCAGAAGATCTGGTCACTTATTAGTGACAATAGTCACCATGTAGTTGAATGCTTTATTGATGCTACCTGAAGAGTGTAATATCTGATTAATTTGTTAAATATTAGTTGTTAATTTTGCAAACCAATACTGTTATAGAAGATCATGCAGTGCCGTGATACTAAGATTTGATTAAGTCATACAGAAAATATTTTGACAGGATCATACAGACTCACACATTCATCAAGAATCAGCGTATGAATCACTACAATGGTGATCAACTACTATAAAGTCACATAAAGGCTTTGTTGATTGCCACCATTGTTGAGATTCATATGTTGATTATTGATGTCATACTCATAAAAAAATAAACCAGCTCAAACATTTTCTTTATAAGAGATATTTTTCATAAATTTCAGATTGGAATAATCTTGTTTCAACATATCAAGGTTCATGGGGAAAAGTATGACAATCATAGACTTTATTTAAAACTTAAGCACGTCTATTTATAATGTAATCTCAAAAGATACACTCAAGTATTTTACTGTCATATCAGTGAATCAGGTCACCATATGATGGCTATAACATCATCAATAAATGACCAACATCAGCTGATATTTTCTCTTGCTTTAATTGCTATAAATAATGTATATTTAATACACAGTTAAAGCAGCCAGAGAAAAACTAATGGTATAAATTAAAGGTCAAGACCCCAACTAAAGCAAACACTGATCTCAATCATGGTGACATCAAATTTCTGTTAAAGTTTTTTGCACTTTATTTAAATTAACACATTTTACTTTAATTTAATGGTTTTTGTTTGGCAGCCTTTGCTGCCAATCATTTGATCCTTTTTTTACGATTTTTTTTACAATGAAGGTATTTGATCATTATAATGAAGGAAATACCTGTGAAATAACAGTGTTTTTTCAGTTTATTTAAATTTGAATATTTTTCTTTAATTTTATGGTTTTTGTTTTGCAGCCATAGCTGCCAGTCATTTGACCATTTTTTATGATTTTTTTACAATGAAGGTATTTGATCATAATAATGCAGGAAATACCTGTAAATAACAGTGTTTTTCAGTTTATTTAATTGATGATGTTTTACTTAAATGTTACAGTTTTTTTGGGCTGCCAGTCATGTAATCATTTAACTGTTTTGTTACCGTTTAATTACAGATTATATTTGTAATTTTACAAACATTTTTATTTAATTTAAGAAAATAGAAAAATATTGTATGAAAAATACAATCAATTTTCTGTAAAAAAAAATGTGAATGACTGAAATTTGTCATTAATGGCACAATACCTAAAATATCAGCTGCATTTTTATTTTACAGATATTATTTGTAATTTTACAGTGTTTTGAGTACAATTTAAAATGAAAGAAAATGATCGTCAAAAAATCACAGTTATTTTCTGTGATATTAGGATTTTTTTTTACAGTGTACACTGTAAAAAAAAATCCTAATATCACAGAAAATAACTGTGATTTTTTGACGATCATTTTCTTTCATTTTAAATTGTACTCAAAACACTGTAAAATTACTAATAATATCTGTAAAATAAAAATGCAGCTGATATTTTAGGTATTGTGCCATTAATGACAAATTTCAGTCATTCACATTTTTTTTTACAGAAAATTGATTGTATTTTTCATACAATATTTTTCTATTTTCTTAAATTAAATAAAAATGTTTGTAAAATTACAAATATAATCTGTAATTAAACGGTAACAAAACAGTTAAATGATTACATGACTGGCAGCCCAAAAAAACTGTAACATTTAAGTAAAACATCATCAATTAAATAAACTGAAAAACACTGTTATTTACAGGTATTTCCTGCATTATTATGATCAAATACCTTCATTGTAAAAAAATCATAAAAAATGGTCAAATGACTGGCAGCTATGGCTGCAAAACAAAAACCATAAAATTAAAGAAAAATATTCAAATTTAAATAAACTGAAAAAACACTGTTATTTCACAGGTATTTCCTTCATTATAATGATCAAATACCTTCATTGTAAAAAAAATCGTAAAAAAAGGATCAAATGATTGGCAGCAAAGGCTGCCAAACAAAAACCATTAAATTAAAGTAAAATGTGTTAATTTAAATAAAGTGCAAAAAACTTTAACAGAAATTTGATGTCACCATGATTGAGATCAGTGTTTGCTTTAGTTGGGGTCTTGACCTTTAATTTATACCATTAGTTTTTCTCTGGCTGCTTTAACTGTGTATTAAATATACATTATTTATAGCAATTAAAGCAAGAGAAAATATCAGCTGATGTTGGTCATTTATTGATGATGTTATAGCCATCATATGGTGACCTGATTCACTGATATGACAGTAAAATACTTGAGTGTATCTTTTGAGATTACATTATAAATAGACGTGCTTAAGTTTTAAATAAAGTCTATGATTGTCATACTTTTCCCCATGAACCTTGATATGTTGAAACAAGATTATTCCAATCTGAAATTTATGAAAAATATCTCTTATAAAGAAAATGTTTGAGCTGGTTTATTTTTTTATGAGTATGACATCAATAATCAACATATGAATCTCAACAATGGTGGCAATCAACAAAGCCTTTATGTGACTTTATAGTAGTTGATCACCATTGTAGTGATTCATACGCTGATTCTTGATGAATGTGTGAGTCTGTATGATCCTGTCAAAATATTTTCTGTATGACTTAATCAAATCTTAGTATCACGGCACTGCATGATCTTCTATAACAGTATTGGTTTGCAAAATTAACAACTAATATTTAACAAATTAATCAGATATTACACTCTTCAGGTAGCATCAATAAAGCATTCAACTACATGGTGACTATTGTCACTAATAAGTGACCAGATCTTCTGATCTGAGTTTCTCTTGGATTCCTACCATAACCAATATGTATCAGAGACACACAGTTAAAGCAGCCAGAGAAAAAGTAATGTTAAAACCAAAGGGTCAAGAGCCCGACTAAAGCAAACACTGATCTTCATCATGGTGTCATCAAACTTTATTATTTTCCATAAAAAAACAACTTCTAAACATCTGTTAATTCTCAGTAAGATTGTTAGTATGCAATAAATAAAGTCTGGATTGTAATAAGTGAGGATGCAGAGATCTTGAGAGATCTGTTAGTGTTTAATGTTCTGTTGGGATGTAAATTGTTTCTGTATGGTGTGTTTTGTGTGTCACCATTGTGTTGAAGAGTAGAGCCTGTGCTTCAGTTCAGGATGAGCAGAATAACACTGATGAAATGCTGCATGTTGCTTTATTTAACTGACAGTAACTGTGTTGTTGCTGACGCAGTGACGTATAGTCACAGTAAATCATGCATCACCTACATGTTTCTTAATAAAAAAATCTGAAAATATGTGAAATAACTGTTTCTGTTAAAAAGCTTAATGAAGATTTCTACTTTTGCGCTTATTTAAATTAGGCTATTTTACATTCATTTTATGATTTTTGTATGGCAGCCATTGCTGACAGTCATTGACTGTTTTTTATGGGATTGTTTTTACAGTTAGGGTGTTTGATCGTAATAATCCAGATAATAACTGTAAAATAACAGTGTTTTTCTGTAAAACATTTAAGAAAAATATCTGTAAAATGTTTTTGCACTTAATTTAAATTAGGATATTTTACTTTATTTTTACGGTATTTGTTTGGCAGCCTTTGCTGCCAGTCCTTTGACCCTTTTTTTACGATTTATTTTTTACAGTGTAGGAAATGTATGGTTTTAAAGCTTTTTGACAGTTATAGCGCCAAGTATGGTCCGATCTCCATGAAACTTTGCATGCTTCTTCACCATGTTATGACACATATGCTCACCAAATTTTGTTTAGTTCTGAGTTTTTATTTATGATTTATAGGCTTTTGTGTGTATTTGACACGCCCCTTTTCTAAATGACCCTGTTATAACCATACGAAAAATGCAAAAGTTCAACTTTTTTTCAATGATTATTGATCTAGAGAGTCCAGAGAATTGTCCTAGACTGGTCTGGTTCCGATCGGGCGAAAATCCAGGGACTAGTTCGCAAAAGTAGGTTTTTAACATATTTGTGAATATTTAATGAACGATTTGATTGACAGCAATGGTTCTAGAGGCAAAGTTGTTCAGCCTGAGGAGATCTATCAAATGATATGCATATTTTGGGGATGTGTGCAACACCACCTGATTACAGAGCCGTAAAACCTGACCTCTTGGGCCATGAGGCAAACATGCCCATCGAGTTTCGTTCCGATTGGCCTCCGTTAACCTCGTCTAATAGGTGCTCAAATTCATTGGCCGATGGCGGCCATGTTTTTTGAGTTACGCCAATTTCCTCATACACATACATGGCACCTTGGACCAAGACACTGCAAACCAATTTTTAAGTCAATCTGACTAACGGTCAGGTGGTCATAGCCCCATTTAGGTTTTTTGTGTGCTATAGCGCCACCTAGTGTTAGGTCGACGCGATTTTTTTACTGTGACCTCAGATTGAACTCATACACATGTGTTCCAGGTTTGGTGAAGATATCTCATTTACTTCTCGAGTTATAGCCATTTTAGTAAAATAGGCTCCTCCCACAACGATCATTTTACTCCCCCTAGCAACCGTGAATCGAAAATTCAACTTTTTTTCAATGATTATTGATATTCAGACTCCAGAGAACATGTATGCATTTGTCTGGTTTTGATCGGGCGAAAAACCAGGGACTAGTTCGCAAAAGTAGGTTTTTGACAAAATTCAAAATGGCGGAAAAATTTGCATACCGGAAATGAAATCGGAGATATACGTTTTGTTCTTCAGGCCTCCAGCTTTCCAATGATATAAGACACTTGAGTCTACGACATACGGTTTAGGAGTTATGAGCAGTTTCGCGCAATTGATTGCTGTAGCGCCACCTATAGGCCAATCGGGGTCATACTTTCTGAGGCTCTCCTCGATTTTTGTACTACCATCTGACAAAGTTTCAGAGCTCCAGCACTTACGGTTTGTTCTGCACGATGCGTTTTACGGCAGAAGAATAATAATAATAATAATAATAATAATAATAATAATAAAAATCAGTACAAATACAATAGGTTTTCAGCACTTCGTGCTTGAACACCTAATAATAAAAATCAGTACAAATACAATAGGTTTTCAGCACTTCGTGCTTGAACACCTAATAAAAATCTATATGGGTAGGCTTATATTAAGCCTACATATAATAATCTAAACTACTTGTATGAAAAACTTGAAACATTAGCAGCAGCACTTATAATCCCCCTTGGTCTGAGAAAGGTAAAAGTAAAATGACTAGACCTGGAAACTTCAAATATAACTGAACACAATTTAAATCATCCCTGAGGAAGGTGACAGTAAAATTAGAGGGCAGAGTTTCCTATACGTTCATTTATTTGTGGCGGCCTGCCACAATATCAACGCTGATCGCCACACATTGATTTTCAATATATATTTTTTACTAAGCCTATTTAAACTCGCATTTGATTGCAGAGCGCCGTAGCGCTACCTCTCACGCTCTCACTCACCCGTACCTCTCGCACTCTCTCTCCCTCATGGAACACCGCTGCACAAATCCGTCCAACACAGCGCTGTTAATGTTTGAGACCCAGCTTTAAAAAAAGTTATTAGCCAGCATGCAAGTAGCCTATAGCTAATAAGGAGAGTTAAGTTATTGTTAGAATACAGCTGGATTTTCGAGGTTAGCACGCTGTATATAGCTGGTAGTCCACTCCGTTTTTTCCGCCTCATGTTTGGTTTCTTTTTTTGCCTCCTTAAGTTTGTGTCGGGTCTCTCGCGTGAGAATCTCGTGTCACGTTCGCAATGTTCAATTAGCCGACAATTAATTTAATTTAATCGAGTAAATTCTTGTCGACAATTAATCGATAATCGGTTAACCGTTTACATCCCTACACCCCCTTGTAGTCTTTGGTGATATCAACATTCATCTAGAGAAGCCGTATGCAACAGACTTCATCTCTCTCCTAGCCTCATTCGATCTCAAACGGCTCATCCCCACAGGTACTCACAAATCAGGCAACCAACTGGACCTGGTTTACACACACAACTGCATCACAGACAACATTTTGGTGAAACTTCTCCACGTTTCAGATCATTTCCTCATTACTTTAAATCTACAACTCACTACCCATGCACCACCAACCCCCCTACCAGTTACTTTCAGACGAAACCTGCGCTCACTTTCTCCCTCCCACCTTTCCTCTGCTCTGTCTGTAATGCTTTTGCTTTTAATATGATGAGGTATTCAAGGAAACTCTAGGTGCACGCCGAAGTCATTTTATCATGAGGATTTATTAACTCAGATCATACATGCAAACATGAGTGCTAACTCTTTAATCGCAAGATGCATACTGGACTGTTCAAAGCTATATTGCATCATTTTACTGACATGTGACATGGCCAATAAGAACACAGGATACTCTGTCTATGCATATGATTGGTTCTTAGCAGAATGTAAGAATACTACATCCCCCTTCTTTTGAAACAAAACGATATAAGGAAAAGTATTGCATATCACATTAACTAAAAAGAACATTCAGCTTTCCAAAAGTCACATGCACGAACTAAAGCACCAATAGATTATTCTACTGAAGAATTAGCATACTCTATGTGTTCACATATTAATGTATTGTCACATATAGAAAACACAACTGTTTGAACATTTTGAACAAATTTTTTTTTTTTTTCTTAAGGGCAGCGATCCGCCTACACCCTTTTACAATTACAGATCCAGAATGACTCTGGGCTTTATCTGGCGTCCATATCTGGTTCTGTAAGGAATGGGCAGATCACCAGTATGGTCAGGTGTGTGTATAATACCATTGTGTGGTGCACTGTTAATGGGTGTTTCACACAGCTCCGCACCATCATGCCCTGAGGATATGTCCGAACTGTCCTGGGGTTCCTTCGTGTCCAGGAGGTGGCGTCTGTTTCGTCGATATTCCCGTCCATCAGGAGTACGCACGTGGTATGATCTCTCAGTGTCGGCTGTTCTGACAATAACGGCTGGTTTCCAGTATCCTTGCCCCTGTACTCTAACTGCCTGTCCTTCCTTGAGCTGAGATAAGGGTCTAGCCGATCTGTCATAATAGCTTTTTTGATTCTGTTGTTTATGCAACCTTTTTGCTCTGACATCCTTCCTGCTGACAATTTTTGGCAAGAGCTGCTGATTGGTGTTTGGTAGGGTTGACCGCAGACGGCGACTCATCAACAGCTGAGCTGGAGACTTGAAACCATCAACAGGGCTGTTGCGATACTCCAGGAGACTGAGGTGTGGATCACTTTTGTTAGCCTTGGCCTTCTCCAGTAACATCTTTGCAGTTTGCACAGATTTCTCTGCTAGTCCATTACTTTGCGGATAGTATGGACTTGTGGTGGTATGCTTAAATTCCCATGTTCTTGCAAACATTGCAAACTCACCTGAGCTGTACTGGGGGCCGTTGTCTGAGATGACAGCCTCTGGAATGCCATGTCGTGCAAAAGCAGCTTTTAGTTTGTCTATCACAGCAGTTGAGGTTGTGCTGCTGAGCTTGTCCAGCTCAAAATATCTGCTGTCACTCAAAAAAATGATATGTTGGCTTTACTTAACTTTTTTATGTAAACAGGTTCCACCGGTTCCACATAACTATGTTTCGTTAAACAAACATAATATGTTCATGCACTCTCAGAAAATAAAGTACATAATTGTACCTTTAGGGGTACAATGGCTTGTCACTGGGGCTGTACCCTCAAGGGTACAATATTGTTCCCTTGGCATAGGGTACATATTTGTACCCTTGTGATTTGAACCTTAGGAGACCAGTCTTGTACCTGTGGTGACAATTTTGTACCTTTATTTAACAGTACAAAAATGGACGCTTCAAAAATTGTACAAAATTGGCTTTGACAGGGTACAATTGTTGACTATAATGAGACCATACACACACGCTGAATTAAAATCAGAAATTATTAAATCCTTTTAATTTTCACATTTTCCAACATTTCATTTTAAACTCAATGTCTAACTGTGACATATAAACAATTATCATCTGAGTAAGAGTCATTTGCCTGAAAGTTCATTTCTTCTCCTTTCATCTCGACGTCGGTTACTTCTATGCCTGCTTCTGATATTTTCTGAAGGACCTCCTCGGTTGAAAGCCCTGTAAGAACCATGAGTAACCGTGCTCTGACTTCTTCTCCACCGATGGCCAAAAGAAGTAAAGACCGAAAACTGGACGTTCTTTTAAATTGAGATTCAAGCAGCCAATCAGGGCTGGCTCTACATACAGTCTCAGAAAATAAAGTACATAATTGTACCTTTAGGGGTACAATGGCTTGTCACTGGGGCTGTACCCTCAAGGGTACAATATTGTACCTTAACCTTTAAAAGAAACGGTACATATATGTACCTTTTAATGCTTTTTGACCCTCAAAAAGGTACATATATGTACCTTGAGATCCAACCTCCAGTGTTAATTGAACTCTCCTGGGAGTTTATATGACTCCAGACGCAAGAGTGTTAAAGTGTTAAAATATGAGTGTTCAATTAACACTCAAGAGTGTTAAAGTTAATGACCTAATTAAGTGATTCATTGAGGGATGATTGACCATTATTGAAGACACCTGATGTTAACAAGCAGAATCACTGAAGGAGAAAATATCATTTTTTTAAGACACCGTTATGGTGATCAGTGTTTGCTCTAGTTGGGCTCTTGACCCTTAAATCATAAATTTTAGATTTTGTTTGGCTGTTGTATCTGAGCTATAACTGCCAGATGAACAAAGAGAAAACGTGATCAGGTCGTGTTGATCATGTTTTGACATAATCATAATTTGCCTGATTCACTGAACTCATTTAGAATCTAATCTCAGACTTAAATGTATATTGTTGATTACAGCAGCCTGTGATTCCACAGCAAATGATTTCCAGCATTTTCAATATAATCCAAAATATTTTTTAAAAGTTGTTCTGATCAAAAGACTTTAAAAATAATTATTTTATGCAGACACACTGACATCAATAATCAGCCTGTGAATCTCAACCATGGTGACAATAATAAAGCATGTTGCAGGGCATTCTGGGTGCTACCAATCAAAACTCATTCATGGCTCTCATCATGCATAGCGGTATGAATAAATTATGATCCAAATTGTTTTACTAATTTCCTTTCCCTAATTGAATACTCTTTTTGTCACCATTGTTGAGATTCATACACTGATTCTTGATGTCTGTGTGTGCCTAAAATAAAGATTTGTTTTACCAGAAAAACTTAAAAAATCCTTACGATTAGAAAAGTCTGGATCTTATTCTGTAGAAACATAGGCTGCTGTAATCAACAATGTACATTGAAGTCAGAGATTAGACTTTAAATGAGTTCAGTGATTCAGGTCAAATTATGATTGTCAAAACATAACCAACACCACCTGACCAGCGTTTCTCTTTGTTCATCTGGCAGTTATAACTCAGATAAAACAGAGAAAAATAATATAATGTTAACAATTTAAGGGTCAAGAGCCCAACTAAAGCAAACACTTATCACCATAACGGTGATTGGTTTTTTTTCATCCTTCAGTGATTCTGCTTGTTAACATCAGGTGTCTTCAATAATGGTCAATCATCACTCAGTGAATCACTTAATGAGCTCATTAACTTTAACAATCTTGATTGTTAATTTAACATTCATATTTTAACACTTTAACACTCTTGAGTCTGGAGCCAAATAAACTCCCAGGAGAGTTAATTTAACACTGGAATTTTTGCTGTGTTATAATGATTTAATATCAGTAAATTGACTTACAAAACTTTTATTTCCTTTATTTCAAGGCTACTTAAATATAGTGATAAGTTAAAATCTACCTTAAATGATTAAGGTATCCTTAAAACCTTTTTTTTTTTAAACGAATTTTTTTTTACAAATTTTTTTTTTACTTAGCAGAGGCTGTCTTTTGATATTGTACCTTAACCTTTAAAAGAAACGATATATATATATGTACCTTTTAATGCTTGGGGACATATATGTACCTTTTTGACCCTCAAAAAGGTACATATATGTACCTTGGGGGACAGAAATGGACTCCTACTGTACCCCTATTTCTGACAGTGTGTAACTTCAACATCATGGAATTTGGTCATTTTAAGCAACCCAATTAAACTCTGAGCTAATGAGTTAATTAAGTGAATAACTGAGTGATGATTGAGCATTATTGAAGACACCTGATGTTAACAAGCAGAATCTCTGAAGGAGAAAACCGGAATGTTTAAGTCACCATTATGGAGATAAGTATTTGTTTTAGTTGGGCTCTTGACCATTAACTTATTAACTTTAGATTTTGTTTGGTTGCTGTACATGAGTTATAACAGCCGGTTGAACAATAAACAAAGGTCATCTGATGGTGTTGGTTGTGTTTTAACATAATCATTATTTCACAATCATTTAACCTGAGTCACTGAACTTATATTAAACCGAATTTCTGAGTTAAGTTTACCTTACGAATAATAGCAGCACTGTCATTGTAGAGCATAGTATTTTTAGACTTTTCAATGAAATTTAAATGATCAAATCAAGAAATAAAAAAGAAACTCTCTAAAAAATATTTTGAGTAGGCACACACAGACATCAAGAATCAGCCTGTGAATCTCAACAATGGTGACAATTATAAAGCATGTTGCAGTGCATTCTGGGTGCCACCAATCAAAACTCATTTATGGCTCCCATCATGCATTGCTGCATGAATAAATAATGAGCTTATGATCTGTTTGTCACCATTGCTGAGATTCATATGCTGATTCTTGATGTCTGTGTGTGCCTACTCAGCATATTTTTTTAAGAAGTTTATTTTTTATTTCTTGATTTGATCATTTGAATTTCATTGAAAAGGCTAAAAATAGTATGCTCTACAATGACAGTAAGGTAAACTTAACTCAGAAATTGGGTTCAAAATAAGTTCAGTGATTGAGGTCAAATGAATGTGAAATAATGATTATGTTAAATCACAACCAACACCATCAGATCTCCTCAGTTCATTGTTCATCCGGCTGTTATAATTCATGGACAGCAACCAAACAAAATCTAAAGTTAATAAGTTAATGGTCAAGAGCCCAACTAAAACAAATACTTATCTCCATAATGGTGACTTAAACATTCCGGTTTTCTCCTTCAGAGATTCTGCTTGTTAACATCAGGTGTCTTCAATAATGCTCAATCATCACTCAGTTATTCACTTAATTAACTCATTAGCTCAGAGTTTAATTGGGTCGCTTAAAATGACCAAATTCCATGATGTTGAAGTTACATGAACATAATATGTTTGTTTAACGAAACATAGTTATGTGGAACCGGTGGAACCTGTTTACAAAAAAAAGTTAAGTAAAGCCAACATAACCTTTTTTTGAGTGTAGTAGTCTACTGTCACAAGATAATCCTCATTGCTCCAGGTGAACAAATCCGTAGCCACTACTTGCCATGGCCTATCTGGAATTTTGTGACTGATCATAGGTTCTTTGGTGTTGGAGGGGCGAAATGTGAGGCAGATTGAGCATTTCCTAACTATGTTCTCTATTTCTTTCCCAATCCCAGGCCAGAACATGATGTCACGGGCTCTCTGCTTGGTTTTCTCGATGCCTAAGTGACTGGCATGTACACGTGACAGCATGTCTGAACGAAGACTTGTGGGAACGACAATTTTTTCACCTTTGAAGATTATTCCATGCAGGTATGAAAGCTCATCCCGGTGGTTCCAGAATTCTGACACACTCAAAGGACACTTTCTCTTTTCATCAGGCCATCCTCTTTGTATCACTCCTTTCAGTGTCTGGAACTGTGGGTCCTTATCAGTTTGAGTTCTGATTTCCTCCAATTTTGAGTCACTGACAGGAAGACTGCTGTACACTGTGTGCACTTTAATATCCATACCCTCACTTAGGCTTGTATCCTGGTCAGACAGCGACTTTCTGGACAATGTGTCTGCGACAGGGATATCCTTCCCAGGTCGATGCACAATGGTGAAGTTGTACTTTTGGAGCTGAAGGATCATCCTCTGTAGCCTTGGGGGAACTGATGCCAGGGGTTTCCGCATTATTGACTCAAGGGGTTTGTGGTCACTCTCAACAATGATTTGACGGCCATAAATGTATTGATGGAAGCGCTTACAGCCGAATAGTATGGCAAAAAGCTCTTTCTCAATTTGAGCGTAATTGATTTCGCATTCAGAGAGTGACTTTGATGCGTACGCGACAGGTCTTCCATCCTGCAGCAGAACTGCCCCGAGCCCATACTTTGAAGCATCGACTTGTAACCTGATCTCCTTTAGAGGATCAAAATAGGCCAAAACTGGGCCTGGTGCACATGTGAGGAGCTCTTTTATCTTCTCGAAGGCTTTGTCATGCTGGGCATCCCAAACAAATTCACTTGACACCTTTAGGAGCTGTCGCAGCGGTGCGTTGATTTCAGAAAGGCCAGGTGCAAAATTGGAGAGGTAATTGATCATACCTAGCACTGTCTCGAGTTCTCCTTTGTCTTTAGGTGGCTCCATGTCTCTCACAGCAGCAACTTTGGCAGGGTCGGGCTTTACTCCCTCAGCAGTGAGGAGATGCCCAAAATAGCTCACCTCTGTAGCACAGATGATACTCTTGTCTGGATTGAGCCTGACTCCTCTCTCTCTGGAGCGCTGCAGCATACCATGGAGATGTTCATCATGTTCAGCTTTGGTCTTACCATAGATGAGGATATCATCAACAATGGCCATGACCCCATTCAAACCTTCATATGTTTCATTAATTTTTCGCTGGAACTCATCTTGGGCTGAAATCAGTCCGAAGGGAAGACGTCGGAAACGGTAACGCCCAAAAGGTGTGTTGAAAGTGGTCATCCTTGAAGATTCCTCAGTGAGCTTAATAGCCCAATAGCCTGATCTAGCATCTAGAAGACTGAAATATCGGGCACCAGCTAGCCTGGACGTTATGTCTTCGAGGGTAGGTAATGGGTAGTGAGGTCGCTTAATGGCCTTGTTAAGGTCCCTTGGGTCCAGACAAACCCTTAGCTGACCTGTGCGTGGTTTTTCAGCCACAACCATAGAGTTAACCCATTCGGTAGGCTCTGTGACTTTAACGATGACATTCTGTCTTTCCATGCTCTCAAGCTCCTCTTTAAGACGGCTGCGTAGTGTGAGAGGAACACATCTGGGTGGGTGGACTACTGGGGTTGCATGCGGATTTAAGTGTATGGTACACTCACCAGGAAATAGTCCAATTCCCTTGAAACCATCTGCAAACTCCTTCAATATTGGCACTTCCATCTGTGTTTCTGTAACTGATAGTACTAATTTGATGAGTCCAAAGTCAATGCATCCTTTTAGACCTATGACAGGGGGTGAATTTGTGTCGACTACATAAAAAGTCATAGTCATCTCAATGTCTTTGTGCTTGCATTTCAGGTCACATTTGCCTTTTACCGCCAGGCGTTCACCACCATAGCCAAACAAGGGGCGAGATGTCGGCTGCAGAGTGCACTGAGTGTTGAGCTTGTCATA
This sequence comes from Rhinichthys klamathensis goyatoka, assembly GCF_029890125.1. Taxonomy (NCBI): domain Eukaryota; kingdom Metazoa; phylum Chordata; class Actinopteri; order Cypriniformes; family Leuciscidae; genus Rhinichthys; species Rhinichthys klamathensis. The sequence continues at coordinate 4,272,577 of NW_026606555.1, forward strand.
CTCATACAGGGAAATGACGTTGGCAGATGATCCAGTGTCTAGCTTGAACTTAACTTCAAGTTGTCTTGGACCTACTTTGATATACACAAAAGCTTGCTCTGTGTCTGAACCCTGTCTGCCCTGTGTCACTGAGTCAATAAACAGCTCATCGTACTCATCGACTTGGTCTGAGTTTTCTTCGCTTATTACATGGACAGTTTTCTCACAGCTGGATCGACAGACTTTTGCAAAATGGTTTAATTTACCACATATTTTGCACACATTTCCTTTTGCAGGGCAGTGAGATCTATCTGTGTGAGGTTTGTTTCCACAGTAGCCGCATCCTTTGTGGTGCACTGGGATAGCATTTCTTGGTTGCCAATTTTCGCTGTATTTCTTTGTGTATTTAGCATTGCGTTGCTTTGGAACTGCGCCTTTTGATGTATGGCGGGAGATTGCGTGCACTTCATGTTCACGTGAAGCACTCATGCTGTTTGAAATCGTTTTTAGCTGTGCTTGCGCCAACTCATGAGATCTAGCGACATCTATCGCTTTTTCGAGTGTTAACTCGGAGCCCACATTCAAAAGTTTCTCTCTCACTTTCGGTGAATGAATCCCGAACACAATGCGATCGCGGATCATTTCGTCACTGTTTGCATAATTACAGTCCTTGACAAGCAAACGCAGGTCTGTCACAAACTGTTCAAAGGGCTCTTGGTTTCCTTGCACTTTTTCATGGAATTTATAACGTGCGAATATCACATTCGCTTTGGGCTCGACGTATGCCGCGAAGCGGTCGTAATATGACTTTAAAATCTTTGCGTCATCTGCAGACAGTGACCATGTATTAAAAATATCACGGCCCTTCTCTCCGACCCACAGGAGAAAATAACTACATTTCTCATCCTCACCCTTTGTCTTCAGTGGTCCGCTGAACATCAGCTCCGCGTGCTGTTGAAACTCGCGCCATGCATCAGGCAGGTTAGTTGCTTCCCAGTTCATCGTGGGCATTGGAACTCCAGCGATATCCATCCTTGTTCGATCCATTTACTCTGACACCATGTAATGCTTTTGCTTTTAATATGATGAGGTATTCAAGGAAACTCTAGGTGCACACCGAAGTCATTTTATCATGAGGATTTATTAACTCAGATCATACATGCAAACATGAGTGCTAACTCTTTAATCGCAAGATGCATACTGGACTGTTCAAAGCTATATTGCATCATTTTACTGACATGTGACATGGCCAATAAGAACATAGGATACTCTGTCTATGCATATGATTGGTTCTTAGCAGAATGTAAGAAAACTACACTGTCATCTTCTCTTCCCTCAGCCTTACAATTCTCATCTCTGGATGTGAATACGGCAACGGATACTTTATGCTCCACTTTAACTTCTTCTCTAGACAATATCTGCCCTCTCTCCTCCAGGCCAGCACGCGCTACTCCCTTCAACCCCTGGTTATCTGATGTTCTTCGTGAACACTGGACCAAACTTAGGGCAGTGGAGAGGAAATGGTGCAAATCAAAAGACCCATCTGACCTGAGTATGTATCAATCTCTGTTCTCTTCCTTTTCTGTTGATGTTCACGCTGCGAAATCTTTGTTTTTCCACAACAAGATCAACAGCGCTTCTAACACACAAACACTTTTAAAGACATTCATATCTCTCCTCTGTCCACCTCCACCACCACCAACCTCCTCTTTAATTACTGATGATTTTGCTAATTTCTTCACCAACAACACAACAACCATCAGTAGTCAGTTCTCAGCTCCACACACGCAGGAACCCAGACCAACCTCTCCCACAGCCAAAAACCGTCTCTCTTCCTTCTCTCTACCTCCCGAGGAAGAAGTATCTAAACTTCTTCTCTCCAGTCATCCTACCACCTGCCCTTTAGACCCCATCCCCTCATACCTTATACAAACCATCTCTCCTACACTTCTACCAGCACTCACACACATCATCAACTCATCCCTCCATACTGGCATTTTCCCTATAGCATTTAAGCAGGCTCGGGTAACTCCACTGCTTAAAAAACCAACGTTAAACACATCACTTGTAGAGAGTTACAGACCTGTCTCTCCTACCATTTATAGCAAAAACACTTGAACGAGTTGCTTTCAACCAAGTATCATCTTTGATGTCTCGGAATAACGAGTTGGATGTCAACCAATCTGGCTTCGAGAAAAAAGGGCATTCAACCGAGACTGCATTACTGTCGGTCACAGAAGCCTTGTGGATCGCAAAAGCTGCTTCCAAATCTTCAGTTCTCATTCTCCTGGATCTGTCTGCTGCCTTCGACACTGTGAACCATCACATCCTTCTGTCCTCCCTCTCTGGGCATCACAGGAACTCCACTGCACTGGTGTGAATCCTATCTCACAGGTAGGTCCTTTAGGGTCGCGTGGAGAGGTGAGGTATCCAAAGCACATCAACTGATCACAGGGGTTCCTCAGGGTTCAGTTCTTGGACCCCTCCTTTTCTCCATTTACACCACATCCCTGGGACCCATCATACAGGCATACTCTTACCATTTCTATGCTGATGACACACAGCTCTTCCTCTGATTTCAACCAGATAATCCCACAGTAGATGTATCTCAAGCTGTCTGGCAGACATCTCGGCATGGATGAAGGAACATCACCTGCAGCTCAACCTGGTAAAGACTGAGCTTCTCATTTTCCCTGCCAATCCGACCCTACAGCACGATTTCACCATCCAGCTAGATTCATCATCAATCACCCATTATGGACCAAAAATATATGGGAATATACAGCTAAATATAATACGATACTGTATATTACATAATACATTTCCATATATGGGAAACTAGTGATTATATTTTTCAATATACTGCAATATATGCATTGACCATATTAATGAATATAATTTTTTTAATAAATCAAGACTAAAATAGCATTACATGTAATATTCACAGTTTTATCCTTTATTGTGTACATATATAGCACATGTTCCCATCTAAATGTGAATGTATGTTCACATATACACACACACACATTCACAGAATGAGTTACAACAGATTTCTAGTTCCCAGCATGCTTTGCTTCTGACTGTTAAAGGAGAGCAAATGTTAAAATGAAGTGTTATTTAATGTGTTTTGGTCAATATTAATATAGGGGGAGATCTGTTGGTGTTTAATGTTCTATTCTTTTGGAATTTAAAAGGTTTTCTGGTTTTTGGGGTTACCATTGTGCTGAAGAGTAGAGCCTGTGATCAGGTTGAGGATTGGCGAATGACAAGATTTTAAATACTATATTTTAAACGTAGTGACTGTGCATTTCTCAGCACAGTGATATTCTCCTGGCTAAATACTTGCCAATATGAAACAATTATTATGAAAATGATTAAATAATATAAGAATTATATTACATTATATATATATTTCTCTATTAATATGTTTTAATGTTGCAAATATATATCTGCAATATATTACACATACAGTACCATATCTGATCACATAAATATCTATATATTTTGAAGTATATTACTGAATATAAATTTACATACATTATGGTATATTAGTAAATATATTGTCACATATTTTTCAATATATGAAAAGCGGCAATTCCTTATGTATTATTCAATATATTGTAATATATTAACACAATATATCATTCTGTATATTTTCAAATATACTGTTAAATCATTTAATATATTGATCATTCATAGGGAAATATATTTTCTTTTCATTAGGGACCCCATCAAGGTCGGTCAGAAATCTTGGAGTAATATTTGATGACCAGCTGACCTTCACAGACCGCATTACAAAGACAGGTTGATCATGCAGGTTTGCACTGCACAACATCAGGAAGATCAGGCCTTTCCTAACTGAGCATGCAACACAACTTCTCGTCCAGGCCCTGGTCATATCTAGGCTGGATTATTGCAATGCTCTTCTGGCTGGACGCTTGACGTTGACGCTTGCTTACAAATCGACCACAGGCTCAGCGCCCTCCTACTTTCACTCGCTCCTACGAGTCTACATCCCTACCAGAAGCCTACGATCGGTCAATGAGCGACGGCTCGTGGTACCATCACTGAAAGCCACAAAATCACTCTCCAGATCATTCTCATTCACGGTTCCTTGCTGGTGGAATGATCTCCCCATCCCTGTCCGGAATGCAGAATTCCTGACAACATTCAAAAGACAACTGAAAACTCATCTCTTCCGTGAGCACTTAACCTCTTTAAAGGTGCCCTAGAATGTGTTGAAATAATATTTTAATTTTGTCTCCTCATAGAGGGTATGTGGCTTATTTAAGTGCATTTAAAATGTCCAGATATGGTTTTACAGGTCCATAGAAATTGGCCCTAGAATGAAATGGTCTGTTTTTACCTTATTTGGAAGGGTCATGAATAGTAATGAGGAGTTCTGCTCTGATTGGCTATTTCATTTGAACCTCATTGTGTTCAAAGACAGCTGTGTTCCCTTACACAAGACGATAGGGTCATCTGTTTGGCAGCCTACATCATTAGTACGCAAGGGCTGTGGTGCACTCTGAAATACAAGCGTGCAAAATAATCATACGTCAGTTTTCAAAAATGAAAACATTTTAACAAATGGCCTAATGTTAGATGCCTTGTCAAATAAATATAGCTTCAACTTATGTGGTGGAGAATGTGACGTTAGCTAGAAGGATCGAGTGAGCTAACAAATTATTTGACAAAATGGAATTTACAGCTTATTTTGTGTAAAGAAAAAGTGTGATGTACCTACATTATTATGTACCTACAGTATTATTTTGTAGATTTATATGACAACACAGGCAAGAAATATTAACTTTGGCGTAAATACTTTGTCATACTATTTAGTTATGTATGCTCGTTACTTGGAGTTTGCTATTTGTTACTGTACTAGGATCTTGCGCTGGATCTAGATAACAGTGTAAATTATCGTTAATAAAATCACTATTTACTAGGGGTGTGCAAAAAAATCGATTCACATTTGAATCGCGATTCAATCTTTACCGATTCAGAATCGATTCATAGAATTCCAAAAATCGATTCATTTTTTTTTTTTATGGCGTGCACGGGCGGAGTGGCAATCGGGTGAGTCGGGACTTTTACCGGTGGTTCGGTAGTGTTTCGAGGCTGCGAGGGCCGGTCTGATAAATAGTTACATTGCAAGTTCTTGCCGCCCGCTGGTCAAACTGTGCAGCCTCTCTGCTCAACCCGTAAATAAATGCATCGATCCGCAGATTATGTTTGAGTTCTTAATGGTCTGTAGATCTTTTGCCAAGCGTGTCAGAGGTTACCGGTTCTAAACCGCACTCGTATAGTTTTTTCTCTCTCTCATCAAAACCGAATATGTTCATCACGTTTGTGTGCAATTTATTTTTGAGATTTTACCGGAGTCTCCACAACGGCGATAGATTGAAGAGCGCGTCCGAGTGAAGACTGCGCGAGCCACAGAGAACACCGTATCCATGACACTGATAGCAGCGGACACGAGCGCGCAGCTTGATTTCAAAAACAACAGATCTCTTACTTAATAGCGAACTAAATGAATGCTCTGCTAGTTAACTGGAGATACCCGCAAATTACGCCTATGAACGACTTCACTGGATCTAAACAAATCAATCTAACCATAGATGTTACCAGTAGCGGTGGCTTTTTAAAATCTATTTAAAATTATTTCGCAAGGCGAGTTCACATTTCAACAGTCAGCCTGGTAGCTGAAGTAACGTTAGTCCTTAAACCACATTTAGCATAATTGTTTGTTTGATCTGACTACAGCACTTTAAAGCTAAATGTAAAAGCTTTTTATTTAAGTTTTATTTTAAACTTGAATTAAATGTATTTGAAAGCTGGCCAAAGCTTGGCACTTTGCACTTTTTAGTTGCAAAAGTTTTTATTTTTGTATGAAGACATAAAGTAATATCAAACTACATTTAATTTGTTGTGTTTTTTTTTTTTTTTTTAAATTGTGTCTACTGCAATCAATCACATAGGAAAAAGTAAACTACATTTATATACTGTGAATCGTTTTTTGAATCGAGAATCGTTTTTGAATCGAAAATCGATTTTGAATCGAATCTTGAGACAAAAAATCGGTATCGAATCGAATCGTGACATTTTCTGAATCGTGCACCCCTACTATTTACCGTTTGCGGGAATGTAGTTGGAATTGCCCCCTTCTTCAGTATGAGACCCTGAGAGAAGCCTGCTTGATATTGTCCCAGGTTAGAAAATAAGTCCGTGGTGAAATGGGCAGAGCAAACTTAACAACTTCGAATTAAACTGTTGCGGTATCCGATTATAGATAGACATCAACCACGCCTGTTGGCTTTTCTTTTCTGTGGGAAGGGTATGAAAAGTCCTCACATCCCCTGCACAGCCTGGAACATAACATTTGTTTCCATGATCTGCCATTTTCCCTATGAACCTCGCTTGTTTCTTCACCTGCAGAACTTCCGATGAATTCCGCCTGGGATTGAACATGGGCTGGCATATGCAAATTTTTGGAGGCGTACATATTAATGATCCCGACTGTTGCGTCACAGACGGTGTTATGTGGAGATTCACCTATTTTTCAGGGGTGTTTTTCAAAAACGAGATTTAAATAAGAAGGAGAAAACAATGGTGTTTGAGACTCACTGTATGTCATGTCCATGTACTGAACTCTTGTTTTTAACTATGCCAATATAAATTCAATTTCAAATTCTAGGGCACCTTTTAAAAAAAAATTATATAAAAAAAAATATTTCCTTTTCCTTTTATCCTCCCTTGTCTGGCTTATGCTACTCTAAGAAATGCCTGAACTTTGTATTTTGAGCACTCCTTGCGTTGTTTTTGCCTCTTCACGATGACTCGCTTGCTTTAGTCCTCATTTGTAAGTCGCTTTAGACCATGCGCTTAGATCGTTAAAATACACTGTAAAAATGAATACGCTATATGTAATCAATAAAATTGTGGCAACAAGCAATATTATTAATTAAATTTAACAAATTAGAATTGAGTAATAATTAATCAAATTAATTCCATAAAAGTTAACCATTTAAAATGAGTAAAATGTACAAAAAAAAATGTTTTAAACAAAAACATCTGAATAACAGACAGATGTCAAAGATGAATTAACCCTCTGGGAACGGCAAACGCACCGGTGCGTTTTGGCAGATTTTTTTCACATAGCAGAAAAATAGACTTAAACTACTCCATCATTTCTGGTCATACAGAGTTAAGACATATTAAAAAATAAACTGTTAAATGTCTACTTTTTTATGTGCCCACCAATCGAAATAAAATATTGTGCTTTTGTAAAATAAAGAAAATAAACAGGGTGTGCGTTCTGCCTCTCCATGTCCGTGAACTTATTTTCTGGAGCTAAACTTAAACAAAACAAAGCGAATACTATTCACCCAGACATGAGCAATATATGTTTATGATCATTTAAGTTTTTACTTTTAAATGATCTAATTTAAAACTAAAATAAATATTCTCTGTTTATGTAATCTATATAAAAAGAGAGAGGTGTCAGCCGTTCTCATTATTGTTCTCGCATCTCATTATTCCGCTAATGTGAGACGCCCACGGAAAGCGCGCGCTATTCAAACGCTAATGATCTGAAGCAACACATTGAGACGTGTAAACGCCCACATAAACTCGGTAAACACACTATATTTAGTCAGATTAATGTACTGTCGTCTTGCGCTGCTGTGAGGAATAATCCTGGGACATTTACCTACCTCAGAACAAGTGCTGGTTTATTTTCACTTCGAGGAGCGAGCTGAGCTGTAAGTGTTTTTATTTTTGTGCTTTGTTCTAATCGCGATATATAATAATGTTAGTGTCTGTAAACGCAAAAATAGCCTACTGTTTAACACTCTGGGGTCGGCCGTCGCGCCGGCGCGACGAGCTCGATTTTTTCCTTATCAGTGCAAAAGAGAATCAAATTACTCTGTTGATTTTGATCTTACATATAAGTGTTGTACATCATTAGATCCCGTTAAGTGTCTATCTTTTTGTGGATACTCACAATAAAAACAAAGTGTTGTGCTTTTCGTCAAATAAAGAAAAATAAACATGATGCGCGTTTTGCCTTCTCTCTGTCAGTGAGGTCCATTCTGAAACGCGTCCAAAAAATGAACTGTAACTCAGTCAATACTTGTCACAGAGATACGAGAGATTTCTCTTTATGAAGCTGAAATTCTCTTCTTTTAAATTAAGTAATTTTTAAAAAAAAAAAAATATTTCCAGTTTATGTAATCCATTTGAAACCAAGGAGAGGTACCGTTTTTTCGTTCTCCCTTCATTATCTTTAATAAGCTGAGGCCGCCACGCCCCCAAAACTTTTCACATGGTAAATAGGCGATCTATGCATCGCACACGCGGCACACCCCCCGATCAATGCCATAACAACACGAAGATTGCCCAGATAGCAACATTGTTTCGGCCCAGATCCGGCCCACATCTGGCACTTGTGGGATGCGGATCTGGCCCACATGCAGCGTGGAATGACGGCCCTTGGGTGGCCCACTCCTGTTTGCCAGATCTGGGCCACAAGCAGGCCATAGCAATGCCACATGTCAGCCAAGAGCAAAGAAATAAACCAGAACTGGACTTTATCTGAGCCACAAAATCTGTGTATATTAAATATGGAGTCATCTCAAGCCTGTTAACAAGCAGAATCACTGAAGGAAAGAAGAGAATAGAAAAAGAGACGAGCAGAAACACAAGAACTACAACTGACTTCAGACACAGTCTTAGATGAAATCAACTGAAGAGAAAAGAAGACATTACATCTGAAGATCTCAGCAGAGGAGGAATAAACAACTCCACAAACAGCATTACCAGCTTCACTTATTACTAACCAGACTGACTTTATTTCTGTCAGACTTCTACAGAAGTTTTTATTGAGAATTAACAGAGGTTTAACTCTGTTTCATTTGAAGTCACCATAGCAGTGATTAGTGTTTCCATTAGTTGGGCTCTTAACTCTTAATATATGTTTTGTATTTTTTTGGTTTTTGTGACAGTGTGTTTAGTCAAACACATTTGCAGCAGCAAAGAAAGCTAAAGTGAAATGAGATCAGGTTATAATGGTTACCTGTTGATGGTATAATCATCATGAATTAACTTGATTCACTGATGTCTTTGGAATCTAACAATTGTGTTGATCCATTAATACACAGCATAATCCCCAGTTTTAAATTAACACTGCTCAGTGTTTATATGAGTCCACACTCAGAGAGTGTTAAATGAACACTGAAGCAGTGCTAAAGTTAATGAGATAATTAAGTGATTAATGGAAGGATAATTGAACATTATCGAAGACACCTGATGTTAACAAGCGGAATCACTGAAGGAGAAAATCGTAATTGGTATGTTACCATTGTGGAGATCAGTGTTTGCTTTAGTTGGGCTGTTGACCCTTTAAGCTATTAACTCTAGATTTTGTTTGGCTGCTGTACCTGAGTTATAACAGCCAGATGAACAAAGAGAAAAGGTGATATGATGGTGTTGGTTGTGTTTGAACATTATCATTATTTCACAATCATTTGACCTGAATCACTGAACACATATAGAGCCCAGTTACTGAGTTACATTTACTTTATTGATTATAGCAGCACTATCCTTGAAAAGCATAATATTTGTAGCTTTTACAATGTAATCCAAATAATTTCTTAAAACTTAATCTCATACAAAACTTTTTTTTCTTTTTTTTTTACACAGACATCAAGAATCAGCCTGTGAATCTCAACAATGGTGACAATTATAAAGCATTTTGCAGTGTATTCTAGATTTCACCAATCAAATCTCATTCATGGCTCCCATCATGCATTGCTGCATGAATAAATAATGAGCTTATGTTCAGAGGTGATCTGTTTGTCACCACTGTTGAGATTCATACGCTAATTCTTGATGTCTGTATGTGCCTACCTGAAATATTTTCTAGAAGGTTTTTTTTTTTTTGTAATTGATTTGATCATTTGGACTTAATTGAAAAGGCTAAAAAAATGCATACTCTACAAGGACAGTGCTGTTATAATCCATAAGGTAAATTTAACTCTGAAATTATGCTCCCAATGAGTTAAGTGATTCAGGCCAACTATTGATTATGTTAAAACACAACCAACACCATCATATCATCTTTTCTCTTTGTTCATCTGGCAGGTACAGCAGCCAAACAAAATCTAAAGTTAATGAATTAAGGGTCAACAGCCCAACTTAAGCAAACACTGATCTCCATAATGGTAACATACCAATTACGATTTTCTCCTTCAGTGATTCTGCGTTAACATCAGGTGTCTTCAATAATGCTCAATTATCACTCAATGAATCACTTAACGATCTCATTGACTTTAGCACTGCTTCAGTGTTCATTTAACACTCTCTGAGTGTGGACTCATATAAACACTGAGCAGAGTTAATTTAAAACTGGGATTATGCTGTGTATTAATAGATCAGCACAATTGTTAGATTCCAAAGACATCAGTGAATCAAGTTAATTCTTGATGATTATAAAACCATCAACAGGTAACCATTATAACCGGATCTCATTTCACTTTAGCTTTCTTTGCTGCTGCAAATGTGTTTGACTAAACACAGTGTCACAGCAGCCAAAAAAAGACAAAATACATTTTAAGAGTTAAGAGCCCAACTAATGGAAACACTAATCACTGTTATGGTGACTTCAAATGAAACAGAGTTAAACCTCTGTTAATTCTCAATAAAAACTTCTGTAGAAGTCTGAAAGAAATAAAGTCAGTCTGGTTAGTAATAAGTGAAGCTGGTAATGCTGTTTGTGGAGTTGTTTATTCCTCCTCTGCTGAGATCTTCACAGATTTAATGTCTTCTTTTATCTTCAAGTGATTTCATCTAAGACTGTGTCTGAAGTCAGTTCTTGTTTTTCTGCTAGTCTCTTTTTCTGTTCTCTTCTTTCCTTCAGTGATTCTGCTTGTTAACAGGCTTATTAAGGCTGCAATTACTTAATATTTAATATACACAGATTTTGTGGCTCAGATAAGGTCCAGTTCTGGTTTATTTCTTTGCTCTTGGCTGACATGTGGCATTGCTATGGCCTACTTGTGGCCCAGATCTGGCAAACAGGAGTGGGCCACCCAAGGGCCGTCATTCCACGCTGCATGTGGGCCAGATCCGCATCCCACAAGTGCCAGATGTGGGCCGGATCTGGGCCGAAACAATGTTGCTATCTGGGTGTTCATCAGATTCACTGATAGTTCATCGCGTTTTGAGGATGGCACGCTACTCCTTCAGATGATTCTGGACAGCGATGAAGAATTCACCTTTTCCTCACAGGAATTCGAAACTCGGACGACGAACGGCTGCATTTTGAAGAACGAATTGACCCCGCCGATGATACAAGCTCGGAGTAAGTTGTTTAGTGTTATATAATTCCTTTTCTGATCATAGAGCTCAAATGAATTTTCAGACTATATTTTGCCTAGTTTTTGACATAGGAAAGATTACCTCACAATATCTCTAACATTCGTGTAGGCCTATACGCTCGTGTAAACTTTTTAAATGTGATATTAGCCTACTACATATAGGTTATATAATGTGATTGAGAGAAATATGTTTCAGCCTCCGGTAAAATATGCGATACTGTCTAAATACAATATATTTTTTTATATATAAATGTTCAGTTTTGGTTAGTCTATGACACTACTTATCATGCGTAAATACTGCCTTATGCACAGATGTTTGTGAATACAGGTGTAAATGTTTGAAATGTAGTGATGTGTCGTTTGCGAACGATCCGTTCATTGAGTGTATCAGTAAATGTGTGCGTCTATATGGGCCATAAACCATAAACAAATACTCGCGGTGACGCGGTCTATACGGCCCGTCAATAGATGTTTCTCCGTCCATCAACAGATATACATAGGCCTACATTGTGCATCCATACAATGTGCTAACAGTTTTTTTGTTTTGTTTTTTTAGGAATGTGGCTGCATCATGCTCTCCTTCTCCAGCAGGTGTCGTTCAGTTCTCAGTGCGATCGAGAATCATACTGAGTAAGTGCATAGATGTAATATTTTACATATGTAATGTAGCCTAATTGTGGTTACATCGTCATAATGTAAAAGTTCCTATTCTTGTGTGAAATTACAATTTTTTTTTTTTTTTTTATGGCAATTAGTGATTGATAATGATACTAATACAGTTTCTTTGATTGTGTTATCAGCATGCTCACACTTTTTCTTTATTCTTTTTATAACAGATGTGACAATGAACATGTCCAAGCAGTTCCAAAGAGAGGCAAGGCAAACAAGCAGACGAGCAACAGGCAGTCACTCTGTCATGGAAAACAGAGACCTGTTGACATGGTTCCACTGTGATTCCTTCCTACACGGACGGGAAACTGGACCGCAACTGAGCTCTGTAGACTCGCATTCGCCCATGAGTCTATTCAAACTATTTTTTTCAGAAAGTGCTGTGTCAACTCTGTGCCACAACACCAATGCCCAGGCTGCCAAGGCAACTGCAAAAGGCTGCAAATATAAATCGACAGATGTCAGCATCAGTGAGATGTACTGCTACCTAACTAACCATCAGCCTTCAGAAATCATTCTGAAATTATTATTTTTTTTAAATCAATGTTGGAAACAGTTGTGCTGCTTAATTTTTTTTAACCTGTGTGATATAGTTTTTTTTAGGATTCTTTGAATAACATTTTTTTTTATAAAAAAAAACAAGTTTGGTCTTTTTATGTGTTTTTTTTTTTAAAGGATGTGTTAAGTGATAGTAATGACTTTAAGTCTTTAGGTTCTTAGGAAAGATTTCTATTTTGAATAAATGCTGTTCTTTTTAACTTTTTATTCATCAGTGAATCATTCTTAGTTCAGGCTGCCTCACAGCACCTTGATGGGCCATTGTGGGAGTGTCTTTAGTCTTCCCACCCAGGTGTAAATCACATTAATATTCATGCCCATTCACACTCCCACGCATACAGCAGTGCTGACCAAAAACTGATGTAAGAAATTTAAATCGTTATATTGTTGTTTGTGAAAGAGTGGTCAGAATGATTTTCACTTCATTTTGAAGTAAAAATTCTAGCCTACAAGAATAGTAACTCAAAAGTCTTGTGGACAACTATTCAGTATGTGTTAAATGGCCTTATTGCGGTGACATTTTTTTTCCCAAAACGTACTAACCACGCATAATATTTTTTTTCTATAAAATGCAAACATGTACATCCATTTTGCTCACATATTATTGTAGCAGAGTTTGTGCTGAATACAGCAAATTTATATGTTGGCAAATGGTATGTTTTAAGTAGCTGAAATAAGCACAAATGTCAGGGCATGTTAAAACATCTCAAGGACCCCAAAAACACCTCAGACCCCAGAGGGTTAAAATATGAATCATGTTTCTCTGTGTGTGTGACTAGTTTTGGATATATCATAAAGTTTTAACTCTAAAATAGACATCAAATAAGCTTTTGTTAGCAGTTTCTGCTCAAATGTTAAATATATTAGAGATGCACAATATATCGGCCACCATATCGGTATCGGCCGATATATGTTAATTTTTAATGTTATTGTTATCGGCCTGATAAGAAAATTTGGCCGATATATTAAAGCCGATAAATAATGTATTATTTCCGTCAGCTGAGACACTTCAGATGCACACTGTTCAACATGATGGTTTTAAATTGCTTGAAATATGATTAAAATCACTTCAAAAAAGGAAAATACACTTTAGTATTTTGTCTGCAAGTCTGTCATATCGGCATTAAATGACATGAGAACATTATAATTGTTTGCTTGAGACATGACTTTTAATGGTAAGACTTTTGTTTTTGTAATCAGGCTCTCAAAAATTCTATAAAAATTTAGATTTATCGGACGATATATCGGTTATCGGCTTTCAAATAAAAAGAATTATCGGTTATCGGTATCGGCCAAAATTTTCATATGCATCATTTTCATTGCATCCCTAAAATATATAGTATGTTTTGTCAATAAACTAATCAACTAAGAATAGTGTTTGTTCCAATGCAAGCTATATCAAAATAATGAATCCTTAACTTTGAAATATGTATGATAAAATGTATTGGCCTACTAAGACATTTCTGGAAAAAGACAATTTTCTTTTCAAGATGTTTCCAACTCTAACTTTGAACCAATTCTGTAGAATGGCCCATATACTATTTGAACAGGATTTGTTTCCAGGTATGACTAAAAATGTGCTTTTGACTTTCATTTATATTTTGATTATATATATAATATATATATATATATTAGTGCTGGGCAACGATTAAAAAATTTAATCGCGATTAATCGCATGATTTTCTTGCGATTAATCGCGATTAATCGCATTGTTAGGCGCAAAATTGAATAATGAATTCTAAAGTAGTGTATTAAGCACTTTTGATTTAAATGTACTGCTACAAAAGTCCAATAACATGTGGTTTGCAAAAACTTTAAACAAATAAGGTGCTTTTATACCAGCAGTATTCCCTTTACACAGTATCAATAAAATATTTCTTGTAAATCTCAACTTAAACATTAACGTAATCAAATCAAATATTTAAACAAAGCTATTTGCCACTGCCAGTGCATTACCTTTTATCTAGCTTGTTAAAACGAGTCCAGTTTTTTTTTTTTTTTTTTTGAACAGGTATCTTGTATCAGGGATCAGCAGAAACAGTCTATGTAGTCAAAGGGTCATGATCACTACTACAGATATAAGTCGACCAACGTTACTTCTCTGATAGCAGCTTAAGTTTGGTCATAGCATGGTTTCCCACGTAAGATTAGAGGTAAAAGCCCAATTTATACTTCTGCGTCGAACTCACGCCGTAGCTGTGTAGCGCGCGTACCCTGACGTGCATCTCTCCAAAAATGTAACGTCAATTCTACGCGTACCGCAAGCGCTGTGATTGCTAGAACCGCTCCCCGGGTTTCACACTCTCCCTCTGCATGTGTAATTGCGCGTCAACGCGGACAACGACGCAGATATAGAAATGAAAACCAACGCGTAGTCTATAGCGTAGAGGCTGCGGCTTAGGTCCGACGCAGAAGTATAAATCAGCCGAAAAGAGTGAGGTGAAGTGGTCGAGCACAGATGCAGCGACAAGCGGGTGCCTTCCTGTGAAACTGTTGCGGTCATGCTCGCGTCACGCACGTGCCCGCGCGTTGCCGAAGTTGAATTGTCTAACTTTTTGTACACGACGCGCAGCACAAATCATTGGAAGAGACTGATCCTCGGCTCGCTGTTTGTGAGTTTCCAGAATCTAAATAGTTATCAGGACATCAACAGGAGGGCATTCACATGGCAGAGCATCGCCGCTAAACTAAAAGCAGGCCTATCAGGTAAAGTTATGTATAATTTTAATTTAAGTTAAAAAGGCTACAGCTGCGTAGCGCACAGAAGCCGTTGCATGGTTACTATCCATAGAGCGCCTGTCATTCACTCGCGGAGCGCTGTCTCCCTTTCTGTTCACCTGAGAGAACCTGCCAAAGCCTCTCCACTGCTTGTTTGGGTGGGTTATTTGCTGGCTGACCAACATCCCACACCTCCTGTGATCATGATTTGACTGTAGGCCTATGTGTATTCAGAGCCAGTGAGCAACGGACATTCAAAATAATAATAATAATAAAAAAATGGCGTTAACGCGCGATAAAAAAATTTTCGCCATTAATTAATAAATGCGTTAACGCGATAATAACGCGTTAACTTGCCCAGCACTAATATATATATATATGTGTATGTATGTATATGTATGTATGTGTATGTGTATGTGTGTGTGTGTGTGTGTGTGTGTATATTGTCCTTGCATTCTTTCTTGTGTGACACACCTGAATGAAAGGCTCATTAATACGCGGGTCTTCTCAACCACCTAATTATTCACAATGGGGTTGGGCCGTTCACGCCCATTCGCATATTGCCTTGGCTAACAAAAAATGTTTTTCACAATTTAAAATAATCTATTGTGTTATGTGAATGATTAGAAAGGATGATTTTCAGATCATTTTGAAGCAAAAACTCTAGGCCACAACTTCCATTAGTCAAAAGTCTTGTGGACACATATTTAGTATGTGTTTTGTGGCTTTATTTCAAAAACTTTCATTTTTAGTTTTTTCAATAACCATGCATAAACAATATTCTCTCAAAAATACAAACTTGTACATACATGTTGCTCACATATTATGGTAGCCCTGTTTGTGCTAAATAGAGTGTAATTTCACCTGTGCCATTAATATGTTTATAAGCAACTGAAAAAAGCACAAATGTCAGGGCATGTCAAAACATCTAAAGGACCCCAAAAACACCTTGGTCCCCAGAGGGTTAAGAAGTGTTTATCTTTTATTGCCAACATTGAAGACACCTGATGTTAACAAGCAGAATCACTGAAGGAGAAAAACGTATCGGTTACCTAACGTAACCTCGGTTCTCTCTAGAAGAGGGAACGAGTATTGTGTAAGTTGATTACGCTACGGGGTAAAGTCATCTTTTCTCGAGATATGAAGCCAAAAAATTATCCTTAAAGCTGCAATCCGGCATTTTTCCTCTTTGTCGCCATCTCTGTTCGAAATCTGCAATTGCAGTCATTCGCGGAATTATCAACTTTACACTGAAAACCCTAATAAGTTGATTGAACTCAATTGATTTGAGTAAACTCATTCCCTCAATTTAATTGAGTAATGGGGTCTCCCAAAACGTGCATATTTAAGTGTACTTAACTTGGTGCTTATGTAGACTGTAACACTGAAGCAGTGTTAAAGTTAATGAGATAATTAAGTGATTAAGTGATGATTGAGCATTATTGAAGACACCTGATGATAACAAGCAGAATCACTGAAGGAGAAAACCATAATTTTTAAGTCACCGTTGTGGAGATCAGTGTTTGCTTTAGTTGGGCTCTTGACCCTTAACTCATTAACTTTATATTTTGTTTGACGGCTGTAACTCAGTTGTAACCAGATAAACAAATAGAAAAGGTCAGCTGATAGTGGTGATTGTGTTTTAACATAATCATTATTTTATAATTATTGGAATTTAATCTTTGAAGTCACATAAAGCTGAATCATGTTCACCTGCACTGTTTATATTTTAAATAATATTTGTAACATTTAAATTTTAACCCAAATATTCTCTTTTAAGGTTGTTATTAGTGATGTGTCCTCCCGTATCGAGGCTTCGAAGCGTGTGTCGAGTATTCCGGGATGATTTCTGTGAAGCGCGTATCGAGGCTTGTGTCGGTGACGTATGTGGTGACGTTTGAAGCCTCGCTAGCCGCCTGTGCCACGTGACTGCTTCAGGAAGTGGTTCGCGGTTTGGCGGTCTATTTGAAATATAAGGGCCAGCAAAATGCAATGGGTTCCCCCTCACATTTTGTGGACTTGGGACTTTGCGAGTTTGTTAGCGATCTATTCAAGCTTCTTTTTCTTCATTCAATTCATTCAATGCTTCAGACACCAAAGCCATAGTGTCATTATAATCACACTGCACATTTTACATTTATTGTCCACTTGATGGCACAATAGAGCAAATGAAGCACCATGAAGCTTCGGCACATGAGTGAACCAATTGGATGAAAAGCTTCAATGCTTTATGAAGCTTCATCTCGCCATCACTAGTTGTTATCATAAAAAAATATGTAGATCATATTATTTTAGACACATAGATATCAAGAATCAGCCTGTGAATCTCAACAATGGTGACATAAAGCATGTTGCAGTGCATTCTGGGGGCCACCAATCAAAACTCATTCATGGCTCCCATCATGCATTGCTGCATGAATAATAATGAGCTTATGTTCAGAGGTGATCCGTTTATCACCATTGCTGAGAATCATACGCTGAATCTTGATGTCTGTGTGTCTAAAAATAATATACGGTAATATGTATAAGAACAACTTTAAAGAAATTGTTTGCATAATGATGTAATCGATGAAAATGTTATGCTGGACAAGGACAGTGTTGTTATAATTAATAACATAAATCTAATTCAGAAATTGGGCTTTAAATGAGTTTAGGATTCAGGTCAAAAGATTGTGAAATAATGATTATGTTAAAACACAATCACCACCATCAGATCACCTTTTCTATTTGTTCATCTGGCTGTTATAACTGAGTTACAGCAGTCAAACAAAATATAAAGTTAATGATTTAAGGGTCAAGAGCCCAACTAAAACAAACACTTATCACCATAACGGTGACTTAAAAATTATGGTTTTCTCCTTCAGTGATTCTGCTTGTTAACATCAGGTAACTTCAATAATGCTCAATCATCACTCAATTATTCACTTAATTATCTCATTAACTTTAACACTGCTTCAGTGTTCATTTAACACTCTTGAGTGTGGACTGATATAAACACTGAGCAGTGTTCATTTAACACGGGGGATTTTGCTGTGTACTTAAATATACAGGTACACTTGAAATCAACACTAAGTTAAGTGAACTTTATTGTTTAAGTACATTAAATAATCGACAAAGTTTGGTGAACTAAACAATTTAAGTCAAGTCTACATAAGCACCAAGTTAAGTACACTTAAATATGCACGTTTTGGGAGACCCCATTACTCAATTAAATTGAGGGAACGAGTTTACTCAAATCAATTGAGTTCAATCAACTTATTCGATTTTTTCAGTGTTAACTTTCAGAACTTGTACAAATGACGCTCAATCATCACTCAATTAATCACTTAATTATCTCATTAACTTTAACACTGGTTCAGTGTTACTTATAACACTCTTGAGTGTGGACTCATATAAACACTGAGCAATGTAAATTTAACACTGGGGATGTACAAAACACTTACAAAAACACTTGTATATGGGTATGAAAGTTTATTTATCAAGTTTAAAGTATCAGATTTAAAAATAAAAATCAGTTTATTTCCATTACGATCAATAATTGTAATATAATGAAAGCAATTTGTTTTCTGGTAAAATAAGAATGACACCTTGCACTTGAAGAAAGCATGTATGAATGTATTCATTTCACAGTCAAGAAAACAACATCTGTGAAAATGACCTTTTGTAAGGATTACTCATGATTTTGAGCTCATAGCACTTGAAATCTTAAGTTTATGTATTTTGAAGGTAAATAAGTTATTTGAACTTATATTTTTGAGTGACAGGGCCAAAATGCTAAATTTAAAGTAATGTTTAGTCAAGTACACTTGATTGTTTAAGTAAAGACAACATTAGGGTTTACAGTGTACGTGAGTTGTAGTTCAACACCCTCGACACGTCACAGCGCGGATGAACACAGTGTTTGAGGAGAGTGTGCAGCTGTCAGTCACCGCGCCGATGTGGATTGTCATTCAGAATCACAGATTATTCTTTTTGGAAGTATGACCAACATAAGAATTTTCACCGGGAAATGTCATCTGAACTAGTAAGAAACATTCACTTTTGTTCTGGTTCTGACATTGCAGTAAATCGCGCTGATTAAATCTAACAATTGCTTATAAGTTATCATTTCACGCAAAACCGTGCAAAGTAGCTATACTATGTTCTCAAATTGTTAATGTTAACAACGTCAGCAAGCATTGCGTGACTACATCATGTAATGTCCTTCCGATATTATCCTTGTTTTCGCATGGGTCCGGTTGCAGTCTCTTTTTTTCTGTAGCCACTCCGAAGTCCGAACGAAGTCTTTTGCATGTTACAGCGGGTGAGTCTCTAGTTGTCACTGATGATGATCGTCGTTTGAACCTTTCTGGATCCGCCATCAAATTGATAAGTTTAATTATATCAAGTGCTGTGAGAAAAGGCTATAAATCTCTACCTCCAACATCCTCACACGCAATATAGCTTATACTAGCCAAGACTCCTTCTTTATGTGTACAGATGTGACGTAATGACGCAAAGACATGCTCGAATCTCCCGCGGAAATCCACCAGTACCACTAAAATTAAAAACATTATTACAAGCTTACCGTTTTGCATCGAGCTAAGGCAAGCAGATAGTTTTGAACACTGGCTGGTTATGTATTTTATCAAATATGTATTTTGGATAATTTTTAACCCAAAAAAAGCTACGGACAGCAGCTTTAATTTTGTATTTATTGTCAAAGCAGTGCAGCAGCTAGCAGACCTAGAGCAGGCTGTCTAGCACGCTCATTGGCTGCCCTACAGCTACTGCAGCAGCCTACCACTGAGCCTGGCGTGACGTCGCGCCCTTTACGCGTCACAGCCCGCCAGAGTGGGTGTGGCTTAGCGTATAAAAGAGAGGCTCGGAGGCTGCTTCCCTGGTTTTCATCGACTGAAGCGAAAGTCGCTCGTGGCGAGAGCACAGCAGGTTAAGCAATACTCGTTCCCTCTTCTAGAGAGAACCGAGGTTACGTTAGGTAACTGATATGTTCTCTTACGAGAGGTTCTCTTGTATTGCGTACACTCAAAAAAATGATATGTTGGCTTTACTTAACTTTTTTATGTAAACAGGTTCCACCGGTTCCACATAACTATGTTTCGTTAAACAAACATAATATGTTCATGTAACTTCAACATCATGGAATTTGGTAATTTTAAGCGACCCAATTAAACTCTGAGCTAAAGAGTTAATTAAGTGAATAACTGAGTGATGATTGAGCATTATTGAAGACACCTGATGTTAACAAGCAGAATCTCTGAAGGAGAAAACCGGAATGTTTAAGTCACCATTATGGAGATAAGTGTGTGTTTTAGTTGGGCTCTTGACCATTAACTTATTTACTTTAGATTTTGTTTGGTTGCTGTACAAGAGTTATAACAGCCGGTTGAACAATAAACAAAGGTCATCTGATGGTGTTGGTTGTGTTTTAACATAATCATTATTTCATAATCATTTGACCTGAGTCACTGAACTTATATTAAACCGAATTTCTGAGTTAAGTTTACCTTACGAATAATAGCAGCACTGTCATTGTAGAGCATACTATTTTTAGACTTTTCAATGAAATTCAAATGATCAAATCAATAAATAAAAAAGAAACTTCCTAAAAAATATTTTGAGTAGGCACACACAGACATCAAGAATCAGCATATGAATCTCAGCAATGGTGACAAACAGATCATAAGCTCATTATTTATTCATGCAGCAATGCATGATGGGAGCCATGAATGAGTTTTGATTGGTGGCACCCAGAATGCACTGCAACATGCTTTATAATTGTCACCATTGTTGAGATTCACAGGCTGATTCTTGATGTCTGTGTGTGCCTACTCAACATGTTTTTTAGGAAGTTTATATTTTTATTTGATCATTTGAATTTCATTGAAAAGTATAGAAATAGTATGCTCTACAATGACAGTGCTGCTATTATTCGTAAGGTAAACTTAACTCAGAAATTCGGTTTAATATAAGTTCAGTGACTCAAGTGATTGTGAAATAATGATTATGTTAAAACACAACCAACACTATCAGATGACCTTTGTTTATTGTTCAGCCGGCTGTTATAACTCATGTACAGCAACCAAACAAAATCTAAAGTTAATAAGTTAATGGTCAAGAGCCCAACTAAAACACACACTTATCTCCATAATGGTGACTTAAACATTCCGGTTTTCGCCTTCAGAGATTCTGCTTGTTAACATCAGGTGTCTTCAATAATGCTCAATCATCACTCAATTATTCACTTAATTAACTCATTAGCTCAGAGTTTAATTGGGTCGCTTAAAATGACCAAATTCCATGATGTTGAAGTTACATGAACATAATATGTTTGTTTAACGAAACATAGTTATGTGGAACCGATGGAACCTGTTTACATAAAAAAGTTAAGTAAAGCCAACATATAATTTTTTTGAGTGTAAGTTACTTACGCTACGGGAACCTTTTGTCAACCCCGTGCGCGCCAAGCATCCACTTCATGAGTCCCAGGGAAATTCCGGGGAACCCAGATAAGCGGGAATCAGGCGGCCAGCAACGCGGACCGGCACATGTACATAAGAACTCATAGGGAATACAGAGCGGCGTTGCCGGTCTATATAAAGCATATCAACCCAATATAGTGCAGCTCAACCAGGAGAGCTAAGTCACGTGAGAGTAGCCTGCGCACGATCAGATCTGGCCAGAACATACATCCCACTTATACTGACAGAAGTCTAGCCTGCAGGGTGGGAACTTCCAGGTTATAAAACCTAACAAATGTGGATGGGGAGGCCCAGCCCGCCGCCACACAAATGTCATTAATTGAAATTCCCCTGGACCATTCCGCAAGACTCAATTGAGAACCTCAGAGATTGCTTTGGAAGCACTGATTGGAATCGGTTTTTTAATGATTTTAATGGTTGCAATGTCGATCATGAGTCTTTGAATGACATAATTACCAGTTATATAAATTTTTGTACAGAGGCAGTGGTTCAAACAAAAAATATTAGAATATTTCCAAACAATAAACCTTGGATTAACAAAGATCTTAAACAAACCTTAAACAAGAAGAGAATGGCATTTTTAAGGAATGAGACAGACATGGTAAGAGAATTAAATAAAGAAATTAAATGTAAGATAAAGGAGGCCCAAATACAGTATAAATATAAAGTTGAAAATAAATTTAAAACTGGTAATGTCAGAGATGCATGGAAAGGACTAAATATTATGATGGGCAAACAACAGAAACGGGCACAACTGGCTGTTGACGATGATCCTCATAGTTTTGCAAATAATTTAAATGTTTTTTACTCAAGGTTCGACAATCATGTAGATACTGAGCATAATGTTACTCTGATAGAATCTGAACCTATTAGAATAGAGGTAGGGGAGGTTCAAGGTGCTCCGTAGGATTAAACCAAAGAAGGCTAGCGGTCCAGATGGCCTTAAGGGTATTGTTCTTAAAGAGTGTGCAGTACAACTTGGGCATGTATGTACTAGGCTGTTTCAGATCTTTTTAGACGATGGCTTTGTGCCGGTAGCATGGAAAAACACTACTGTTATTCCAGTACCTAAAACCACCTATGCAAGAGACCCGAAGGATCTCCGCCCTATTGCTCTCACATCTGTTCTGTGCAAGTGCATGGAGCGCATGGTGAGCAAGGAACTTCTAGCACAAATTAACGGATCTGTTGACCCATTACAATTTCCTTATAAGCCCAATCGGAGCACCTCTGATGCCTGCCTGACCTTACTTCATAAAGCACAGCATCACTTAGATAAAACAAATGCTCATGTCAGAATGTTTTTTATGGACTTTACATCAGCATTTAATACTGTACAGCCACAAATTTTAATAGAAAGGTTGCGAGATTTAGGTGTACATAGCTGGTTAATTTTATGGATTGAGAATTTTTTAAGCAACAGGCCACAAAGAGTCCGTGTTAAAGGAATCTTATCTGACTGTATAGTCTTACATTCTGGATTACCTCAGGGATGTGTATTATCCCCTTTGCTCTTTTCTGTTTATACTAATGAACTTAAGTGTAACAGTGATGATCTTACGTTGATTAAATATGCAGATGATTTGGTTTTAATTTCGTGCCAAACAGACAAGAACTGTCCCACCTACTTTAAGTATATAGAAAGTCTTGTACAATGGTGTGACAACAGTCATCTTCGGTTGAACATTGAGAAGACAAAAGAATTATGCTGTGGGAATCAGAATAAGAAATGTACAGTTGACCTTCCATATGAAGAAGTAACTATAAAAGGTGTAAAGATTGAGCAAGTTCAAAATTTTAAATATTTAGGCACAATCATTGATGACAAACTTTCGTTTTTGGATAATGTGAACTATGTACATAAAAAATCAAGACAGCGTTTAAGCCTACTCAGAAAGTTGCGAAACCTTGACATCGAAAGGAGGATCTTAACCATTGTATATAGATCGATGATTGAAAGCATTATAACCTATAATATTGTCTCATGGTATGGAAATTTAACAATGAAATTAAAGAATAAATTAACACGAGTAATTAACGAAGCAAACAAGATTATCGGCCATAAACAGAGTACACTGCAAGAACTATTCTTAAATTTTATGGAGAAAAAGGCGCTAGTTGTGTTCTCAGATCAGACTCATCCTCTTCACACCTGCTTTGAAGTCCTCCCTTCGGGTCGCAGGCTACGTACACCGTATGCTAGAAAGAATATTTTTAAAAGATCATTTGTCCCATTGGCAGTGACTGTTTTAAACCAAATTCTTAATTAGGGTTGTTATTGTGAATTATGTATACTGTTTTTTTATCGAATCATGTATTTATCAATTATTATGTGTGTATTATGTGTTTTATGTGTTGAATGTGGTTGTAGAATGTTGTTGAAGCCAGTATCAAAGATGAATTTCTGTCCAGTAAATCTGAACAGACAATAAAGTTAAAACAAACAAACAAACCATGCCCACGATGAGGCCATGCCTCTAGTGGAATGAGCCCTGACGCCCAAAGGGCATTGCAGACTTTTTGACGCATAAGCAGCTGCGATAGCGTCCACTATCCATCTGGACAGGCTTTGTTTCGAGGCGGTGAGACCCTTGGTTCGCGCCCTGACAGGGCAGAGGAGATTAACATCGCTCTCGCTATTGGATGCTGGCGGAGCCGATAGGGAAATGACCTGCGCTCTGAAGGGAGTGGCAATCACTTTAGGGACATAGCCATATCTAGGTTTGAGGATGACCTTAGAGTAATTCAGTCTAAACTCAAGACACGCAGCGCTAACAGACAGCGCGTGTAAGTCCCCCACACGTTTGACTGATGACAGAGCTGTCATAAAAATGGTTTTGAGCGAGAGGTACTTTAGATCCACGTAATCTAACAGTTCAAAGGGATATCTTTTCAGGACCAAAGAAAGATCCCACATAGGAACCGACGGGGGGCGCGGGGGATTCATCCTCCTGGCTCCTCTAAGGAAGCGGATGACAAGCTCGTTCCTTCCTATGGACTGGCCGCGCGTCGACTCCGTGAATGCTGCAACGGCCGCCACATAGACTTTAAGCGTGGAGGGGGACCTGCCCTTATCCAACAGCTCTTGAAGGAAGCTAAGCAACCGCGAGACCCCACACGTTCGTGGGTCCAGATTTCTGTCGGTGCACCATTTGGAGAACACAGACCATTTAGACGCGTAAAGCCTTTTTGGTAGAGGGAGCTCTAGACTGCGTAATCGTGTTCATCACTCCTTCTGGCAGGACAACGTGTATCCGTTGATCAACCATACGTGCAGAGGCCAGCGCTCTGGATGGGGATGCCAGATTGAGCCGCGGGCTTGAGAGAGGAGGTCTGTCCTCACCGGAATCGGCCAAGGGGCTGTACGTGACAGCCGCGTCAGCTCCGGGAACCAGGTTTGGTTCTCCCATCGCGGGGCTATAAGGAGCACAGAGTGGTTTTACATGTACAGATAGGGGCAGAATGGCGTCCGGGTTTCGATCGCCACACTTCGTGAACTCGGTGCTTGAATTAGGGGTTAGGGATGTCCCGATCAGGTTTTTTTGCCCTCGAGTCCGAGTCTGAGTCATTTGATTTTGAGTATCTGCCGAAACCGAATCCCGATCCGATACTTCTATAATACATAAAAAAAGAATAAAGAAGAGCGAAAAAACATATCCAGGATGTTCCTTATACATCCGTTCCATAATAACGGAGAAATTTGAATGCTTCTCACTAGATCTCGCAGCGATGTTATTACTTCAGTGGCGAATTCAAATGTTTTCTTCACTGGATCTTTTAGCGCTGTGTATAACAAGTGTCGCTTGATCAAGATCGGCTCGCGTTGCCCAGATGTTGCTGGTCCGAACTGATAAACTGTCCGTGAAGCACAATATAATGAGTAGCGCAGTTTCGTTCCGCTTTTATTACGTTTGCCATTTGATGTTGCGCAACGTTGTGGTGGTCGTGCCCTATGGTCGCGCCAGCGCGGATTTTGTCGGCAGGAAAAATGGTCCTAGGAATCGTTCGGTGGGTCTGTGTACCGAACCGGAAGCCTCGTACCGAAATGGTTCAATACGAATACATGTAAGTTACCGTTACACCACTAATATACATCCGAGTCCTGATCGGGAGGTAACGTCCGATTCTGATCGAGTCTGCAACCACGTGATCGGGCCCGATTTCCGATCACGTGATCGGATCGGGACATCCCTAGTAGGGGTGAACACTGAGATGTGGGCACATTTTCTACACTTAAAACATCAACGGCGGGCTTGGCAGCGGCGATGCAGAAAGCAGCCGTCGAGTCTGTTAGGCGCGGGCTCCTTCGGCGGTGACCACTCAAGGCCGAGTCCGTTGACGGCCTGGGAAAGGAGGCGCATAAGTTCCGCGTCCATGCCTGCCCGGGTCCAGCCGGATTCCTGGATTCCAGGCGTAGTGATGAGAACCCGACCACTCCTCGCTGTGCGAAGCCAGGATAGAGCAGCAGTCACCTGTGGCGTTTCCTTCCGCCTCGTCACCTGAAGTGACGGTAGTGAGGGCCGAAGCCGGCAGCTGCGCGTCCATGAGGGGGGGGCGGAGAAGGCGAGGGCGAAGCTTGAGGGAGAGACTCGATGGATACATGGGCCTGTACCGATGGGTACAGAGGGGCCCTGGGCCCCCCTGGGGCGTCCCCGACCGCTTCTGACCACCTGGCTTCATGTGTGCTGCCCCACATTTTTTGTGCACTTTTTGCATTTTTCACAAATTTTTCACAATTTGGTATGTGGCCGGTCACACTCTGACTTTGGCTTCCCCTGGGCCTCTGCTTTTTGCGCCGGGTCCCACTGCACCCGGCCTCTGTCGGCGCCCTTCTGTGGTGGCGGATGGGAATTTCGACAAAAGAAACGTTTTTACGACATTCCACTCTCCCGGGCATACACATGGGTACGTGCGGACCGCTCCTTTGGGGTGAGGGGTGTTAGGATTTTCAAATCAACAAATTTCAGCATAGGTGTCGTCACAGTGAGCGCTAAGGCTCATAGTTTTTTTTTTTTTTAAAGTTGTCCCTCACGTTTTTATGACATGCCACTCTCCCTGGCGTACCCATGGGTACGTGCCAACCGCTCTCTTGGGGTGACTTGTGTAAGGATTTACTTTGGGGTGAGCGGTGAGCTCCTTTGGGGTGAGCGGTGAGCTCCTTTGGGGTGAGCGGTGGGAGGATTTTCAAATCAACACAAATCAACACATCCATCGTCACAGTGAGCGCTAAGGCTCATTGTTGGCCCTCTGCTTCAAATTGATTCCGCTCTCTCACCCTTTTGGGATTCCAGCTCGTACCCATGGGTCATTTAACGTGCTTGCACTGTGACGCAAGGGTGAGCGGCGTACAGGGGTGATTCCGTGAAATCGGTGCCTTTTGCGTCCCTAACAAATAATCAGTTCTAAAGTTGGTTTAACAACAAATAAATGTGTAATTTAAAAAACTCAATGTTACTACAGATCATATGCATCAATATAAGACCAAGTAAAAGCCAATAAAATATCATTTTAAATAATTAAAATCACATATTATATGCTATGGGTCAGGATTTTAGCCTGTTCCTCGCTATGGTTGTTCTTTTTCAACAGGACTTCTCAATTATCCAATTTTCACAGTTTTATATTTTCTAAAGTGTAATCTCATTGTTAAGCAATGGTTTTGACATAAATAGATATATTTTCTTAGAAATATAAGTCATTTTATCATTGTCCCCTAATTTCATATCAGTCCTGTTACTATCACCAAAAAAAACCAACACTGTAAAAAATTTACTGTAAAATTTACAGCAACTTACTGGCAATTTTGGTTGCCAGTAAGCCTGTAAATTTTACAAGATTACCGTAAATCATAAACTACAATTAACTGTAAAAAATACAGCACACCTGTAAAAGCAGAAAAAC
This sequence comes from Rhinichthys klamathensis goyatoka, assembly GCF_029890125.1. Lineage (NCBI taxonomy): Eukaryota > Metazoa > Chordata > Actinopteri > Cypriniformes > Leuciscidae > Rhinichthys > Rhinichthys klamathensis. Next base: position 4,300,262 of record NW_026606555.1, read on the forward strand.
AAGAGCAGCTGTGAATTTACAGTTCTTTATTGTATTATTTACAGTATGATTATTTGATAATTTGAGGAAACCGATTATCTTAAATTGGTCAATTGACATTTCATATTTATACTGTGATTTTATTTCATTTGAGTCCACAAAAAAAAAAAAAAAAAAATTAAATGAGTTAACAAACCATCTCTTTAACTCAATCCTCTTGCAGATAATTGTTAGTTAACAACAGCATACACCTGAATTGATGAACTTAACAAAAAGATCATCAATACATCAGCAACTACAGTCACTGCCTTTAAATAAAGCAACACACAGCATAACATCTGTGTTTCTCTGCTCATCCTGAACTGAAGCACAGGCTCTACTCTTCAACACAATGGTGACACACAAAACGCAACAGAAACACTTTACATCCCAACAGAACATTAAACACTAACAGATCTTCACTATATCATTATGTGCAAACCCCCATAAAATCACACTTCATTTCAGCATTTACTCTCCTGAGCAGTCATTCATATAAATAATTAAATATATATTCACATTTCACATTTATTGTCACATAAATACATGCACAGAAAATAACTTATTTTGTTTAGTAAATTTGACTTAGATTGTATAGTAAACTACTGACTTCCAGCCACAGCCATATATTTAATCAACTGAAAAGAAAAGAAGACAGTACATATCTAAAGATCTCAGCAGAGGAGGAGTAAATAACTCATTACCAGCGTCACTTGTCAAGGTCTTTTTGAGAATTAACTGAGGTTTAGATGTTGATGATTTATGGTTTAGTTTGTAGTCACCATGATGGTGATAAGTGTTGGCTTTAGTTGGGCTGTTACCCTTGACATTGCAACATTAGTTTTTTTCTGGCTGCTTTACCTGTGTGTTTATAAGGCACAACAGTTATAGCAATAAAGCCAAGAGAAAAGAAATCTGGTGACAATGGCTGTGTATTGATGATATCATCAAAAGACCTTACAGATCAGTAGAGTTTCACCCAGAGTTGAATGTCTTCTCAGTCATATGGATCTTTCCATATAATTGATTAATATAGAGATTTTCCATAAGACAATTTAACAGCATTATCATTTGAATGATTTTAAAAACAATATGGCATAGATAGTTTAAAAAAACATCATGTTATTAAGTCACACACAGACATCAACAATCAGCGTATGAATCTCAACAATGGTGAAACTCAAATGAAACGCTTCATGTTGCAATGCATGCTGGGTATCACCTTAATACAGAACTCCCAGCATGCATTGCAGCATGCATAAATTATGCAGCTGAATTGTCTTATTTTATTTTCTTCTTACCATGTGCTTTTATTTTTGTTGTTTTTTGATGTGACTTTTTAGTAGCTTGATTTGTGATGTTGAGTTGATATATCTATATTATGTTTGTCACCATAGTTGAGGTTCATATGCTGATTCTTGATACACGTGTGTTCCAGTTGCTTGAAAGGTTTTGTGAATCTTATATATGTCAAAGACAAATTACCTGATATAATCACAACTGAACATCATCATCAGGCTGTAGAATCACATGACTATACCAATCAGTAAGGAGCAATCTATTACAACCTCAATTTCACAATCAAAAAATTATTCTGATCAAGATCAGCCACTAGATGTTGTCAAGGCTGATATCAATAGACATCCATCAACACCTGACCATCATTTTACTTGACTTTTATTGCCATAACAAATTTGTCTTATAAAGACATGGTTATAGTAGTCAAAGTAAAACTAATGTTAAACTTATCAAGAGTCAAGAGCCCAACTAAAGTAAACACTAATCACGATCATGGTAACTTCAAATGAAATATTTTCAATAAATCATCCACATCTAACCCTCAGCTATTTCTCAGTAAGTCTGATTATGACAGAAATAAAGTGAGTCTGGTTAGTAATGTGAGTAAGTAAGTGAAGCTGGTAATGCTGTTTGTGGAGTTGTTTAATCCTCCTCTGCTGAGATCTTCACAGATTTAATGTCTTCTTTTCTCCTCAGTGGATTTCCTCTAAGGCTGTGGCTGAAGTCAGTTGTTTCCTGAAAAATCTCACAGTCAAATATACTAAACAAAAAAGGAAAATTATGTGAATTACTTTATGTGATTTTATGTGTTTTTGCACATAATGATATAGTGGAGATCTGTTAGTGTTTAATCTGTTGGGATTTAAAGTGTTTCTGTTGAGTTTTGTGTGTCACCATTGTGTTGAAGAGTAGAGCCTGTGCTTCAGTTCAGGAGGAGCAGAGAAACACTGAGGTTAAGCTGAATGTTGTATTATTTAAAGGCAGTGACTGTGTATTTGCTGATGCATTAAAGTTATTCAACTCATTCATGTGTGCTGTTGTTATCTAGTAGGATTTAGTTAAATGTATGTTTCTAGTTAACTCATAAAGTCTTTTTCTTAGTAGACTCAAATGAAATTAGCTCACGGTATAACTATTTAATGGCAAATTTCCTCAAATGAAATGAGTTGTCTCAGGTTTTAATTCAATGCATTATTAATAACAGTAACATACTGTAAATAATACAGTAAAGAACTGTAAATTCACAGCTGGTCTTGTTTTGCTGTTTTTACAGGTGGGCTGTATTTTTTACAGTATAATTGTAGTTTATGATTTACAGTACTCTTGTAAAATGTACAGGCTTACTGGCAACCAAAATTGCCAGTAAGTTGCTGTAATTTTTACAGCAATTTGTTACAGTGTAAATAATGGTACAAACCAGAAGTGACATCGTTTCAAGGAAGTGACATCATTTAGATTAAGTGGATTCCACAGAGTGTAAGCAAGGATAGGTTTCTCTCTTCCTAATTGTCCTATTTTTCATGTTTTATCATGGTTGTTAGAGAGGGGTCGGCATACAACATCAGTCCTGTTACCATTTTTTAAAGTGTACATATAAAAAATTATTTATTAATCCTAATATTACCAATATCTAGAAGAATTAACCTTTCAGATTACATACCATGTGCCTTTCTGACCTTGACCTGTTATTTAGAAATTAGCATATTAGCATCAAATCATCAGTCCTGTTACCATCAGTCCTGTTACTATCCCAGAGCAAAAGGGAGCATAGATTTTAGCCCAGCTGCATAACTCAGTCATAGATGGTGTATTTGTTATTTGCAGGGGAAAACATTCAAATGCAATTTAAGGAATAGGACAACAACTAAGGGACATAGACATTTATAAAGGTTATTTTGTGTGTTATTGAGCTAAAAGCAGCGACATATGAGCATCGACATGCTTAGTTAACATTGTTTATGCATCTGTTTTTTATTTGTATACTTATGCTCCTTACTTTTTATGTCTTATTTGCATAGAATTAACATCACATTTAATTTGCTATACACTTTTACAGTTGTTAGTAACATGCCATTAACTGCAGCCGAGAAGCAACGGCGCTATCGCGATCATAGAGACCAGGATCCAGAGAGGATAGAACGGTATCTTCAATGGGAAAAAAAGAAGTAGGCCTATAAGAGAGACCGAGAACAAGAAAAGAAAAATAGAGACATAGAAGAATGCAATGAGGTAGAAAAGGTGTTGAGGATGAGATGGAGAGCAGACCATGTTTTATATGTCCAAAGATGATTTGTTTTAATAAAGATATACGTTTTCTTCTATGATTGTATTTTTCTTTAAAATTCTATATTACCTCCCATATGGAAGCAGATTATCATGGGCTAATGTTAGTAAGTAAATAAGTTCATGACTCTTGTCCATAATGCATGCAATTAACTGCAATGACAAACAATAGGTGACTGAAGACACTCTCGGATATTGAGAGCTCAGTCCTGTTACTGTCATTAATTTGATATTTTAAAAGAAAAATGACATTTGACAGTCAAACAGATCTCACCATAGTAACCTGCACTATATTGCATTTTGGACAAAACCCTTTTTAAAATAAATATCTTGTCAAAGTATACATATTTCTTAATTGTAATGTGATGTCGTCCCTGAAATAGGACATTTTCAGTAATCTTATTTTTCACGTACAGCAGCCAAACAACATCTAAAGTTAATGAGTTAAGGGCCAAGAGCCCAACTAAAACACACACCGATCTCCATAATGGTGACTTAAAATTTACGGTTTTCTCCTTCAGTGATTCTGCTTGTTAATATCAGGTGTCTTCAATGATGGCAATAAAAAAAAAGATTTCTTAATTCATCTTTGACGTCAGTCTGTTATTCCGATATTTTTGTTTAGAAAAATGTGTAAATTTGACTCATTTTAAATGGTTAACTTTTAAGTAATTCATTTGGTTAGTTATTACTCAATTCTAATTTGTTAAATTTAATTAATAATATTGATTGTCATCTGTTGCCTCAATTTTATTGATTAGATTTAACATATTCAGTTGTAGTCATTTTTACAGTGTAGAAAGAATGAAATCAAACAATTGTTTAAGGAAAATTTTATTTTATTAACAAAAATATAAAAAGGTTACATTACAACAAAACAAAGTAAAGAGAACTATATACAATAACAAAACTAAAGCAGAAATAACAAATGAATAAAGTTAAAAATAAATTATTATTTTTTTTGCATTGTGAAAGTTGTTTATTTTTATTATTTTTTGCACATTTCACTGTTTTATTTGGTAGCGAAGCGCACACATGTCTGATGTGCTTTACCGTTTTAGTGTTGTTCTGCAATCTGTGATTCTATAAGAAATATGGCCTGATGTGTTCAGTCATCCAGCTAATTAATTATGTTGAACACTAATAAAGAAAATGTGCATTGTCCCTTTCAAAATAAAATAAAAGGTGTCCCTTTTACAATTTTAAATTTTGAAAACAGGGTAACAATGTTTCCCCTGGGCAGAATTTTAACCTGGTCTTAACTTTAAAATAAAATAAACTATGTAAAACATCTCTCATTACAAGTGATTTTTTGACCCTCACAAACTACATTTCCCATAACTCACTTCCCGGACTCATCAGCGCATTCACCTGTGTATCATTACCTTGTTTAACTCACACTATAATAGCCTGGTTTTCACTCTCACTCACTGTGAAGTCATGCTTTATTCGTACGGCATTTCTGAGCGTTCTGTTTTCTTGTCTCTCGGTTTTTGGATTTTATGCTCTGTTCCCTGCCGGATTACCCTTTTTGTCTCTGACCCTCGCCTGTTTTGTTTGCCCGATAGTTTGGACTGCCTTCCTTTGTTTGATTTTTGCCTGTGATTTGGGTTACGTGTTTGGATTTCCCTTCTAAATAAAACCACATTTGGATTTAACATGAGGTAAGTTCAGCATTTTGATTGGTCTATTTATAAAGAAAGTAAATAATTACACTGTTACAATTCAGAATTTCAAATTGGTTACTCTAGTAATTTAAGTATCTTAAATATATATTTTCTTTTTGATACTCCATTTAACTGACAGTTAAAATATCTTCTATGCAGAGACAGAAGAGCAAAATTCTAAATAATTCTTAAGACTTGTAGTACCAACAATAATATTGTGTATATTTAAACTCATAATGATCAATTTAACATGCATGAAAAACAATGTTTTACCAGTTATTCTATAGATGTTGCAACTGTTAAGTTCTTTTTTTCTTTAGCAAAATCAACAGTTTACTTTCAACCTAGCAGAAAATCCACTACTCAAAAGAAAGGCATGTTTCTGCTCAACCTATTTTAAAATATTTGATTTAAATATATTTTAACACACAAACAATGCATGTAGTGGCAATCTCATTTCAAATTACACAAATGTTTAAATGTTATTGTAGGTTCGTTGGAAAATTGTAGATGTTTAAATCATGGACCAGCCCTAGATTTTAAGAATGTGAGATTTGGCTGTCCATGTTAAAGAAAGGCCTTGAAATGTATAAAGTTTATTGTGATGCAGCTACTGAATGAGTTAATCATTTGTATTGTAATCTTTTTATCAGGTGAGTCCAGATTATTGGTGACCCGTTACATTAGACGTGGCCAACAGCGAGCAAGAGATACCGCAGGCACCAATCTTGGAGTGGCTTCCCAGGTGGTTTGGCAGGGGAGGCATGTGTTAGGGAGACCTCCTTCCCTTCCTTCTTTAAAGGAAGAACTGCTCCGAATTTCACTGTGGAGGCAACGACCTAGGACATGTGAAAAGTGTGCTGCTTCTCAAAGCAATGGAGCGGGACCTACGTGACATTAACAGACTTTTTCCCCAGATGAATATTATGTTGTCTTCCATCAACCAAAGGGACCACTGGAGGCATATAATCCCCCCCAGGAAAGGTGGGAAAAAATCAAAAATTTGACAATGTGATGGCTAAGTTTGTTTTGTGCTTTAATGGGAGCATTGTACATTGTACATTGTACACATACTGTTTGGAAAGCCTGAACTATTTTTAAGAGATGAGGTTCATTTTAAGCCAATTATGTAAGGGAAATTATGTTTTTTTAAGTGATAGTCACATGTCTGAGTCAACACAACCCATAAGGTTGGTCTTAGGGTTAGGGTAAGTACAGAAAATCTCAAATATGTTGCTCAAGTGTACACTGTTTTATATATTCTTATGCCTTTTATTTTAATTTCATCTGTATTTTTTTATTAAACGGTTTTACATAGCATTGCATTTTATTTTTTATTAAACGGTTTTACATAGCATTGCATTTTATTTTTTTATTTCATCTATGTAAAGCACTATTAAGACTCTATTTCCGAGCCTCTCTTTTATACGCTAAGCCACACCCATTCTGGCGGGCTGTGACACGTAGAGGGTGTGACATCACACCAGGCTCAGTGGTAGGCTGCTGTAGTTGCCGCAGGGCAGCCAATGAGCACGCTAGACAGCTTGCTTTAGGTCTGCTAGCTGCTGCACTGCGTTGACAATAAATACAAAATTAAGGATAATTTTTTGGCTTCATATCTCGAGAAAAGATGACTTTACCCTGTAGCGTAAGCAACTTGCGCAATACAAGAGAACCTCTCGTAAGAGAACTGTAATTTACCGTTAACATTTAAGTGTGTGTTTTAGTTAAATCATTAACTCTAGATTTTGTTTGGCTGCTGTACCTGAGTTATAACAGCCAGATGAACAAATAGAAAAGGTGATCTGATGGTGTTGGTTATGTTTTAAAGGAGTCATAACCTAGTTTTACCTTGGATACCCACGCTCTATTATAGTCTTTCAGGCCCTTCTAAAAAAGAAAAGTGGAAAAAAAGTAAATGCAGAGCTCCTCTGACCCTTATTTCTGAATGCATTATTGTCTCGTGAGATCTGATGCGATATTTTGGCTGTCGTGGACGGTCATTTTAATAATGCAAATGAGGGGCGCGTTGATTGGTGGCAGGAAGGATGGGGCTTGACACCGCAGGTAACTTCAGCATATCATTCCAAAATGACATCATGGCGCAAGTTGTGAATGAACCCGACCTGGCCGCGACCTACGGGATTCAACCGTATATGTTTGAGCCAGACTCTGAACCAGAGCTGGAAACGGAAGATATAGAGTCAATGGAAGGACGTCTACATCAACATGTCTCTGAATGGTAAAGACAATCATTTTGACTGAGACATAGTACATTAACATCAGTAACGAGCTAAAACGTTTGTTGCTATTTTCTCCCACATAAGTTTACCTTTTATTTAATGTTTTCCAAACGTAGCTTCGAGGCCAACTTCGCCTGATATTGCCCCAAATTTGTAAAGGATTCCTGTGTAAAATGTTTAGCGCAGACACCTAACGTTGAGCCAGTTGATAGGGTTGTTGGAACAGCGTCATTAAAAATGAATTTCATCCACTGGTCCCTGGTAGTTTGGTCCGTTTTTGGTAGAGAAAACACATTTGAATGTTGATTCTGGCAGTCAACCACAGAGCAACTCACGTGTGCACTACATTTCTGCATCTTTCTTGACTGAATATGAGGGGGAGAGGGGCAGGGCGGGCTTCCTGCAGCATATGTCTGCGTTGTCCATATATGGTATATCCTGCCCCGTCTTGACGTCAAGTCGGGGGAGAAATTAAAATCTCGTATTTGAGTGCGCGTGCACGTGGGCTGGTTTACGAACCCTGGGGTAAACAAATGCTTCACTTTTGAATATCGGCTTCCCGGCCAATGTATAATTGTTAGGCAATCATAACATACATTGATTCTCGTGGAAAAGTGAAAATTACAGGTTATGACTCCTTTAACATAATCACAGTTTCACAATCATTTGACCTGAAGGGCCCTATACAGGATTACTTGCACGCAACAGAATAAATATTGATGGTGGAGGGTGGGGTTGTTTCACCAATTTGACGCTGGGAGAATGAAGGGACATGTTTTTAAATTGACCAAATTAAGTTTGTGGATGTATCTTTCACGCTATATGGCAGGCAGGGTGGACCTATAATTACTTGACATGTTTAATCTTAGTGATTTCTTAAGTTATTCATGTGTACGGACGTTGTTTTGTGTCGCTATTTTGTATTGAAGTCTAGTTTATTTTCCCCTAAAAAGGGGCGGTGACGAAATTAACAGTTAACGTCGCCTTCACACTGGCAGTTGAAATCAGCTCTGATACGGTGTGGTGAATAATCCGGTCACTCGGTGTGAATAGTCCGGGCGTAGGACCCAAGCAATCCGATTGGTTCAAAGCACGTTTTATAGGTAATCGCTTTGGTCCCTGGTTACAAATCATACAAAATCACTTTATTATAGAAGACGTTTGTACTACGGTATAACGAGTTATTGTTGTGTGTATTGTTGTTTGCCACAACCCTCAAAAAAATGTTTCCAGTCTTTGAAGCCCGTATTAGTTAATCTATCCTCATAAGCTGCTTCAGGGAAATGATGACAAGACTTACAAAAAACAGCATCTCTTGAGAATTTTGAGGACCACCTGTCAGAAAAACTCCTATCTTTCCCCGATATGTGTGTGGCTGGGAATGTACGGAGTTTGGGCTGGCTTGCAGGCTCATCTATTGATGACAGGTCTAGCGGAGGTTGTGACAGGTCTTCTTGGGGAACGGCATTTGTGCTAGGCTGCTGAACCCTGCCTCCTCCTATAACACATAAAACGCTATCATAAGTTACCTCTGCCTACTGCCAAAATTAGTTTTCCCTCCAGAAAATGTGCATACTGACAGCTAGAGACTAACTTTAAAGTTAGCCTAACTGTTAGCCTACTTGCTTGCTGGTGTGAGGGGGTGGCTACGGGAGGACTTGATGGGGAGAGGGCGGCTGAGCAGGATGGTAACTCGTCACTTGTAACCTTGTTACTTAAAATGGCAGGAGTTTCCTCCTCCTCCTGCTCCTTGGAGTGTTTCTTGCTGAATTTAAATGAAAACAAGCTGCTTTGCTTTGCATTTCACAATAGCTACTAGCTACCGTCTGTGTCTGTCTCAATGAGATTGCTTGAAAAGCTTGCGCGCCAACGTCATTCATTCTATTGGATCAGTTACTGGTGACGATGCAGCCTGTGCGCATGCTTAAGAGTCCACACGTGGGGTATAAGCTGCGGATTGACTGAGAAGCTTTCAGTCAAAGCTTTCCTCGGGCTGCTTATTGAATGAACTGCTAGAATGAAAATCACTCACTACTCACTATAGGCCTGGGTCAAAATGGGCGGGCCCGGACCTAAAATGGGTGGGTAGCGCCGCGGGTGCTTCACATTTGATGTTATTTCATTTAAATAAATATGTTTCTTCTTAGTTTTTGTTATAAGTTATGTACATTTGGGGTTTAGTTTAATGAATGTTTATGGCATTATTTTGGAGTCATGTGTGTGTCAACATGATGGTGTTATGTATTTGTGTGTATGATACTGTGCACCTTATTTATATTAACATGTGCTTTTGAGGAACTTTGATTCATCATGTGGTTTACTTTTTATACCACCTGTATTGTTATGGTGATTGTCAGTATTACAATGGTATAAGGCAGATTTAATACTTTATTGACTATTCCTACCATACTCTGGGTTCAGGCCAAATAGCGAGCTCGGAGCTCTCCCCTGGACAGCACGCCAAATATGCACAAAGCTTTATTCAATCTAATTATATGTAAGTGTGAACACGTGAATTGTATTGATGAGAGAAAACTGAACACTCCTTACGATTAATACTACTTCTAGTAATGCATGGTTTTGGTGAGAGCTTTGCAATTTGTCTTCACGTTAGATATTTTAAGCAAGCAATTTAGTTGCAAATGAGACAAGTGGTGCCCAAAACTAACTGTGTGAGATTAAAAGAATCCACCATTGCATAAAAACCATTGAATAAATGTTGGGTGCTTCTCAATTCTTATTTGTGCATCCTCGTTTCCTTTCCTCGCTTCCTTTCCTCGCGTCTCAGCCCCACCCCCTGTAGGACACGAGGGAAGGCTGCAAGGAAAAAAAATTAGGACGGAGGAATTGAATGAAAGCTTTTTTTATACATTGGAATACTTGATCACTCGAGCGTCACTTCACTGCGTCATCAGCAGCGCTCAAAGGATCTGCCCTTATGTTGTTAAAGTTTGTTTATTTAAGAAATTCATAATAAATAATAATAAAGCAAGATAACTTGTTGAAATATGTGAGTTGTGTGGTTTATGTAAACTACAAAAGTAAAGTATAAATTCAAATGTTTGTGAGAGATGTGAAGGGGGAGGAGAATTGATACGTGCGTCATGTTTAGTCGATAAAACTCTTCCGCAAAGGGTACACCTGTGTATCCTCGCTCATAGCTCCTCTGGAAGCCTCCTCACTCCTCGATCCTCGCCTCCTCGCGGTGCAATTAGAGAATTGAGATGTCCTTCAAGATGGCTGAGCTCGATTGGTTTCCGGGTCATAGGATGGAGGACGGAGGAGCGAGGAGACGAGGAGGGATAATGAGAAGCACCCGTTGTGTTGAACAGGATACATGAATATTAAAATCACCCAGAATTAACAGCTTGTTACTAGAAGGTGTGTGTGTGTGTGTGTGTGTGTGTGTGTGTGTGTGTGTGTGTGTGTGTGTGTGTGTGTGTGTGTGTGTGTGTGTGTGTGTGTGTGTGTGTGTTGAGTGGGCATCCTCTGTAATGGCACTGCAGCATTTTATGACTTGTAAGACATAATTTATTGTGTTCAAAACATTAAGCTCTCTTCCGATTATATGCTGTTTAGTAATGTGTGTGTTTGTAAGCTAATAAAGATGCAGACATTAGTTTGATGGAAGTAGGTTCTTAGTCAATGCATAAGTGACAGGAAATGTCTACATGAATTATGTTCATGCATGTATGTGTGTGTCTCTATGCAGGCGGAGGAAGGCTGTTTGATGGAGGGTGATGCTTCTTTCACAGCAGCAGTGCCTGAGACAGAGGCTTTTACTGGCTAGCCTGGCGCTGGGGAGCCTACTCTTACTGGTGGCCAGAGTGGGCACTTTACATAGGTATTGTAGCATTCATTTTTGTGCTATTATGTTCCTACTGGATTACTGGCCAGAGGACCTATTTCATTGATTCCCTTTGGAGGCAGAAATGCCATTAGCCAAGGAAGGACATCTATGTGACAACTTAAACCTGCAGACCAGTTTGGTCTCATCCCGAGGAAATTGACTTTTGACGTCCTGCTTTCCTATCATTAACTCATTCTCCAGTATTCACTTATGGTCATCTACGGATCATCATTGCTATTTGGGACAGTTTGTTGGGCTGGTGATTGATTGGCATGTGCCTATGTAAATATTGTCTGTGCATCAATATATGTTTGAAAAGAGTTTATGATCTTTTGACTATTTTTTCCATTACTCTTTGTTTGATTTCTTGAAATATATTATATCTTTCCCAGGGTATTTTGCAAATATGATCCCCCCTTTTTTTATTTTTTTGTAACTTATCAGTTCTAAGCAGCTGGGACAGTTATAATTTGGTGTTGTGATGAACACCATAGTGAATACAAAAATCTGAATGGTTGTTTGAAACATTTTATAGTTCAAAAACAGAAAGCAGGGAAGCTGCTTTGTTTACGAGCTTTCCGTGGGTAATGGATGCATTTCTGTTGTTCCTGAAGCGCTTCGACTGTCAGAGAGTGAATGTGTATTTTATTCAGCCCATTATTCTTGCCTCATTCATGCTTATCATCTGTCTTGGGCTTGTTTACATCAGATTTCACATGCCTCTTTGACACGTAGTGTTGTACATTTTAACTGGTTGATGGGGGGAAAGCATATTTAAAATGCTTATAATTCGTAATAAGGAATTATGGTAATACTGTACATCTTCATTATTGTGATGTATTGTATTACATATATTGGCGCAACGGCACAACACTAAAACGATAATCAAAACTTCTATGCAAACATGCGTTCTTCACGCCAGCTTGAACACTTGCCACTGTCGTCTTTGGCTTTTGGCTTGATTAGTTGGGGACACTTTCAACAATAATATTGATCTGCCTGCATTGACACATTTATATGAAAACTGAACTGAGCTGGGGTGCGTTTCCCGAAAGCATCGTTAGCCAACTATGGTCGCAAGTTCCGTCGTTACCAATAGAGTTCAATGGGATTTGCTACCAACTTGCGACCATAGTTGGCTAACGATGCTTTCGGGAAACGCACCCCTGGACGATGACATCACTGTTTTCTCCAGAGCAGCTAAATAATAACTTTAAATATATATATATATATATCATTACTTAACTTACTTAAGCTGGACAACCTGAATCTTTTTTTATCTAAAATTCTGTAAGTTGATTTTTTTTGTATCTGAATTTGTGAGCATTGAAAAATATTAATCGAAATTCAGGTTTTTAAAATGGAAAAAAAGAATTTTCATAGGCCTACTTAAATTTCAGAGGTAAATTCGAAACAAATAAATTCAGATACATGGTTTCCAAAGTAAAATAATTTCAAAGGGGTGAATTCAGAGCAAATAAATTCAGATAAATGTTTTTCAAAATAAAATATTTCAAAACTAAGTATTCAGTGGCTGTTAAATTTCAAATAGTTATGTCTCTTATTTGCTTCCATGGACTATGGTGCTATTTTCTTCTTTGTTGCATTATTTTCCTGTTATCACTGTAAAGCTGCTTTGAAACAATCAGTATTGTAAAAAAGCGCTATATAAATAAAGGTGACATGACTTACATCATAAGATGATACAGGAAATACATCATGTAAATGGCCGAGTGCAAAGACAGCATATTGGTACAGGCCCTGTATAAGAGAGCCATTTGTAAATCAGGAAACATTAGAAGTTACAGAACCAGAATTAATGTGACATTTATGTAAAATGGGAAGTTTAAAACTGTCTAATTGAAATTACCTCTTGGGACATAAAAATGTTTCATTCTCTCATTGCAGGCTGCAGTTGATCTGCCCCATTAAGGTCAGAATGCCTCCTGCTGGTGTGTCATGGGAGACTCCTTTACATACGTTGCAGCACAAGCACGCGCATCGTCTCAAGCTGCACAGGACCAACAGCACAAGGGAGAAACTACACATGCACCTCCTCATTAAGCAGCTGCCCAGAGCCATCATCATTGGCGTGAGGAAAGGTGGAACACGTGCGTTGTTGGAGATGCTCAGTCTTCACCCTGATGTTGTCAAGGCCTCCCAGGAGGTCCACTTTTTCGACAATGACCAGAACTACGCTCGCGGCATTGATTGGTACCGCGAAAAGATGCCCTTCTCTTTTCCTCACCAAATAACTATTGAGAAGAGTCCTGCATATTTCATCACTGAGGAGGTGCCTGAGAGGATCTTTAAGATGAATTCCTCCATTAAACTTTTGGTTATTGTGCGTGAGCCCACCACCCGCGCTGTTTCTGACTACACACAGGTCCTGGAAGGGAAAGAGCGCAAGAAAAAAATGTATGACAAGTTTGAGGAACTTGTGATTGATACCAACACTTCTGAGGTGAACACAAAGTACAAGGCTGTACGGACAAGCATCTACACCAAGTACCTAGAACACTGGTTAAAGTTCTTCCCTGTGGAGCAATTTCATGTAGTTGATGGAGACCGCCTCATCATAGACCCACTGCCAGAACTTAAGCTTGTTGAGCATTTCTTAAACCTTCCCTCGTGCATCAGCCAGTACAATCTGTACTTTAATGCCACACGTGGGTTCTTCTGTCTGCGATATAACTTCATATTTAACAAGTGCCTAGCGGGCAGTAAGGGACGGATCCATCCAGATGTAGACCCTTCCATCAAGGACAAACTGCACCGCTTTTTCCACCCATTTAACCAGAAGTTCTATCAGATCACTGGCAGGACATTCAACTGGCCCAGAGGAATCTGACTTTAAGAGACTTAGCATCATTTTTCTGTAATATGTTTTTATTATTATTATCATGCTTTTCTTGCATGGAAATGTGACAAAATGTGTCATAGAACATTGCATTAAAAAATTTATTGTAATAAACAGTTTGGGTTACCACTGACTTCCATTGTATGGAGAAAAAAATACTGATACATTTCTCAAAATATCTGATTTTAGGTTCCACAAAAGAAAGAAATTCATTAAGGATTGGACCAACATGAGGGTGTTAATTCTTTTCAAACCATCCATTTAGTTGTAGAATCCAGTGGTACAGTGATGTTGTGGACGACTAAAAAGTTAACTAGTGTCACAGATTCTCTATTTCTCTATGAGGAACTTTGAGCTCAATATATTTGTTCAGCATTTTAGTTATTAATCCCAAAGCTCTGTTGTCTTTTTTGTCAGATCAGAATATAATCCTGACTTTAATCCTAACTCTTTGGGCCCTATTTTAACGATCTAAGCGCATGGTCTAAAGCGCACGGCGCAAGTGCACTTAGGGCGTGTCCGAATCAACTTTTGCTAGTTTATTGACGGGAAAAATGGTCGGCGCGTCCAGCGAATGGTCTAAAAGGGTTGTCCCTATTCTCTTAACGAGAAATGGGTGTGTTTTTGGCGCAGCGTACAATAAACCAATCAGAGTCTCATCTCCCATTCCTTTAAAATCCAGTTATGCTCGCGCCATGTTGCTTTCGCTATTTACATGGTGGAATTGGAACCGGAAAGACCGAACGTGTCTCCAGAGCGCAAAAGGATCGGCTCATGCCCAAGGTTAAAGCACGCAAGTAGACCATCTACGGGACAAGCCGGATTCCACCAAATCTTTATGTACACAATAATGATCTTTTACATTGTAATCATTTTATTTTTAATAATTGGCTAGTTTGTGTGCTGTTGGGCATCCCTGTGTGTGTAATAAGCAGAGTGTACACGCGTTGTGCACCCGCCTATAGGCGCATAATACTAACGCACTCAGTTGGTCAATGGTGCTGTCTATTTCAGTTGCCTCAAAATAGCAATGCGCCAATAATGCTCCTGAAAACACATCGTTTTCAGACCAGCAGCCCATGGCCGCACAGATGGGCGCAAATGTATTTGCTATTTAAACAATGGCGCAGGACGTGAAAATGATAACTGCGTCGGGCTGAAACTAGCAAAAGACACTTGCTTGGCGCCGCATTGCGCATGATAGGGCACTTTAAGTTATTAGCATAAACGTAAGGGCAAATTTGGACACTTGGTGGTGCTAGAGGGATTTAGTTAGAGACTCCAAATTTGCTATGTTTAATGTTGAGACTGTCTTCTATCTACCATACGGTTCTATGGGCTGCCATAGACTCAAGAGCAGAATGGACTGCTCGAAGACGAAGAAGAAGAATACTAGAAGCTACAATAGGTACCTATTCGTACCTTCGTTGCCTGGCCCATAATTAGGATTTCTGCAATGTGTGGGTTTTGTTATGAGTACTAAAAAACAAACATTTTCCCTCCCATTAGCACAGTTATTAAAATATCTTGAACTTGATGTGAGCTGCAACCGGAAACCAGTGCAGATCAACAGCGATGTGACATTGGCTCTTTTAGGTCCGTTGAAGACCAGTCGAGCCGCTGCAGTCTGAATCATTTGAAGAGGTTTGATTGCACATGTTGTAAGTCCAGCCAGAAGAGCATTGCAATAGTCCAGCCCAGAAATAATAAGGGCCTGGTCGAGGTTGTAGTAGCAACGTGGTCTTTGAAGGTCAACTGGTCATGAATAATTATTCCAAGATTCTTGGCCAAACTCTATGGGATTATTGTTGCTGAATCTAGCTGGTTGTTGAAATTGTGCTGTACTGATGAAGTCGCTGGGAAGACGAGAAGCTCTGTCTTTGCTAGGTTGAGCTGAAGGTGATGTTTTTCATCCATTCCGAGATGTCTGCCAGGCAGTCTTAGATATGTGCAGCTACTGTGGGATCGTCTAGTTGAAATAAAAACTGTCATCGGCATAGCAAAAATAGGAGAAATCATGTGCCTGTATAATGGGTCCCAGAAGAGGAGGGGTCCAAGGACTGATCCCTGAGGTACCCCGGTGACCAGTTGGTGTGTTTTGATACCTCCCCTCCCCAAGTGAAGTTCCAGTGATGCCCAGTCATGAGAGGGTGGACAGAAGGATCTGATGATTAACAGTGTCAAAAGCTGCAGATAGATATAGCAGAATGAACCCTGATGACTTGGAATCGGCTCTTGCAATCCATAGAGCTTCAGTAACCGGCAGCAAGGCAGACTCATTTAAGAGGCCGCTTTTAAATCCTGATTGGTTATCGTCCAGCTTGTTGTTCTGTGAAAGGAAATATGATACCTATAGTTGAACATAACACATTCAAGTGTTTTCACTATGAATGGGGGAGAGAGACACCTTAAAATGTCGCTAAAGAAGGAAGAAGTTAGGAAGAGACTGATGGATCTGAGCGGGCCGCTCTCAGGGTTTTGATGGTGCCTGAGGGGGCTCAATGTTGTACACTTTTGGGGGAGATAAACCCATGAATGGCACACAAATAGTAGTCAATGAACAATAACTTGGGTTAAGAGAATGTATTTTACCAAAACATTCTTACATACTTAACCTTTAAACATCCTCAATATAAGTTTGCACACCTTCCAAAAATCTTTAAATCTTTCCAAGGCATGCTTGACATAAAAACAAAAAATAGATTGATGTTTGACAATATGATCTGATGTTGTCCCACCGCCACAGTGCTTCTCGCTGCTGTACCTTTTTTTTAAACTACCTCTGGCATTTAAAAATAAAATAATAATAATAAAATGGCAAGCATGTCAACTTAACGAGAAGAAAGTGCTTGTGCAGTCAGTTGATGGTCACATTGCTGTGTGAAAGAATAAGCAAGGCTTGATTTGAACCCAAACTAAAAATACAAGGTTATTAGTGCCCCCATGTGGTGGAGATATAAAACATAGTCCAAGATCAATATTAAGAATTAAAGTTTTATTTCACTAAGTGAATACACATATGTAAACATTATTCATCTGTTGAATTACTAAAAATATATTAAATATATACTTCAACCTTCAATTACAAATGCAGAATAAGAACTATTATGTATTTAACATACATAATAGTTGTAGGCATACTTTTTTGGTCTGTTTTTGTATAATTGTACACATACAATTCAAAGTTTTGGGGTTGGTTTGAATGTTTTTAACTCTCTTATGTTCGTCAAGGCTGTAAGACATTATTACAATTGAATTGTAAAACACATTAAAGTTTTCTATTTTAATATCTTTTAAAATGGAATTTATTCATGATGGCAAAGCAGAATTTTCAGCATCATTTCTCCAGTCTTCAGTGTCACATGATCCTTCAGAAATCATTCTGATTTGCAGATCACCAAACATTATAAACAGTTTGTCTGATTATTATTTTTGTGGAAATTGAAAATGTAATAGTTACTGTCCCATTCTTTTGAAGAGGTAGTGGTCACAATCACAATCTGTAAATTAACCTCAAAGAAACTATTTAGATCTAAACGTATTTAAAAATCACAATAACTGTACAATACATCTAATAATTAGTCTTCACTAAGGCCTGAATGAGAGTCTAGACTCAATGTGCCTTTACTGTCACAGAAAACTTAACGCTGTAAGCAAATGTACTGTTTGTAGTGGATTCTGAGCATTCCTCCCTTTGAGCCAGTAACGCTGTAAGGCCGACAGGCAGTGACTCATTCGCTGTTCAAACTTAATGTAAAACTGGTTAATCCGGCTACGCTGCTACCTGATCCATATATGCGTCACCCGGACTCTATATAATGATTCCTCAATAGTTTCAGCTTCATGGTGCCAGCATGAGTGCAAGTAAAGTGACACTGAACTACCATGATTTTGCTGGCATACAGTATACGCACAGAAACAAATAAAGATATGCCTACATAGACTGAATAGAAGATAGGCTTTGTGCAAAAAAAAAAAAAAAAAAAAAAAAACACTATCAGAAGGCTCAGAGTATACATATGATTTAAAGCTTAATTGTGTTGTTGTTTGTGCAAAATTGGTTTCAAAAAACAGAACTACAAAAATTATAACTGTTTTCGAACAACATCCATCCCACTCCTTCACCAGTTTGTCACCGGTCGACAGAAAAGATAGTACCGCCACATACTCATGCTATTGTTCTGTCTGTTTAAACCAACAGAACAGTTTCCACGGAAATCAACCAATGAATGGGTTACCTCCAGTTGTCTCTGCACATTAATCTGGGATGGGAGAAAGTATTTAAACATTTAAATAGCTACACGAATCAGCTTAAACTAATGCCGTTTGTTCATAAAAACACTCAAGTACATTGAGCATATTAAATGTGTTCATTGAGAATGCATAAAGGCAGTTTGTTCATTTTATCCCACAATGGCATCTCAGGCTTGCTTGTCGAAACCCAGTACTTGACTCATCTGTGGTTATATTAAGCTGCTAAGTGTGTAAGTAGTAGTGTCTTTTAGTAGCGGTTTGCATCATCGTAAGAGCTGACATCAATATCAAAGAAGTCCTCGAGTTTCCACTGCAGAGTTTCGAAGGTAGGTCTGTCTGCAGGGACATCCTTCCAGCAATCACACATGATTTCATACAGACATTTGGGGCAGTTTAGAGGGCAAGGCATCCTGTAGCCTTTGGGCAACTGTTGCACCACCTGAAAGTTTGTCATGGCTGGAGAAAGAGAGAAAATCAACATCAATACTCTTCAATACTTTGACAAGGTCCAACATGATTATAGTATGTAACAATAGTTCTCAGTGGGGGGTGTTGATATTGTCAAGGTCAGAAGGGGAGAAATTAGCAATGCTAAATGCAATTTAACTCAAACTCTATAGTATATTTTGGTACAAATTCATCTGTCACATGGTACAGGGCCAGGCAAGCCAAATTAAGTAGATGGACAGTATGATACGTCCTCATTTTCAAAAAGAACATGTACAAAATAATCTCAACATCCACACCATGAGAGAGGCGGATGTGAAAAGCTCAATCTTCACCGGACTAGAGTAAAAACATAACGCTGGTAAAAGGTGTTTGTAACTCAAACTATTTTATTAAATAACACCCGACCAGGGCTTGATATTAACACCCGCCAACCCACCAGATGTGAGTGAATTTTATATGGTATACATTTTTCAATTGTAGTCTTTTAAAAAGGCATCTAAAATAATATACTAAGTGCAATGTAGTGTTGTCAAAAATATAGATGTTTCTATGCATATCGATACTGAAATATCTGAAACTCTTCCGCAGGATACACAATACCGGCTGCTCTTTCTCTCTCTCTCCCATCTCTCCGACAGCGGGTCCCTTTACTCACTCGTTTCATTTGCTCCGGATGCATTTTGTTGGTGTTAACTTACAGGGCTTGAATTTCAGCAAGGGATTGCGCGTATTGAGCAAAATTTTACTTGTTTCCCACAGATTTAGTGCTCACACCCAAAGAATGAAGACAAGTATATTGGCTATATTAAACAGTATAATGGGTCCGTGCGTCAGGTGTTAAAGTGACAGCAGCCTAATATACCGGCTGCCAAATTGTGAGATGATATTAAAAATATCTATATGGCAGTTTCTCCCCATGGTATTGATGTCAAAATTGTGGCCAGTGAAAATACTGAGTGGCTAGTAACTTTGGAAAACCACTAGCCACAGTGGCTGGTGAGCAAAGTAAATGTCAAGCCCTGCTCCCGACCAATCGGCATTAACCTTAGCTACTCTTTAGTCTGCATGTTAATCTCATTAAAGTTCCAGGTGAACGGTTGCCAGATCACAAAAGAGTATCCTCTAATAAATAAATCGATCCCAGTTATTGTGCTTAGGGCGGGAGATAGTGTTCTTAAAATACGCCTTAATAACGCAATATAATAAGCAGACATAGCACAACTGACCCAGGAGAACCAATGTAAGTGAAAATAATATGTCCTACAAAAATGTTAAGCCAGGAAATGCAATTTACATCTATTATACAATAATTAATTATAATATATTTACATATTATTACAAATTCATTGATGAAATCTAACGAATAAAATGACATCAATTGTTAGTTTATTTGGGCTTTAACTTTAATTATACCTATGGGTTATAAATTTGATAACTGCAGGGGTGCTGGGGACCTCAGGCTTTCTTATATTTTAAGAGGGGGGCTTCAAGACCAAAAACTTTAAAAAACTGTAAAAAAAAAAATATATATATATTTTTTAGGAATACACCACAAATGATTTCAAGGGGCCTTTAAGGGACTTAATTTTCATTTTCATGCTGTTAGTAGTTTCAATATGCCATTAATGGAGTTTAAACCAAGAGCAAATAGTCTTGTTGACAGAGGCGATTTACACAAACCCTGGACAACATTTATCTGATTGAGCCAGACAAAATGACAAAAGAAACTGGAGCACTGGTATATTTTTATTTTTAAGGCCATACTTTGTAAACTGCCTCCTTACTTATGCTCTCTTTTGACTATTAAAGTCACTACCAGGAAATGTAATCTTAGATCATATGGGCAAATCATGTATGAAATCCCACGAACGCGAACTGTCTTTGGTGAAAGTGCCTTTAAAGTTTTTGCACCGTTTTCCTGGTATAAATAGCAAAATCAGCTAAAATTTGACTGTTTACCGACAATGACACAATTTAAAATGAGGATAAAGGACTATTTGAGTACTAGATGCGCTTGTGCTGTTACTGAGAGCGGCTGGTGATTATGTTGAGAGTATGTTAAATTGCCAAAATGTACTTTTTTTTCTTGTTTGTTTTGTTTTTGTTAATGTTTGTATATGTACTTTTTAATATGGAACTATTATTCTGCTGTCTTGGCCAGGGCTCCCTTGAAAAAGAGATTCTGAATCTCAATGGGACTATTTCCTGGTAAAATAAAGGTAAATAAAATAAAATAAAATAAAACCTATCGGATAGCAGGAGCAGTGGTGTGGAGAGTAAGGATAAAATTGGAATTTGACGTCCTCACGTTGATCGTACGGGCTGGCACATTGACTGCGTGCGTGATGCGTGCAGCTCATATTAAACATGCTCAAAACCATGGCTCCCATCCTGGACCTTCAAAAACACCTTTACTGATCAGCAGGTTCAACATGGTCAGGGGTCGGTGTAGGGGAGGGCTTTAGGGATAGGGACAAGTAATGTCCCAATACCACAAATCAAAGAAGTCAAATAAAGATATCTAATTTCAGAGATGAATCAAACTCATGTCTGTCAGATGTAGTTTTTTTCTACAAGATTGCATTATTCCAACAAAACTTTGCCTCAGCATTATCAACATCCCCAAAAAGTGCAATAATATATCATAAAGACGTACTTGGGTAAGGCATATGTCCAAAAGTCACAATTTCATACAGTAGGATCCCAAAAGACCAGACGTCAGATTTGATGGTAAACTTGTTGTCGTGGATGGCCTCGGGTGCAGTCCATTTCACTGGAAACTTGGTTCCTTCTTTGGCCTCATAAACGTTCTCACCACTGTCCTCATTGTCCATCTAAAGGGAACATGCAGTGGGGAAATTAAAAGTACAGTTTTTTGTATTCTTTTCTTAAAATCAGGGTATACACTATTGCAGTGGTTCTCAACTGGTTTGCATCAGAACCCAGATTTCATATTGGACATCAATTGGTGGGTTTTTTATTGTACAAAAGTAAACAAGAACGTCCTTCAAAAGAATCGGATAGAGCCAACAGCATGCAAATTTATTGAAATGACATGAGCTGAATAGGGAAATTAACTGTTTTGTAAATGAATAAACAACAGCAGAATTGGATTAGCACTGGGCCAAATATTGAAATATACAACCTCTGATGTCACAGCAAAAGGTATGGAAAGCATTTAATCCTCCCTTTTAAAAGTTGCTAAGGTTATTAATATTCCTATGTATTAGTTGCTTGTTATTCTTTGCATGTACCCAACATTTCTATTTTCCCTATTGTCCGTGACACTATCATGACAGACGTGTGAGCCATTTTTGGGTTGTGACCCCCCGTTTGAGAACCACTGCCCTACAGGCAAGCTAAGGGGTCAAGACTATTTCTCACCTGAAAAACTCGTGCCAGGCCAAAGTCGGCAACCTTGCACACGTTGTTATCTCCCACCAGAACGTTTCGTGCCGCAAGATCTCTGTGAATGTAGTTCTGCAACTCTAAGTATGCCATGCCAGCAGCCACTTGTGCTGCCATCTCTATCTGTTCAGACATTAGCAGAGAAGCACCTCTGTCTTCTGCAGGAGAGAAAGAGAGAGAATATGCAATAAATACGAATGATGTATTACCGAGGCATACAGTTAACACACATCAAATGAAGAGGGCTGCAGACATGTGGTGTGCGTAAAATTCATATTTTGTTTTATTCACAAATTAACTGCAGCTTCAAATTAAGCTGACCTCAAAAACCTGTTGATTATTAATAACCTTTATGAAATATGCAATTTATATGATATAATATAATTCAAATAAATAAAGATTTTTAAAATAAAAATAATAAAACACTCTGGGCCCTAAAAATCTTCTTCTTACCATACATTGCTGGGTACAAAAACATGACAAATAAACAAATCTACACAAAAACATATACACTTAACTGTAAACTCACATTACTTAACATCTTAAACACCACTAAACATCTAATTTTTCCACACCTTTGATTATATGCATTATTTCATGTTTCATGATCATCTGTCCAGGAACTTTAGAAGAGGGTTTCATATTTTTTTGTTTCTAAGTGAGGGAGTCATTTTCTCAAGTGTTAATGTGTCTACTTATAGATTAGATATGTTTGTTGTATCCTTCCAGTTTAATAGTATTACTTTTTTTGCTAATATGGATGAGGTAAAGATAAATGTTTTTGTTTCTTTTGAAGCGTTAATAGGAGAAAGATTTTCTAACAGAAATACTGAAGAGGATTTAGAGAGATTAACATCTAGAATCACTTCAAGTTTATATATAATTTCTGACCAGAATTTCTTTGTACAGTTCCAGAAAGAGTGGATATAATAATTTATACTATTTTGACAGTATGTGCATTTATTAGTGTTAAATGTAAAAGCATGGCCCATAAGAGACAATTTACTTTCTGTGATATATACTCAATATAGTGTTTTGTATCTGTAATTACCAAATATGACAAAAATATCTGAATATGCAGTATATTCAGAATAAAGATCGTTATTCCATGTATTTGTATGTAGAGAAATTATGTAATCATTGGAGGCTAGGATATTATATATTCGTGATAATTTGATAAAAGGTAAAGATTTTAATTTTCATGGTTATGATTCACAAAGGTATGGATATTAAGTTTACTTTTTATAGCTTCCTTTGATTGTATGTATTGGTAGCGTGTGTTTTCTGGATTATTATATTTTTTTGTAACTGACTCATTTATGACTTTTGAACATTTTCAAAATTATCTTCTAAGTTTAATGTTCCTTTCTCTTTCATTTTTGGGAATTTTTGTTGATAGTAAACATTGTTGTTCCATAATGGTGTCCAACTGGTGAGGAGGTGAGATGAAAAGTGAAAAATCTCTAGGGTCTTCAAGTGGGCACCTTCCGTCCTCAGTGTTTCGTCGACTAGCCCACGACACCTCAAGAGGGCTCGACAGTGACTCTGGCGTCCCAGAGTCACCCCCCTCCGTCCCCCACTCAACTCAGCCCAGCTTACTGACCTCTACATCCCTCCTGCTGCTGAGACCTAACCACAATCTCACAATCTCACAACCATACGCGCCAACCCGTTTGACTAAGGCTGTCGAGCCCCACTGGTGCGTCAATATGCAGTTTCAGTGGACAACGGTTCCGTATGGCATACCACCTACCGCAAAACACAATATCTGCCCAACCACCCGTCATTCACACAATATCCACAGGAACGTATACAAACAAACCAACAGACTCTTCAAGTTTTCAAGAATTCTACGAAACCGTAGCGTGGCGGCCTGTACACAGCCAGCTAGAATCTTTCCGTCTCAACCACAGCCAGTTGCTGCTCCTTTCTGCTGCTACAGATAAGTTCTTTACTGTGCGACGCAACTCTTGGCCGCTGAATCCGACGTCTCTGAGGAACCGGGTTGTAGAGTGTGCCACAAAACCTCGACAACCCACTTCCACTGGATAAACCTGGACTCTCCATCCTCGCTGTTCTGTTTCAGTGGCCAGATGAGCATACCGCAGTTTCTTCCTCTCATACGCCTCATCTACCGCATCCTCCCATGGCACTGTTAACTCTATCAGTTGAACAATGCGTGCTGATCCAGACCACAAAACAATATCTGTTCGTAGGTTAGTGGTGGCAATCTCAGGTGGAAAAATAAGCCGTTGGTCAAGATCAGCCAGCATCTTCCAGTCTCTAGCAGCTTCCAGTTGTCCTGGGCGAGAATTGGTGTTAACACCTTTTCTTGGTGGTTGCTCGCCTGGGCGGAGGGATATTGTCTTCTGCGTGTAATGTTTTGCTAGAACAGGTGGCAACTTATTGGTCATGTTACGCTTGCCTTCTAATGCTAAAGCCAAACATCGCAGTACTTGGTCATGGCGCCAAGTAAACCGACCTTGGCTAAGAGCCACCTTACATCCTGTCAAAATGTGCCTTAATGATGTTAAATATCATAGTAAGATATTTAAAACGATTATGTTTCTTAATGTTAATGTCAATAAAAGGGATATTTTTTTATTGGTATTTCTTGAATTAATGACTGTTCTATATCTTTCCAAGCTAAAACTAAATCACTAGACCCATTTTTAATGTACTGTAACTGTATTGCTAAGAAATGGTAGTAAAAATGTGGTGCATTTAACCCTCCGAGAAGTTTGGTTATTCTTCAAGGTTGTCAACTCAATTCAAGTCACCTTCATTTAACACAATATAGATTGTTTCAAAGCAGCTTCACGGTGATAATAGGACATTAAAGTAACAGAGATTGTTTTGGCTTTACAGCAGCTCTGGAATAAAGTTATTGTCCAGCTAAAGAATAGATTGATTTACTTCCGTTGCAAAGATCATTAGTGGGTTTCCAGCATGCTGGAAGGTGACCGCAACTGTATCATACCAGCTACTAACTGCCTTCATGATTGACATTTAAAATATGGCAATAAGGAAGCATAGCCTGTGTAAACTGTGTTCCTCCCTCTCTCCAACCCCATGACTGAATGACCCCTGCTGCCATCAAACCAGTGCTTTACTGGTGACTAAGCCATTCATAGGTGGATCTCTCAGAAAAGTGTTAACAGTGTGGCTCAATCAAAATGTGTTCTGTTTGTTTGAGCGCCCGGGTCAAGCAATATTAACTCAACCAATTGTAGTGTTTGAAATTTGGAAGTCTGACCAATGGAAAAGCCTGTTTTAACAAACAAACTTCAATGGCCTATTTATAAAATGACAGCAACAACAATATTATATGTTTGTATGTATTATCCATAATAATCACATACAATAATTCTCCTATATACTGTGTATCAGCCTAAAAAAACACAGAGTTCAACATCAGTTATTACAGCTGATGCTATTAACTAATCATGGAACTTATTGATTAAAGCCTGCTCCTGTCGTGTCAGCATTTTGTACTTCATTTAGCTTTTTTTTTTGTGTATAATTGAATCAATTTTCCATAAAATTTCATCCAAAAACTTGTTTTGGATGTGTACTGTACAAGAATATGGTATACAGCTACCCTACACAAAAGGTGGGGTATTTTAATGTAAATTCTATTAATCTAAAATGAATAATCATTTTGAGGGAAATACCTGACAATTATGATTTGTGTCATGTAGACGTGTAGCACATGCGAGTGTGTCTTACTTTGCAGGTAATCTAGGAGGCTTCCGTGGCTCATGAGCTCTGTGATGATGTAGATGGGCTCCTCCATAGTGCAGACGGCATATAGCTGGATTAGTTTGGGGTGACGGAGTCTCTTCATTATCTGTGCTTCTCGCAGGAAGTCTTTTGGATCCATAGTTCCTATAACACATACAGAAGCCATATAATTAAGCCATGTGCATGTATGTTTGGAGTTGTATGTCTATCATATATATATATGTGTATCCTTCAGATCTCTGTGTGTGTGTGTGTGTGTGTGTGTACCTGGTTTGAGTGTTTTGACAGCAACAGCTGTTGTGTCGTTCCATATGCCTTCAAAGACCTCCCCAAACTGCCCCGCTCCCAACTTCTTCAGGAGTTGTACAGATTTACGTGGGATCTCCCAATGATCCACAGTGTTATAAGACAGACCATGAGTTTCTGGAGCTATTGTCTAGTACACACAAACAAAAGCAAGGAAATATGTATTGGATTGAATATTCATTTGAAAATTGAATTGAATAGCTCCCTGACGTACTATTGTATTCCGAGGTCAAATAGTTTTGTATAATTTCATCATTGTATCACATTCTTCGAACAAATAATTATCTCAACTTAATATATCATGTCATTTTATTTCTGTATGTATTAAGAAAGAGAAAGAACAGTATTTTACTCAATTAATTCTCACTGATTATTTTTTACAAAACAAATTATCGATGTAGTAGAGAATGTTACACACTTTTTTGCAGGGTTCTGCCAAACGAATACAGAGGCCATCTTCATATCTGGAGTAGTGCTCCACTAGATCTCTCAGTGTGATAAAATTCTGAGTCCTTGACACAAAGTAGCCACCGTTATCCAACTTTCTGATCTTATAATGCTTCACTTTCCCTTGGACCAGCACTACAAAAGAGACAGAGAGCACATCAAGAAACAGCAGCAAAGACATTGGTCAATAAAGTGAGATTAAATACATAAAGTATATTTGTGTTATTTAACATTTAATTATTGCAGGTTTGCGTAATATTGTGAATTTGTGAACTACAATAACCATCATGCTCAGCACACACAACACCTCTGCTCTTACTCACGATTTCTCTCAACATGGGGACAAGAGGTGTCAGTCAAATAATGGGAAAACAAAGTAACTGGTGTTACTTTTTTGAAAAAAGAATATTTCGGTGTTCAGTTAAAAGTAATGCTTTACTTTACTAGTTACTTGGGAAAAGTAATCTGATTACAATTACAAACCATGCACAGATATCTCAGCATTGCTGACTGACTGTGTTCAGGACAGGAGCACTGGTGGAACTTTATAGTGACTTTGGGATTGCTCACATACCTGTACATTCTAGTCCTGATTTTGCTGTACCACAATAGAAAAATAAACCGTTATATCTGAGGGCATTGAAATGAACGATTGCAACCATGGAATTGTAGATTGAGATAGCTGTTCATTGCGGAAAGTTTTCAGCCTTGTATTAAAAAACGCTTTTGGACTTGGACTAGTATTAATTACCTTTACTCTATAACCACAGTACTCTGAATAATGAACTACACAGACCAGTACACCAGTAGTTCTCAAACTTTTAGATGGCAGACCACTTTAACAATAAAACAAATATTGTGATCTACCCCACACCCCAACTCTGGGGGAAACCAGGCATTCAATCCACTGTTAAGGCCCGTTCACACCAAGGATGATAGCTATTACGGTAACAAAAGAGAAAATTGTTTGATAATGCAGAAACTTTTTTTTTTTTCTATTTAGATATTTTTTGTTTTGTTAAGGAAAAAAGACTGAAAAAGGATTGTACTTAACTCATGCATATTTTGATGTATATTTTTTTTGTATCAATATAAATATTTTCAATATACCTGAGTTGTGCTGACACAATTAACTGTCTACAACTTTCACTCAGCAGAAGAAAATAAAGAATAAAGAAATAAAGATTTAACATTTAGCGTGATAATTATCAATATCGACTGATATGAACAATTTGATCATGAAAATATTTTTGATCATATTGCCCAGCCTTAATTTACATTTATCTTTATAGTTATTGTGCTTGGTGTGAATGGCCCTACAAACAATAAACATTATCTGAGAACAAAGTGCACACTATCAAATCTAGAAAAATGGTGACAATATTTCATTGGCGGACTGAGGAATTAGGCTGTGCTCCTTGTGTAGTTGGAGATCGATCTGTGATACAGGGAGTGGCACTGAAAGATCAGGATACATTCAAGTGTTAATGAGTTGGTGAGTAATCACTAATCAATTACTTTCAGTCACGTTGGTTTATGACATTGGCTGTTGTTGTTATAAACAGGCACCTTGAGCAGAGTCTACATCACAAGTTTACCTCTCATGATCTTCAAATGTCAATTTTGTTGAAGATTATGAGCAATAAAAAAAACCATGTGAACTGACGCTAAGACTCTGGAATGAGGAAACACTTGTTTATATTTCTTGTCACTAATCAGGAAGCAGATATACCAGCCTTGGTTTAAAAAAAACAAAAAACATTTCAAATTCTTTAACTTAAGTTGTGCTTTTGATGACAGATAAATATTTTAACCCAACATCCACATTTTAGCATGAAACAAATGCAAATTACTGACCGGAAAAATTCTCATACTGGTAAGAAGTAATGATCACATCATGTTTATTGCTGCTCTATGTATATATTTAATTAAAAAAACAAATGAAAATGTGTCGTTACATGGGCAGTGTCCCGCGGTGGCTGTATACAATGCGCACGATGACGGAGAATCCAAAGAAACACTTTATTATAAAAGAAAACACGTAGTAGTTCACGGAGAAACACAACCACTCTTCCACAAACGATACAGGACAAAGAACTAAGGAGAACTCATTTATACTTGTACACAGTACAAACAATCAATGTAGAAACAAAATAGGTGTGGGGAGCTAATTAACAACCATAGAAAAAAAAAGAGGTGGGAAAATGAGAAAAAAGCAAACAGGAACCAAAATTAAACCAAAACAGAGCATACGCATTACATTTTCATTTAACACGATGTAACCATCCACAACTGAGGAGGGAGGGCGGGGGCTCTGGAGGAGGACGAAGAGCCGGCAGACGATAGGGAGCCAGGGACGATGACAGGAGAAAAGACCAAAGTGGCGAAGATGGTGGGACGAGCCAGGGTGGAGACAAGAGCAAGAGGAGTCCAGCCAGGACGATACCCCACGGTGGAGGTCTCCTCAACAAGGCCATTGGGACAACGTATGGAGACGGAGCCGGTGGAGAGGAAGCCTAGCGCAGATGGAGAGCAGATGGACCAGAAAGACACAGCAGGCTTCAGAGGCCACGACGGAGAAGTGGTGACGAACCCCCGAGGTGGAACCAGGGTAACGGAGGGCAGAGGTGGACCTGGAGCGACTGAGGGCCGAGATGAAGCCGGAGGGAGGGAGGAGCCACAGGGAGCCGTAGGGGTGGAGAGACGGAGCGCAGCGGACGTCTCGCAAATTTGTGGTGTAGGTGAGGCATTGTCCGACCGAGGTGGAGCCGTAAGGCCGATGGTCCCAGGTGGAGCTGAGGGAAGAAGGAGCCAAGGCGGGGGAGTCTGGACGATGGGCAGAGGTGAAATGACGGGATCAGCGCCTGGAGGAGGAGGAGCCAGAAGATGCCTTCCTCCAGGAGGAGCTGGATGCCACAGAGGGGTGATAGAGGAGGAAACGATGGGCTGACGGGAGACGGCGGAGAGTGGGCAGAGGAACTGGCTGAAGTTTGAAGAGGAGGTGGGAGAGGGAGGCAGGGAAGGATCATAGGAGACGCAAGAGACTTGGAGCTGAGCGGGCCCAGAATAGACGCTGAAAGCAGAACTGGGACTGAACAGGACCAGTGGGAAAAGGAGAGTCAGGGTAACATCACAACAAATCATGAAATAATTCAGAGGCCAGCGGCAGCTCATGGCGGGAGTGTGGCTTCAGTGTATAAATTAAATATAATAATCTTTGTTAAAGCCACAAAAGGGATTTTCTCTTTGTATTTTGTTGTTTGATTAACATTAATGACTCAGACAGCAGCAGGAATATTAGGCTGCTGTCACTTTAATGCACGGATCCAATATGATACGCATCCGTAGTCTTTCTCGGTTGTTTACGTTCACGTAAGCCATGGCCGACTGTTTATAATGACACTCGCTGAGGAAGGCATTTCAAGATAATTTTGCCTGTATGTGTCCGTTCAAGCACAATTAGACAAGAATTCGGTTCAGAATTGAGTTCCCTTTTGCATCTTTGTGTGCTCAAACGGTTTACAATTGCTTGAATGTTTAAACTGACAGGACCTAAAACAATAAATTTTAACTCTATGATTAAACACCTGCATTTCGAACCGTGGTGCCTAGTCTACTCTGTACAGATCACAGCTCAACTACGATCCCTATACTTGACATGACTAACAGGGAACATTCTCATAACTTCGGCTAACGGTCTGGCGAGGTTCTCTCAAAGTTATGAACAAACGTTCTTCCAGTAACATTACTAGAACATTTGTTCAATTTTATCTGGTCATCAAATAATGTTATCAAAAGGTTAGCACAGAAACTTTGCATTGTTTGTAGAAGGTTTTTTTAAATGTCCTCATAATGTTGGGAGAAAACGTTCTTAGAACATCCGTAAAACATTTAGAAGATTGTGTTTGCGATTGTAAAAGTAAACGTGGGAATGTTTTGTAGCCTGTCCCATAGTTATTGTTTCTAGCTTTTCTCTTAAATTTATGTAAAGGTTATGAACGTGTTAGAATAAACACTTTCAAAACAATGTTCATGAAATCATATTTTGTCATCATTAGTATTTGATGAATGTTCTCATAATGTTTGCAGAAAGCATTCTTTGAAAAACATTTTTCGATTGTCCTATAAATATTAAGAATCACTCTAACTTTTTGGCTTAAAAATGGCTTAAAGTTGGATGTTACACAGCAAAATCCCCTGTGGACATATGAACACTGCCACAGTACAGAGTGTTAAATGTAACACTGATCCAGTGTTCATTTTAAACGAATCTTTAATATGACTCGTGTACAACGAGGTGTCTCAGAAAGTGATTCCTTCATTTTGTGTCGACCGCTTTTGTATTTACACTGTCTGAATCGTTCCCTATCTCCTATATAGTGCATCATGTGCCATTCTAGGGCGCTTTAGATTCTAGAGAGCATCTTAATGTTCCAGAAAATCTGATGAAGTGAGAGACTATACGTTTTGAATGCTTTTATCTTCTAAATGCGAATTTTGTCATTGTTTTGGAGCACACTAGCTTATTGATAACACTCATACGAAAAGCCAAACAACTTCAATTTTGATTTCATGTTGAAAAGGAAACTAGGCATTTTTATGATCTTGGAATGTTAAAGATTTGTATTTTCTAGGAATACTTGAACTTTCATACAAAGTTGAAAGAATGTTTCAGGAACATCATACTAACCTTAAAAAAAAAGAAATTCCACTAACATTAAGAAACCTGGTCATTGTAACATTCCCATAATCAATACTGAATGTTGAATCTGTGAACAGCATTATTAGATCGTTTTCAAAGACTGCAGCTCAGTTAACATACTCCATCTCAGCCAAACAGTAACTTTGACAAAACATCTTATTTGGGAGCAATAGTTATTTTTAGAGATTTTTTTTTTATTTAACGTCAAAAAACAACCCCATAATAACATTTATAGTTTCACAGCTGCACATGTGAAAATAATTAAGGAATTGAAGGTTAATGTACCTGAGAGTGAGAGTTCTCCCGCCTGGCTTTCACAGTTTCTTATTAGAAAAGCTCCATTGTTGTTTTCTGGAGACATCAACATCTTCTCGGAATCCAGGCGCTTGGTTTCTGGAAAATACCATCTGCGGTGAAAGAGCAGGACAACGTTATTTGAGCTTGATATCACCCAATATTAGAGGTCACACAATAAAATGTACTTTCCCTTTTTCCTTTGGTGTACTGAAATCTTTGTACTAAAAACTGATGTGTTATGGCTAACACAATATTTAGTAATGCAATATTTAGCCCAGTGTTTGTTTCATATGTTAGACTGGTAATTCACACTTCTATTGTTGTTTACAAGGTTGTTACCTTTTTAGCAAATTGCTAGGCCTGATACCGTACCCGTTCCTGATAATGTGAATACATTTCAATGTTTGATTTTAAGGACAATTTAGTTTACTTCAGTACGATTTATTAATGTGTTGGTTGCCACTTCATATCCAGTGTAAGGCCTTGTTCACACCTGTGCCTGTACCATGATGGTAGTTGAACAAACTCAGAGTTGCAGGATTAGTTTTGACTTTCGAGTTGGCAAAACTAAACCAATTCAACCAGGCTTTGTTGATACCATGATGCTGATCATCACCTTTCTCTGTCATCTCAGGCTTTGAACCTAAGTTTAGTAGTTTAGGTGTGACATCAGCAGTGAACAGCCAATCACATGCTGAGAACGAGTGAAACTGCGATTCATTTCTCTCTCCTGCAGAATATTACGAGATTGAAATATATTAAGAATTTAAACAAATTTACACAGCAAGAAGAAAATAGCTGTCTATGAAAGAGGACAACTAAAAGAAAAAGTCTTGCTATATCAGGGCAAGTAAAAGTTGTGAAGTTAGTTTATACAGTTTATAAAGGTAAAGAGAGAATTGAACATTTAAGCGCACATGTAGTCATTTTATAGCTTTATCTATTGATTCTAAAGTGTATTTATATTACCTTTATATATTTATTAATTTAAACTGTGTGTAATATTAATTGATAAACTAAAATTGTACATGTATGATCGATTAAGGGTATAATAATTACATAAATAATATCTAACACACACTCACAGCGTTCGGCTGGTCTTGTGTCTGTCAGAGCAGAAACTTAGGGTGTATTCACACCAGGAAAGTCCGATAGTTCACTTGCTTTGGTCCGGACCAAATAATTTTTTTTTTTTTTTGGTACGGTTCGCTTTCACACTGCTCTTTTTGCAAGTGAACCAAAATTTGTAAACAAAACCACACTTGTGCTAAGGTCGTCCATTCATTGGACAAGGATTCTCAAGTAGGGAAATCAGGAAGTGCAAAAAAGGCTTAACGTAAATTAACGCAGCATCATCCTTGTATTGTACACTCAAAAAAATGATATGTTGGCTTTACTTAACTTTTTTATGTAAACAGGTTCCACCGGTTCCACATAACTATGTTTCGTTAAACAAACATAATATGTTCATGTAACTTCAACATCATGGAATTTGGTCATTTTAAGCGACCCAATTAAACTCTGAGCTAATGAGTTAATTAAGTGGATAATTGAGTGATGATTGAGCATTATTGAAGACACCTGATGTTAACAAGCAGAATCTCTGAAGGAGAAAACCGGAATGTTTAAGTCACCATTATGGAGATAAGTGTGTGTTTTAGTTGGGCTCTTGACCATTAACTTATTAACTTTAGATTGTGTTTGGTTGCTGTACATGAGTTATAACAGCCAGATGAACAATAAACAAAGGTCATCTGATGGTGTTGGTTGTGTTTTAACATAATCGTTATTTCACAATCATTTGACATGAGTCACTGAACTTATATTGAACCCCATTTCTGAGTTAAGTTAACCTTACTGTCATTGTAGAGCATACTATTTTTAGGCTTTTCAATGAAATTCAAATGATCAAATCAAGAAATAAAAAATAAACTTCTTAAAAAATATCCTGAGTAGGCACACACAGACATCAAGGATCAGCATATGAATCTCAGCAATGGTGACAAACAGATCATGAGCTCATTATTTATTCATGCAGCAATGCATGATGGGAGCCAAGAATGAGTTTTGATTGGTGGCACCCAGAATGCACTGCAACATGCTTTATAAT
Organism: Rhinichthys klamathensis goyatoka; assembly: GCF_029890125.1. Classification (NCBI taxonomy): domain Eukaryota; kingdom Metazoa; phylum Chordata; class Actinopteri; order Cypriniformes; family Leuciscidae; genus Rhinichthys; species Rhinichthys klamathensis. Next base: position 4,334,200 of record NW_026606555.1, read on the forward strand.
TGTCACCATTGTTGAGATTCACAGGCTGATTCTTGATGTCTGTGTGTGCCTACTAAAAATAATTTTTAGAAAGTTTCTTTTTTATTTATTGATTTGATCATTTGAATTTCATTGAAAAGTCTAAAAATAGTATGCTCTACAATGACAGTAAGGTTAACTTAACTCAGAAACTCGGTTTAATATAAGTTCAGTGACTCAGGTCAAATGATTGTGAAATAATGATTATGTTAAATCACAACCAACACCATCAGATCTCCTCAGTTCATTGTTCTTCTGGCTGTTATAACTCATGTACAGCAACCAAACAAAATCTAAAGTTAATAAGTTAATGGCCAAGAGCCCAACTAAAACACACACTTATCTCCATAATGGTGACTTAAACATTCTGGTTTTCTCCTTCAGAGATTCTGCTTGTTAACATCAGGTGTCTTCAATAATGCTCAATCATCACTCAGTTATTGACTTAATTAACTCATTAGCTCAGAGTTTAATTGGGTCGCTTAAAATGACCAAATTCCATGATGTTGAAGTTACATGAACATATTATGTTTGTTTAACGAAACATAGTTATGTGGAACCGGTGGAACCTGTTTACATAAAAAAGTTAAGTAAAGCCAACATATCATTTTTTTGAGTGTAACTATCGTTACATTATATGAACTGCAAATGCTTTTTTTTGCATCTATGCGCGATTAGACTAAAGAGAACGCTCTGTATGTGAATGTCCTGATGCACACACTCATTCATTCCATTCCAATGATGCACACACGACGCACAGAAAGACGCGCAACAGATGTAATGTAGTAGGCTACAACAGATCACTTTCCCATAACGCAACTCCGACTACGGAAGCCTGTTAACTCAAAGGCGCAGTGCTTTCTTGCAATTGGGTCGGTTCATGTTCACACCGTAAACGAACCGTACCAGAGTTCGTTTGGAACCGTACCGAGACCACCTCTTCAGCTGGGTCTCGGTTCGGTTGTTTGGTCCGCACCCGAGTTCGATTGCTGTTTTCACACCTGCCCAAAAGGTCCGCACCAAGGGGGGAAACGAACTAGAGTTCGATTCAATCGAACCAAACAAGGCGGGTGTGAATACACCCTAAAGCTGGTGTTTTCCCGTCGTGTCCGGTCGAGTTCATATGTAAATTGATCAAGCTTTTTTGTCCATCAGATTGAAAGATCTGAAAAACCCATACATTTACCCGCCCATAGACCCTCCCCTCGAAGAAATTGGGACAGAAGTGGATGAAAGTGGGCAAAAGAGACGGATTAAACACCAGGTGTAAATGGGAATGTGTCTCCCTCGTCTACTTGTGATCCGATAGAACAAAACACATCTTAATACCAGGTGTAAACAGGGTCTAATATCATGCGTTCTGAACTTCTCAAGCAAAGCCAGCTGAGAACCACTGCCGGTCTTGATAACAATTGGGCAAGTTCAAACAAAGATTATGAAATTCTTATTATATCATAAACTAACCTTTGGTTTCCTCAGTGTTTATGGTTGTTGGCATACACACATTGCAGAGACCTTGTGTCCAGCAGGTTCTAGTAATGTCTGAATCTTCAACATGGATCAGACTAAACATTTGCTGACACATAATGCTGTCACACACCAGCAGTACAATGAACTGTAATGAAGTCTTGTCAACAGACTACATCTGATCTGACTGAAAGTATGTCAAATAGCTACAAAACAAATTTACACTCAAGCACATTACGTAGTTGGTGGCAGAGCTGGAAAAACTGGAAAGTACGTGTACATAATCAGAAACTATTCAGTGTGCCAAAGTGACAAAGCATACTAGCCTTAAGTGAGAGATAACATCACACACAACAAATGTTGATCATTATCAGAATTACTAATACTGACAGAGAAAGAACCCTCTTCAATAACGCAATTACAAGTCTAGCATAATAAAATAAAATAAACATCTTAAACAATTTATTTCAATTTACTGATTTTTAGAGTGTGATTTTTTTTTTACCAGTTTATGGCACTTAAAGTGCACAGAGCTTAGGAATCATTAACAGGCTCAATGCTTCCTGGTTATCCACTGAACATTAACCAGCTTCCCTTAAAGATACAACAGACAATAGAATCTGCCGGCAGGAATCCTCATGCTATTCCTCTTGCTGAATGCAGAGTTGGTTACAATTACTCTTAGGACGTCTAGGGTATCTATGCATGCATTACAAATACAATACACTCTTATACATTACAAAAGCACTTCTCAAACCTGTCCCCAGTATTGCACATTTTGGATGTCCCCCTTATCAGACACACCCAACTCAAGTCTTGAGGTCTGTTCTAATGCGCTGATGGGTTGAATCATGAGTGTTAGATGAAGGACACATTCAAAATGTGCAGTCCCTCCTTATTATACAGGACAATGAGGACAGGTTTGAGAAACACTGCGTTACAATACCGGTTATACAATTAGGCTACTTCATACAGTGCCAGTTGTTTGTACTGCTGGTATGAATTAAAGAGAGATGACTAATTTTGTTTGAGATGTTCAGGAAGGTCATGGACTCTGGTAAATAGCCTATAATTGTCATGCTCATGTCATGTGCTTTGAGAAAGACAGGAGATCATTTCTGACTAGGGGTGTAAAAATATATTGTATCACAATATATCACAATACAAAACTGCATCAATATATCGTGTTAACCCAAAATGAAAATTTCTGTGTTAGAGTTTTAGTGTCTACATTAAACTACTATACATTTTTTAATATAATGTATAATAATGAAATGGTGAAATATTTGTGGGTCCTGATAATGCCAAAAGTCTTATGTTACCAGTAAAAAGAGGCCTACATTATTTATCTAGTCAGCGAAGGAGTGCAGGAATATTCGTCTAAAATAATTCTGTATTTTCAGCTTTGGAATCATATTTTTATTCTGAATCACCATTGTCCTGTGCTTTGGGTCCAAGCCAATTCATTTACACCCACAATGTAATAGCAAAATTTTGCATTTTAATCAACAGTACATTTTTTGTTAACATTTTACCATATGTCTTGGAGTATCTCAATATCGTATCGTGAGTTCAGTATCGTGGTATCAAATCGTGACATGTATCGTTACACCCCTATTTCTGCATAACTCATTCAGGGAAATCCTTCCTAACAAAACCACAATGTGATCTCCTGTATCCCAACTAATCTTACAGAACCTACTTCTATATTAAATCCAATTACAGATATTTTTTTAAGACTGACATACAGTTTCAGGGTTTCCACAGAAACTTACGGTTCAGCGTCGAGGCTTTCTACGGGTGCCACATAGTTAGC